>NC_090940.1:563529059-563832090 GCF_040938575.1 Ambystoma mexicanum
ACATAGAATTAACATTGTGCTTGCCCAAGTCAAGATGGAGCGAAAGAAACTTAATCTGATTGGTTAAAGGAACAATGATATGTTTGGTTTGCCTGATTGGTGGAGAGGACAATGGGTTTGATTCTTGGGAGGTGAGCAAGATTCTATACTGCCTTTCATCCAGAGAAATTCAGTGGCTGGTTGTACATTAGTTAAGCTCCTTAAGTAAGGCCTTTTCAGAGCTCAGAAAATCTACCAAAGAAGTAAGAATATCGTTTGCTGATCCAGTTTGAACAAGAAGTCATCAGGTGGGATCGTTCTTTTAAAGATTTTAAGATTGTCACAGTGAACTTTCATTTTCTTTTATAAGAAAACTTAAAGAGTTAACAAGTTTCAAATTCATTTGAGAAAAGAGACATTTACAGTTAAAGTTATTATTAAGGAAAACAAGCTTGAAGATAGTGCGTAGGAGTTTAAAGTTACTTAACTGCGTGTAATGTTCTTCAAGACTGTTTAATGTGTGCGCGAGCTCACAAGTCGTCGTTTACGTGTTTTTGAAAGCGCGCGGGTATTCAGAGCGATAGAGCGCGTGCCCAAATGAATTGAGCGAGCAAATTTTAGCACGTGTACATTTTTAACGTGAAAGACGTTTCATGAGAAAGCACGTGTTGTTTTGCGATAGAGCGCGTGCCCAAAAGAATTGCGCAAGTGAATTTTAGCGCGTGTACATTTTTTACGTGAAAGACGTCTCATGAGAAAGCGCGTGTTGGTTTGCGATAGAGCGCGAGTCCATTTTGATGAAGCGCAAGTAGTTTTAAACGCGTGAACTGTTTTACGTGAAATACGTTTCGTTTCTCCACGTGAGTTCGGTAGCGATAGAGCGCGAGTCCATTTTAACCAGCGCGTGTTATTTTTTATCGCGTTTACGTATTTTTTCATGTGCGCGGGTTTTGTAAAGAATCGCGTGTGGAGTGGTGGCGAGTGGCAGTCTTGGTCTGCTACCCCTACTTCATTCCAGTCTTTCTTCAGTGCCAGTTTCTACTAGGAGGCGTGCTTCTACTACAAAAAGCCCATTACCTCCGCGGAGCGGACGCGGAGTGGCGGCGAGTGGCAGTCTTGGTCTGCTACCCCTACTTCATTCCAGTCTTTCTTCAGTGCCAGTTTCTACTAGGAGGCGTGCTTCTACTACAAAAAGCCCATTACCTCCGCGGAGCGGACGCGGAGTGGCGGCGAGTGGCAGTCTTGCAGTCATGCCAGGCAAGCCTGCAAAGACGACCTCTCCACCGCAGGCACAAACGGAACCAGAAGATGACATGGGCCGTCGTCTAAGGAGTGCTAGTTCAAGTGCTAGTGCCAGAAAAAACACGGCACCAGCCACTCCAAACCCCCCCTTTGATAAAAGCCAGTCTCAGGACCATCTTACTCGAGACTCAACGCAGAAAAACCCATCAAAGTGGGTTAGCGACACAGCCTCCGTACCGTCTACTTCCCAACCTTCTTCGACCCATGAAAAGAGTACTCCAGACTTACCCAGCAACGTACGGGCGTCTTCGTCCAGGGCTTCCCCCCCGCGGGTCGGGGCTGAGGCTGGCGGGCATCCTGACGGCCCAGCGATTCTACGCCGACTCTCGGAGGCTCCAGCGATTTCCATCTGCCCGCGTCCCTCCACAGTCACGACCGACGCTCCGCCGTCTCCCGGAGGGAAGACGGCGTTGAGATCTCTGGACGGGCTGTCAGGTGACGTTGCGGACGCTGGGGGGGAGGCGCGGTCGCGGACCGGGTCTGCCTTTGCCCACCAGTGGAGAGAGGACACGGAGGAGACGGTCCCCCTGGATGGGGGCCAGCGGCTCACCTCAACGGCACCGACGCGGCGCGAGTCTGCACGCATCTCGGCAACCCGGGCGTGCGATTTGCTGCAGGCCCCGCCCTCTACCGTATTGACGGTACTAGCCCAGATCCATCAAGATGCAAAGTACACCGTAAACGAAGAGGAAGACTTGCATCCCTTACCCGACGTTGATCTTACATCTTCATCATCCACTGCCGCTGACAATGTCCTCACTCCAACAAACCAGAAAAAAAAGACCACGACTCACTGGTGTCCCCGCAAAAAAAAGTAAAAAAACACAGGAAAAAAAACAGAAAAAGAAGACTTCTAACCCACCAGTAAAGCAAGGTGCCAATGGCCACCCCGAAAAAGCAAACAAGAACTTCAATTTAAACCCGACAAAAAATTTGAAAAAGGGAACAAAACAACATCAACAACCGCTGAAACTTCTAACGGATTTCTTCCGTAAACACTCAAAGGCTTTCCAAGGCTTAAGCCAAGACTTGACCGATGAGGAAATACTGGAAGCGACCTCTGAAAGCTCCCCTCCAAATAAACAACGTAGACTGAACCTCTTACCAAATACCCCTGCTTCGCCCCAACCAAAAGCAGTAGACCACCCCACGCAAACTCCAACCAAAGAAAACGAGCAACTCGTAGTATCACCCCCAGCAATACTTGTCACTTCAAAACCTGTCCCCCTTTTCGTAGGTCTCACCACAACTGAAGGTGCTGCTACAACAACGCCGTCAGTACCCCGGCTGTTAAATAGCAGTGACACCACCATAGACGTTTTGGTGTCAACCGAGGCCAACATCGGTCCTTTGTTCCCTAAAGAGAGTAATCCAACACTCCTGGACCCTACGCGGCTGGAAGGAGTATCCCACGAGACGCCCTCAAACCACTTTACGGCTAGCCAAAGCCCATCCACCATAGACAAAATTCCATCGGCCCACCTAACCCCATTAAAAGAAGCCCTAGAAAAACATGACTTGTTCTGTCACGTCGAGGAGCAAACACCAGGGAAAGACTTAGTGAAAAAGCCCTCCCCCTCGGGGCGAGACGAATGCATCAGAACGAACAATTCACCCCTTGGTCACTCGCTGAGTAAGAAGCTTCCTCAAACGCCCAAAGCCAACTTACAATTTGAGAGACCCTTGGACACCTTGTATTCCAATCTCAACATCTACAACAACCAAAGAAGACACTCATTAGACCACCTCCCCAGAAAGTCAAATACAGGAACCATACCTTCAAACCCATTGACCTCACGGTGTAGCAGTTCCCCCTCCCAAAGCTCAACAACCTCAAAAGACCCACCACCTAAAAAACTTGACATGTGTACTCTGATGTCGGCTTTGACAATCGCCCTCGCCCCATTTACCAAACTTTACGAGACCATCGGAGACACCCTGAAGGATCAAATTTCAATACAGGTGGCCATGTCAACTAAATTGACTTTCCTTGAAGGGTATATAATGGCCCTAGAGTAGAAACAAAAGCAGGGGGACCCTCTGAAACCACAGTATCCTACACCACCTAACGACAAAGGAAATGATGTCGGAAAAGAAGCACCCACGCGGCCACTCCAAACACCACGTGAAGCGAAAGTGACTCAAACCGCAGTATTTATTGACCTAACAACGACTTCCAATTTACAACCAATGACAGAAAAAACCATAAAAGACCCCCTAGAAAGCCTAACAAAACTTACGACCACTTCAAACTTAGAACCAACAGTCCTAAATCAAGCACCTACCAAGGCTAAACTCCCACCACTGATAAAACTTTTAGCAACTCAACCAACCCCACTGGTATACCGAAGGTTAAACAAAGACCGCCTCTTGAAGAAAACGACCTACTTAACCCCTCACCCAGAGGGGTCCAGGAGTTTTTAAACCAAGAAGAGTTGATGAACATCTCACAGCATTTAACAGAGAAATCTACACCTCTCTCAATGAAAGAAAACCCCACGTTCGACACAACCACGTCACCTGCCCAACGACAAACCGGACCCAACGTAGAAGATGCCGGACCTGAGTCCCCATTTCTAACTTTGAAGGACCGTAGAAGGACTACCACCAGGAAACAAGATGAAGAGAGGAAATACCATTCCCATCACGCTAATCACAACACAAAGAAAAGATCCTCGCCCCAAAAGCAAGAAGAACGATTGCGTTCCTATCGCCCGCAGAACCGGAACGACCGCTATGATGAAACTAACCGCCTTCCTTCTGACGTCGGACGACTACCATCTCGTCCAAAAAGGCCCTCTAATAGACTCATGACAACGAACAAAACAACCAGAGCCTTACCGCAAAAAGATCCTCACATTAGATGGATCCTGAAGCTTGAGCAAACTCAAGACAACCAAGACAGAGTAATCTTAAATAGAAGATCAGTCCTCGACCTTTTCAGCTACATTCCCAAACTGTGTGCGCTGAAATCCGCAGACATCCGGATAGTTGACCCAAGTCATAGGCATCACAAGGCGATTTCCCATCTTTACATTTCATCCTCTGCTACGAATAAAACACTAAAAGCAGCAGTCGAAGACCTGCAAACCATGGGTTACGACCTAAGAGAATCGACAAGGGAAATAAAAACCCGTAAAAATGAGGTACCAGAACCCACCGCGAACCGTACAAAGGGGAAAACTGACCCAAATTATGTCCATCAACATCAACATTATCTCACGAAAAGTGTCAAAGACATTGGAAGACGAAAGGAACCCATAACCTCAACTGTCCAGAAAGATTCTCCGAAACTATCCATTAAACAAACTGGTTACTTGCCTCCTTCAGGCGACCACCCCCAGAAAACAAAGCTTTCCTCAGCACCCCAAAGAATCAATCAGGAGGAACGGCAACCAACAGATTTAAGGAAAATTCAAAGGAAGATTCAAAATGAGACCTATTCAAACGTGGTAAAATCCACGCCAGCCTCCACCCTTGAGACAATGTGGTTATGGCTGCCTAAGGCCTTGAAGTCCCAGCGTCAAAAATAGCCATCAATGTACCATACCAACGGCGACACGTCCAAGGACCCATGCAGTCGGACTCACGACCGAATAAAACTATGCTCATGGAACACCAGAGGCTTCCACCATCTAACCACCCCGAGCTCTATAGACTGGAACGAATACGACATCATTTGCCTCCAAGAGACCTGGCTCCTTCATCCTCCGATCATCGATGGGTACGTGACCAACATAGTCGCAGCCAAAAAAGGCTTAACAGGTAGACCAACTGCCGGCCTACTTGTTGCGATTCGAAGCGGTCGTGGTCTAACGAACATAGAAAAACTGAAAGAGACCCACGACACGCTGATGATAAAGCTAAACTGGTCGTTTGCCGCAGAGAACATCTTAGTCCACTCAAAGTCGATGGTTATCATCACTATATACTGGAACCCGGCTACGACTAATTCTTCAAAATTTATCAAAGAAATGGAACGAGACATCGACTGGATTTACTTAAACCATCAAGTCGACCACATACTCATATGCGGGGACCTCAACATCAAATGTCACAATCCTGACAACCCTCCTCTAGCCAAATCGAAAGATCCTCCTATTGATCAAAGGGCATCTAAATGGCTAAAGCTAATGGAATCTAGAACTTTCCTAAACCTCGACCACACTTTCCTCGACTTAAAGAGGCTCCCAACTTGGGAAAGAGACAACTCTAAATCCACAATAGATCACATCTTCGTCTCTCGGCCACTACTAAACTTGGTAACTTCATTCAATGTGAAAAGAACAGAGGAGAGTGACCATAACCTCCTAGAAACCACCTGGATCTCGGTGGTGCCAAACAAGATCACGATGCCAAATAACATCGATATAACATCGCAAGGCACAAGATTGAAAATGACGGAAAAAGCTGTAAACTCATTAACTACAATTTACAAAGACCTCACCTCACGAAACCAGCCGTCACCGGCTGAGTACACTCCTCTGTTGACAGCCTTCAGAATCCCACGTGGAAGGAACAGGGAAAACCGTCCACAGCGGAGGCACACATTCGATAAACTAATCCAAGAGAAAAAGAGAGAGTTAAGGAGAACTAAAAGACTCGCTCTGACACTGAACCAACCTTCAGCGGCATCTGCCGTCTCAACAGCCGTAAAAACCTATAAAAACTGGTTGAGAGGCCATCGTCATAACCTTCTCCAGCAAGATGCCGAAAACATCCTCAGGGCAATAAACGGCAACCAGGCCAGAGACTTCTGGACTCTCATTCATTCGGCTACCCCAGGAGCCCCTCCTGACCAACTAAATGGAATCGCGGCCGCAGTATGGGAGGCCCACTTCGAAAACCTATTCAAAGAACCGAAGTTTACGGACAGTAATACGCTCGAAACCACCTCCGCATGGATTAACATCGCCGACCAGGATGACATCCTAACACAGATAAGAAAATTAAAACCGTCTCGCGCACCAGGCCCGGATGGGATAACAAACGTCGACCTCAAAACCCACCCTGAAGCGTGGTCCCATCTTTTGAGTATTATCTTTGCTCGCTGCTCAGCTTCCAGATCAATACCGCCATCATGGACCCGTGCGAACATAGTTCCAATTTTCAAAAAGGGTAACAGAGCCGACCCAACAAACTTCCGCCCTATAGCCCTTTTGGACTCAATAGGTAAACTATTTGGATCCCTCCTCCTGCAACATTTCCTTAGGTGGGCATCTAGCGCCCCCTGCCAAGATAACTTCCAAACAGGATTCAAGAAGAACCTGGGTACGAACGCTAACATCCTGATATTGAACACACTGAAAAACAAGATCCTCGAAGGCAAACCTAACCTATACATCACGTTCATTGACCTCACACAGGCCTTCGATAAAGTGAACCGTACTAGATTATGGCAGAAACTAACAAATTGGAAATGTCCAGCCGAGATCTTGAACCCGATCAAAGCCTTATACTCAGGCACGTCAATGAGAGTAAGGTTAAATCAACAAGGGGCCCTTTCGGGAGAGATAAAAACATCCAGAGGAGTCAAGCAAGGCTGTCCACTCGCCCCCGCGCTGTTCTGGACTTATCTTGGAGACTTTCAAGACTCCGAAAAACTAATCCGCTCCTTCCCACCAAAACTGGGAGGAGCCCAGATCAGCCGCTTATTGTACGCCGATGACTTGATCCTATTGGACCAGACTCCCATAGGACTCCAACGACAACTAAACAACCTCCAAAGGTACATGGACGAAAACAACTTAGAAATCAACGAGTCCAAAACCAAAACGATGAGGCTTCAAAAAACATCAAAGAAAGCGGGAAAGATCAATCTTCGTCTTGGCGCCACTCAAATTGAAATGGTCAACAGTTTTAAGTACTTGGGAGTTATGTTAGACAGCTCTGCGAAAGACAAATCAATGCAAGAAACCCTCATCGACAAAGTTAAGAACCTATCGATCCAGGGAAAGGCAATCGACCTTAAATTTGGCCGTTACTCTTTAATCCCAGTAAGGGACTTTTACAAAAAGAAGGTGATCCCCACGGTAACCTACGGAGCAGACGCCATGCCCAACCTTTCGGCAGAGCTATGGCCTAAATTGGAAGCGCTATTCTGGAGGAAAATCCTTGGTCTCCCGAAATCGACACCGACAGCACCGCTTAGGAGAGAACTCGGTCTCTTATCTCTGGGAACCTTGGTCGCGTTGAACAGTGTCCTACTTTACAGGAAATGCATTATGCCAGGGACCCCATACGCCTACCGCCTGATAAACCAGGAACTCGAAATGAAATCATGCAACTCACTCTTGAAATGGGAATCAAACATGCTTGCCCTCCTACACTCAGCCGAAAGCTGCAAGGAAGAGCTGATAATCAACCCAGTAAAAACTTCCAAAAAAATTAAAGAGTGGGATTGGATTCAAACCACAGAAACAGCAAACAAATACAAACTCATCGGCCACCTTCCGCCTTTCTTTAAGAAACAGGATACATTGCAAACATACCTCAAACTTTTCCCAAGTAGAGCAGCCAGTCTCTACTTCTTGAGAATTCGCCTAAATCTCCTAGAGACAAACGAAATCCTGGCATTTAGAGGTCTATCGAACACAAGTCAATGCCGTTACTGCAAATCCCCTACTGAAAAAGAAACGATTCGTCATCTTCTGCTGAACTGCCCCAAGACTCGAGAAATCCGTCGTATCTATTTAAAGAACCACATCTCTGACTTCTCAGCGTTAGACGAGGAAAACTGTTGGAACAAGTTGATCGCAGGTGACAAGCCTGGCTGGGCCCTAGCCACGGTAAACATTATGCAACACATCATCAACTTAAAGCGTCCCTCAGAGGCATAGCCGACCGCTGTTCTCCTGTCGATCTTTCCAAACAAAGGGCTGATATAAGTTAGGCCTTTTTACATCCGGTTCTTTTGCCGGCTCAGAGCAGCTTGCCGGGCCGCCACATGCTCCAACAGCAGTCGTTTTTCTCTTCGAGAACCTGCACTTACTTGAACCAGACACTGAATTTGAAAACATCCAAATGGACCTTCAGTCATTTTTGTTTTGTAAAAAATCTGAAGTGATTAAACACAAAAAAAAAAAAAAAAAGAATCGCGTGTGTATTTTAAACGCGAGGACAATTCTTCACGTCTTCTGAATTCACGTGTTTATCGCACACGCTTATTAAGGAAGAAACTATACGTTCTTGTGTAAATAAGGAAACAATTCACACGCAGAAGGAAAGCAGTATTCCAGGAAGTTAAAGAATATTATTTAATGTAATTTATACAAATGGAATTCAATACTTCAGAGAAAGACTGCAATTTATGAAAGCATTGAAAACTACATAAGGTTAAAAGAACTTTGAAGCAAGAAGAATATCTAGTTTTGAAAAGGTGTTGCAAAGGCCATCACTTTAGGATTCTAAAGAGACTTGAGTGGCTTGAACTATATGCACAACACAAGATATATTTACAAGATATTCCACACAGATTACTTGCCTCTAGGTCTTTTACTGAGGTTTAAGAGGTAAAGAGTTTAGAGTTTATTTAGAATAATTTTAGAAAAGAAGTTTTTCTTATCATATAAGTAACCAGGTGTATTTGTTTACCACAGATACCAGAGCCTACCAGACGGTTGCAGGGCTGCAATGTCTCCGTTGTTATTTTCTCCAAATTCCCCTTTCCCTTTCTTGGGGTTTTCAGCTCAGCTTATATTTAAGGGTTGAGAGGTGAACTCCTGGTGAGGGTCTGTGGGGCCAGCATCAGCTCCTGTGGAATTCAATCAAGCCGGACCCTGACAGGATGAAAGGCCCACGATAATATTTTCCACCTGAGCTGATATGGATCCCACAGAGGCACTAGCAAGTTCCATAAGGGACATGTTTTCAGAGTTAAGGGAGGAAATGAGGGCTGTGCGAAAAGAAAACCAGGAATTACAAGTCAAGTTTGAAGAGTTAAACTCCAAGGTTACCCGTAAGGGTGAAGACATTTCTTTGGAGTCAAGAGATTCAGAGGATACTAGTAGAGAATTACCAGTGTTAATTAGAGAGGATTTGGGTGAAGGAACGAGTTCTCAGGGAAGAAGTAGGGGAAGTTTGAATATACCTGTAGGTCCATTCCCCTTGGCACCTCCAGAGCGTTTTGGGGGAGATGCCAAGAAATGCCAGATTTTCCTTACACAGTGTGAACTTCATTTCCTTTGTAGACCTGAAGCTTTTAATACAGATGCTTCTAAAATAGCTTTTATGCTATCTTACCTTACTGGTGAGGCGGCAACTTGGTCAGTATTATTAGTTGGTCAAGAGAATCCTATACTAAAGAACTTGTTAGCTTTCAAGTTAGAATTTAAAAAGATGTTTGACAGACGCCAATTATCTCAAGAAGTAGATGGAGAACTATTAGAGTTAAAACAGGGAACCAAAGATTTAGTGTCTTACATCACACAGTTCAGATCTTTAGTATTAGAGAGCAATTGGCCAGAAGAGAAGCAATCCTCTTTATTCTATAGAGGCTTGAAAGAGGAATTGAAAGATGCTTTATCTACAATTGTTAATAGACCCACTTCATGTGAGGATTTAATTAATCTTGTCATACAAATTGACTATAGATTAGGGGAACGCAAGGCTGAGCGTAGAAGAGGAGGAGTTGAGCAACCCAGAGTTTTCCCTTGAGTTGATAAAGGAAGATTAGAATTTGTAAATAATGAATTGAGAACTGGGAATGCAGAGAGAGTAAATAAAGTGAGAGGTCCTTTAACTAAGGAGGAGAAGGATAGGCGAAGACAGAATAATTTATGTTTCTATTGTGGGAAATCAGGACACTTTGTTGGTAATTGCCCTTGGTGTCCAAAAACTTCTGCATCTACTAACAGCTCCAGAAATCAGCAAGTGGCAAATACAATCCAAGCAGCGGTATCACATATTACATTGAATGTATCCTTGTATATTAAAGAGGAATTAAAGGGAAGTGGTCCAGTAGTAATAGATTCAGGAGCCACTGGTAACTTCATGGATTGGAATGTGGTTAAATATATGAATGTGCCTTACGTTGTAAAAAATATACCAGAGTATGTGAGAGCGGTGGATGGGTCTCAACTGACATCAGGTTTAATTACACACGAACCAATCCCATTAGAAATGGAAATTGGAGGACACTGGGAGGAAATTGTGTTTGAATTAATTGACACTCCACAGTTGAAAATAATTTTGGGAATGCCTTGGCTGACGTATCATAACCCTCAGATTGATTGGGGAAGAAGAGTGGTGAAATTGGATTCTGCTTTTTGTGTTACAAATTGTTGTAAAGAAGTAGTTCAGGAAAATGTTTCTAGTGGTAATTGTTCAGAAGTAGTGGAAGGTTTGGTGAATTTGGGAACTATAGTACATTCTATAGGGGCTGTAATGGGAGAATTACCAAAGTGTTACCATGATTTCAATCATGTGTTTAGTGAAAAGGAAGCTAATGAATTACCTCCTCATAGAGAGTATGACTGTAAAATTGATTTAGAATCAGGGGCCCACATTCCTTGCAGTCGCATCTATGCCTTAACAGAAAAAGAGAATCAACATTTGAAAGATTACATCCAAGAAAATTTGAATGAGGGGTTCATCAGGCATTCTCAATCGCCAGCAGCTTCTCCACTATTTTTTGTTCCCAAAAAGGAAGGCACTTTACGAACATGCATAGATTATAGGGCATTAAATAAGATAACAATTAAAAACAGTATCCTCTGCCCTTAATATCAGTAATGTTAGACCAGATTCAAGGAGCCTCAGTATTTACCAAACTAGATCTTCATGGTGCATATCATTTGGTGCGAGTACGTCAAGGTGATGAATGGAAAATGGCATTTAGAACAAAATTTGGTCTTTTCGAATATCAAGTAATGCCATTCGGATTGTGTAATGCTCCCGAGGCTTTTCTATTTTTTTACAAATGAGGTATTAAGAGATTTTATTGACATCTTTGTAGTAGTATACATAGATGACATTCTCATTTATTCTAAGGATCTACTGCAACATGAAGAACATGTAAAGAAAGTGTTACAGCGACTAAGGGAGAATAAACTATTTGCTAAGTTAGAAAAGAGCAAATTTCATACCATGGAAGTGGAATTTTTAGGTTTTATGATTTCTCCCAAAGGTTTGGAAATGGATATGAAGAAAATTATGGTAGTTGAACAGTGGCCAACTCCAACTTGTGTTAAAGATATCCAAAGCTTCCTGGGCTTTGCAAACTTTTACAGGAGATTCATTAAAACTTTCTCCCAAACTGTTGCTCCTATCACCAAATTATTGAAGAAAGGAATGAAATTTGAGTGGAAAGATGGAGCGGATCAAGCTTTCAAAACATTAACGAACTGTTTTACATCTGGACCGATCTTATTGCACCCAGATCCTTCACAACCATTTTTTGTGGAGGCAGATGCTTCTAATGTTGCAATTGGAGCAGTGCTTTCTCAACGGCATCCTGAAACTGGGCAGTTGCATCCTGTGGCCTATCTATCTAAGAAATTGCTTCCAGCAGAAGTGAACTACACAATTACTGACAGAGAACTCCTGGCAATCAAGAGGGCATTTCAGGAATGGAGACATTATCTGTTAGGAGCAAGATTCACAGTAACCGTTTTAACCGATCATAGAAATCTTCTGTTTTTGAAATCTGCTCGAACACTATCACCTCGACAACTTAGGTGGTCACTTTACTTTTCAGAATACGATTTTGTGATAACATTCAAGCCTGGGCGGTTAAACGGTAAAGCGGATGCTTTATCGCGACAAGGATCTTCGGGAGAAGTTGAAAATCAATTATTACCAGAACCAGAGATTGCAGAAGAAACATTTATTCTAAGTATTACAAAGGAAGAGAATCAGCTTCTTAAAAAGATTCAAAAGGAATTACCAGAAGATGAAATTCAATCTTGGTTAGCGGAGGATTCTGGAAGACATTTAATTGAAGGATTTCCATGTGTCCATTCTAAAATTTACCTTCCAAGCAAGGAACTGCAAAAGGAAATTATGCAAGAATGTCATGAATCCAAGTTGGTGGGTCACCCTGGAATTCGTAAGACTATTGAACTGGTTGAAAGAAAGTTTTGGTGGAAAGAAATGAAAAAGGATATTGAAGACTATGTGAAAACATGTGAAGTCTGTGCTCGAGTAAAGTCAGGAGGAGGAAAACCATCTGGGTTATTAAATCCGTGACCAGTACCCCCTAGTCGTTGGTTTACAATTTCTATGGATTATATTGTAGATCTTCCTAAAGATCAAAGTTACACTACAGTATTAGTAGTTGTGGATTTACTAACTAAAGCTGGGCATTTCATTCCCATGAAAGGAGAGGCTTCTGCAAGGAATCTGGCAAAAAGTTTTTTGCAAGAAGTGGTACGATTACATGGTCTACCAACACAAATTGTATCAGATCGAGGGTCTCAGTTCATTTCTAGGTTTTGGCGAGCTTTCTGTACAGAGTTGGGAATTGAGGTAAAGCTTTCTTCAGGTTATCATCCACAGACCAACGGCCAAACAGAACGAGTAAATCAGGAGTTGGAAAAATATATTAGAGCTTTTTGGCAAGAAAGAGGAAGTTGGGTAGATCTTCTTTGGCAAGCAGAGTTTAGTTATAACAATTCTGTCAAGGTTTCTACTAAGTATTCTCCATTTTTTAGCAATTATGGTTTCCACCCACGATTTTTGAAAGAAGTGTTGCCATCTGAGTATTGCAATCCAGCGATTGACTTGTATTAGAGATGGTTTAGTGAAAGCTAAAGAAACTTTGGAAAAAAAGTAAGCTAAGATTAAAGACATTTGCTGATAAAAAACGTCGTAAAGCACCACATTATCAGGTGGGTCAAAAAGTTTGGCTGTCCACAAAAAACCTACCTTTAAAGGGAAGAACTGAATTTAGTCCGAGATTTATTGGTCCATTTGAAATAGAAAGAATAATAAATCCTGTAGCAATCAAACTGAAATTACCCGCAAGTATCAAAAGTCACCTTACATTTCATGTCAGCTTAGTGAAACCTTGTGTGTCATGAACTAGATTGGGAAAACCACCACCAGCAGTTTACACAGAGGAAAATGACGAAGAGTTTGAAGTTAAGAAAATCTTAGATTCCAGGATTGTTAGAGGTACCTTGCAGTATCTTATTGACTGGAAGGGATACGGTCCTGAGGAAAGTTCTTGGGAGGATCAAGTAGATGTACATGCCCCTCAATTGATAAAACAGTTTCACAAAAGGTTCCCTGCTAAGCCAGGCCCTGGGATAGGGCTTTGAAGAGGGGGGTGCTGTCAGGACTGGCTGGGTTAGTAACAGGAAGAGTAACAAGATTAACATTGTGCCTTCAGAGCTGGCTGGGTTAGTTGTGCTTTCAGAACTGGCTGGGTTAGTAACAGGAAGAGTTTGTACATAGAATTAACATTGTGCTTGCCCAAGTCAAGATGGAGCGAAAGAAACTTAATCTGATTGGTTAAAGGAACAATGATATGTTTGGTTTGCCTGATTGGTGGAGAGGACAATGGGTTTGATTCTTGGGAGGTGAGCAAGATTCTAAACTGTCTTTCACCGAGAGAAATTCAGTGGCCGGTTGTACATTTGTTAAGCTCCTTAAGTAAGGCCTTTTCAGAGCTCAGAAAATCTACCAAAGAAGTAAGAATATAATTTGCTGATCCAGTTTGAACAAGAAGTCATCAGGTGGGATCGTTCTTTTAAAGATTCTAAGATTGTCACAGTGAACTTTCATTTTCTTTTATAAGAAAACTTAAAGAGTTAACAAGTTTCAAATTCATTTGAGAAAAGAGACATTTACAGTTAAAGTTATTATTAAGGAAAACAAGCTTGAAGATAGTGCGTAGGAGTTTAAAGTTAATTAACTGCGTGTAATGTTCTTCAAGACTGTTTAATGTGTGCGCGAGCTCGCAAGTCGTCGTTTACGTGTTTTTGAAAGCGCACGGGTATTCAGAGCGATAGAGCGCGTGCCCAAATGAATTGAGCGAGCAAATTTTAGCACGTGTACATTAACGTGAAAGACGTTTCATGAGAAAGCACGTGTTGTTTTGCGATAGAGCGCGTGCCCAAAAGAATTGCGCAAGTGAATTTTAGCGCGTGTACATTTTTTACGTGAAAGACGTCTCATGAGAAAGCGCGTGTTGGTTTGCGATAGAGCGCGAGTCCATTTTGATGAAGCACAAGTAGTTTTAAACGCGTGAACTGTTTTACGTGAAATACGTTTCGTTTCTCCACGTGAGTTCGGTAGCGATAGAGCGCGAGTCCATTTTAACCAGCGCGTGTTATTTTTTATCGCGTTTACATATTTTTTCATATGCGCGGGTTTTGTAAAGAATCGCGTGTGTATTTTAAACGCGAGGACAATTCTTCACGTCTTCTGATTTCACGTGTTTATCGCACACGCTTATTAAGGAAGAAACTATACGTTCTTGTGTAAATAAGGAAACAATTCACACGCAGAAGGAAAGCAGTATTCCAGGAAGTTAAAGAATATTATTTAATGTAATTTATACAAATGGAATTCAATACTTCAGAGAAAGACTGCAATTTATGAAAGCATTGAAAACTACATAAGGTTAAAAGAACTTTGAAGCAAGAAGAATATCCAGTTTTGAAAAGGTGTTTGCAAAGGCCATCACTTTAGGATTCTAAAGAGACTTGAGTGGCTTGAACTATATGCACAACACAAGATATATTTACAAGATATTCCACACAGATTACTAGCCTCTAAGTCTTTTACTGAGGTTTAAGAGGTAAAGTGTTTAGAGTTTATTTAGAATAATTTTAGAAAAGACGTTTTTCTTATCATATAAGTAACCAGGTGTATTTGTTTACCACAGATACCAGAGCCTACCAGACGGTTGCAGGGCTGCAGTGTCTCCGTTGTTATTTTCTCCAAATTCCCATTTCCCTTTCTTGGGGTTTTCAGCTCAGCTTATATTTAAGGGTTGAGAGGTGAACTCCTGGTGAGGGTCTGTGGGGCCAGCATCAGCTCCTGTGGAATTCAGTCAAGCCGGACCCTGACAAAATCTAAGGATGGAAGCAAGCCCCGACAATCAAATAACAATAACGCAGTCCTAGTGGAGTCTGTCAAAATAAAAGGGCATATACTAATAATCCTATTGCCAATCCTTACTTCTAGATACAAATATGTGGGACAACAATGTATGCAAAAGAAAAGTGTTCAAGAAATGATATGTCAGGATAGTTGAGCAGTTGGCTTCCCTTACTGTGTTTTCAGCACTTGACAAGGCGGCATGCTTGAGCTTCGCACACACACTGCCTTCTCTGCCATGAGGACACAGTTCAAAGCATATCAGGGCCTTCTGCCAAAGTCTCTCTCCCAATGACAGTCTCTTATTGAAGAGGGCCTGACGTAACAAACAAACCCAAAGGCTACTTTCTTTTCAGGATTTTCACATTCACAGGTTCGCAATTGGTCTCCCTCGAACGGGCTCGGATCAAGGATCTCCCTCATTTGGGCTCAGTCCCCTTTAGCACAATGTTCACAATTGGTCTCCCTTGTTCAGGCTCAGAACACTTGAGCTCACTTTCCAAGCTCTCCTCTTTTTATCAAAAATCAAAGACTTTTGATTGGGCAAAGAATTTTGCTTAAACCGTCGCAGGACCACATTGATTGACTTCCTTTTTATTCTCATCTTTTACTTTCACTTCTGCCACTTCTTGGCTGGATACCTCACAGAGACCTTCGATTGAGCACACTTGCGGTGCCAGATCACTCTGTCACGTATCGTTCTTTGTTAAAGTTCAAACAACCATCAGCAATTAGGCTTTCCTTGGGTCTGTCATCACACACATTGCCAATCTTTGTTCTTACGCTCTTTGTACAATGTTGCTGCTTGCAACCTGGACTTCAACACAGACCCGTCTTGCATCGGTCTCCCCAACTCACTGGCTGTGTTGATCTCTCTGGCGCCGCTTTGATCTTGGAGCCAAGGAGGGTAACACAGCGGCTGCTGCTTCTCCCCAACTCGGTCAGCCATGCAGGAGGGCGCTGGGTATCTCCGACACACAATGCAGGATTCTTCAGTCTGGTTTGCTGGCCTTATGCTTTTTAATCTGAAGGATTCTGGAAAGTAACGGTTCTATGCCAGAAAGGTCAAGGGCATCTCCTTCCTTGTGCACCCTTCTTGGTTTACTGTCTTAATTCCCTCGTTCAGCTGCCCTCTCAAAAATACTGTTACTTCATGTGCTTTGCCTCACTCAGAGTGTGCTGTCGTGCTCCGCCTTTTATCAGTGTGGGGAAGCTTAATGGAAGACAGGTCTGAGCAGTAATTGCCTGACCTTGCCTGACCATAGTAGTGGGACATGTCATGTACAATGCTCAGGTGTGAGTCTGTTTTCTCTCAGAGCGGGCTGTCCATGTGAAAGTATTCACAGAGGGAAAGGGGGGTAGAGTTCCTATGTATCCTACTGGGTAGTATGGGGTAAAGGTGTTGCAGGGAGGGGGATATCGCGTCTCGCCATCAGTTGTCCCACTCCCCAAAGACCCATCACCCAGGTGATTCTCCTGCACTGGCCCACCCCCAGGGTCTGGTTCCAAAGGCGTGCCCTGCCCACCTGAGAGAGAGAGATCCCTGGGGACGAGCAGGTGAAACACCTTCTTTATTCTCACACAAACTATACCAGGTTGAGTGCCTCTGCAGCTGCACAGCTGAGAAAGGTCTGTGCGCTGACTTTTGACATGAAAAAAACATGCTGTGATTGCCTCCTCCTCATGCTGGACTGATGCCACAAACACGCCTTCCAGAGGCAGCAAGGACATACCCCCATGGGTGAATATACACACACTGGTGTCACATAGTGGTCGAGGATGATGCAGAGCCATTTAGTGTGTCTCGGCTATCACACTGACGAATGCGCCAGTGTCGATGAGCACCGGAGTACTAGTGTTCAAGGTTTTCACTACGCACTTTAGTTGGTGCTTCGTCTTACCACAAATGTTCATCCCAGTTAATATGAAAAAAAATCTTCCTCATCCTCTTCACATGGTGGAATGTCACCCACACACACTGCTGGCTCGACGCTCGCTACCTGGGAGCTCTGCTTCTGGAATGGCACTTTAAGGCATTATTTTGCCCTGGAAACACGTGCAAAATTATTCTGGATGCTACACCAACCACATGCGTGTCCTTTAGCCGGGCACTCACCTGCATGAGGCACATCATAACCACACTGAGGGCACACATGACCCGGACCATGCCGAATCTTCTTCCTCCGCCAGCCTGGCTCTCTACCAGCTCACCCAACAGGCTTCTTGCCCACCACACACACACCTCTTCCAGCTTTATTGACTTGAGAGCGATTCTATCTTGGACACCCTCACATCCACCAGTTCATGCGAGCGACCAATCTGCAGAATGCGTGCCAGAGAAATACCAAGCTCACGTAGAATTTGCTGCGTCATCTTGACTGACAGGCAACCCTGAATGAGTTGTTGCCTCACCTCCTCATCTTCACTGGCCCACCAACACTAGGACTCAAGTTGGCGCAGGTGCCCCTGAAAAGTGTCCGGACTTACTGGTGTTCTGCGTGGCCAACCTCATAACAAATCTCTCATAGTCTGTGTTCACCATAGGGGATAAATACTCATTCAGCGCAGTGACAGTGGCCGCATTGGAGTTGTCAGTAGGTCTTAGTGTCTTAAAGATCTTGTGAACAGCTGGGTCAGCTGAATATATGGGTGTGGATTTCTTGGCCTGATCTTCCAGTTCTGCCGTGGCGTCAAAGCACATGATGAGGCACTCAGGCTAGAGACTCCACCTCAGACGCAAACACATAGATGATCCATCCACATCAAATTCAGTTAGGGGAGCCAAGGACCCTTGCTGTCAGGGCAGGTGCCCTTGCCTCATCGCCTGACATGATGCCAACCAGTTGGCGTATGGATTAGAAGAAAAATTGGTAGTGGTCCCACTGCCAATGTCCCAGGCGAAAAGGCCGTCACAGCAGTGACACACCAACACTTCAGGGTGCACGGTTACTCACACAGGAGCCGCAACCCCAATCAGGCACATACATCCAGCCAGAAGTATCCAGAGACGTTGCTGCAAAGAATAGTATCCCCTTCTTCCAGGGTAGCTCTCCTAGGAGAGCTGCAACCCACTACAGGCTCAAGACCACAGGGTGGGGGGGGCAGCTCACTTGCCCAGAACAAGTGAAGAAAAGAAAATTGATCCCACTGCCACCACAGAGGTGACACAGAGAATGGTGAAAAATGGTCTTTTCCAGTCACATAATCATTTTTCAGTCACATAAGCCCCAGTAAGGCCTACTAGCACTCCCCACGGGGAGATTCCAAAAATGTGGCGCTGCACACCTTTCCAAACATGAAAACGTGTGGCCATGTGTCAACAAGGGAGCCACAACTCTCACCTTCTTTCTGGTGGCATACGTGGCAGAAATGCAAAGGGCCACCATATCACTCAGGCCTTCGGAGGAAACTGAAGCATATCACACATGGATGATGGACACCTTCCCAGCGAGACTGCTGATGATCTGCCATGCCCAGGTGGCCAGTGCAAGCGATCTCCAGGAAAGCAGGCATTTGTGCAGGTCCACAGTTTGGACTGCTGAACTACGGGCCCAGTAGTCACCATTTGTGGTGCCTTGATGGGACCGTGGGCCTGGGGTACATGGTTGCCCTCCCCGCCCTGAACAGAGACACATACACTGGTTTTGCTGTCTTCGGTCCCCGCTCGTGCAATGTCCTGCGTGTTGAAACAGGCATGTATTGATTAATGCTGCGCGATGACATACCCCATCATTGTGCCTTAAAGGAACCTCACCACATTATCTACTTTAGTAATAATGGTCGCGGGCATGGCTAGAGAGCCGAAGGATGTGGATGTAACTCTGCTTGGCTCCAGCATGGCCTGCAGATCCGGAGACGAGGCCCATTCACTTCCCTGGTGCTGCGTGGTCCCGAGTGGAGCGGGACTTGTGTGAGCCATCCGATGAGTCTTGGCCAGAAAATCAGTGTGTTTTTATCTACTTGTTCAATGATTTTCAGTGCCACCAGATTGGGCCCTTCCCTCCTGAAAGGTGCCAGAATGCAAATTCCAAGATGGCTGTGGGAACTCAGTGGGTGCCGAATTGCAAGAGGCGTGGCTGCTCGGGATGGAATCCTAAGTTCTGGGGGACGGGCTCTCTGAACAACTTCAACCAAGAGTAGCAGCGCTCCGAAAACAGCAGAGGTGCTGCACTGAAGATTGTTGAGATTGTGTGACATCAAAGGGAGTGGCCTGGAGTACACAGCAGAGTGTCGCTGGTGGCAATGGGCAGATGTACATGTCCAGTGGGAGTGGAATATGTTACTCCTGCCTGGAGGGGCATTTAATATGAGTCTAGTCCCGATGGGAACAGCTGGGATCTGGACACATATTAATCCTGACAGTTCCTGGTACTGTGACCTGGAGTTGGCGACCCAGCTTCTAAGCACTGCGAGGCCAAGGGCTGATTTACAATGAGTGCCCATCACAAACAGACAAAGATGGAATGGTTTGCGCAAGGGGGGCCAGCCTACTTACAAATCATCTCTGACTCAGCAGATTCAGAAGCCAGAATTGGCCCTCCCCACTCAAGCACAACATAGTGGATTGGAACAAGTAGTGCTGGATGCAATAGCGGTGCTACATACATAATTGGAATCAAATGTAGATGATGTTAGGATCGATGTGTCACTATTGCGCCAAGATCATCGCAACCAAAAGGACACGGTGAATGAACACAGCCGAAACATCCTGCAGGTGTCCGTGTCAACCTAATGTTGCAAGTGCAGATGAAAGAGCTTTGAGATTGCACTAAAATCCTGGAGGAAAATGTGAAAGATACAGAATGTAGGTCCAGAAGAAATAATGTCCGGTTTATAGGCCTACTGGAGGGAGAAGAAGGGGACAACCCAACAAATGATGTTGAAAATATGCTTCTGCAATAAGTGGGTCCTGGTACATTATTACAGGGCTTCGTAGTGGAAAGAGCACACTGGGCTTTGGCTAGAAGACCTCTGCCAGGGCCACTCCTTGAGCACCTGGTGAGAGGTCTGATTGCCAAGATAATGAACTACAAAGACAAAGAATTGATCCTTTGACCTACGAGGGAGGGAGGGAGGCTGCATAAGTGGGGGCAACCAACAGGTGGAGGTGTTCCTGGACTACACCTGGTAGGTGCAACCTCAGAGTAGGTCCTATGAGAGGGTGAAGTCCATACCGAGAAAAGCGCAAGTATGCTATATGCTGTTGTTTTCAGTAAAACTTAAGATTCTACATGAAGGCAAGTCCCTGTTTTTCAAAACGCTGGATGAGGCCATGTCTGGGCTACAGGAGCACAGCCTGAATGATAGCCCGGAAACCTTCAGGACTACTGCAAAGGAGGTAATGGAAGACAGAATCGATGAACTGAACATACACAAGATGCTAGCACATGGTCCTCCATGAACAAACGTCACACGTGTTCAAAGTCAGCTAGGGGATCTTTTTCAATCTGGCCTATGGCCAGGCTCGTAAGTTATGGACGTAATTAACTGACGAACCAGACTATAGTCCCTGTAAGGAGTCAGGAGTAAGACTCATACACAGGGGTTATTCTGGTGGTTACTACAGACTTTTATTAAAGAAAAAGGAGGGTTGGTGGAAAGACCTATATCGCCCTATCAATACGAGGGATTTCCCTGCCTAAACAAAACTAAATGATGTCAGTGTCAGAATGTCCAAAAGTAAAGTTCTCCATCCTGTATCCAAAATCCTAACCTGACCCTTAAATGCTAAACTCAAAATAGAGTACCAGGGGGTATAGGTCTTCATTATAAGTATGTTGGTCCGCAAAAAGGTGCCAGCACAATTCCCAGACTGGCATACTCAGAGCCTGCTGATCAGGGTCAGACTGGGCCATAAAATTGTCTCAGACTCCAATGAAAGAGTGGCCACAGTTGCAAATGGCTATTCATTCCTTTTGTGACACTGGTCAAAACTACTAGCGCATAGTGAAGTTACTCATCAAACTGGCCCACATTGGCCCAAAAAGGTGGCCCATTTTGACCCAAAAAACTGAACCCACACCAGCATTTTGCGTTTTTTGTTTGGCCATGGGCCTATTGCCCTATTGGCTACTCCGAGCCTGCGGTTGGTAGGGGCAGTGAACTTCCATCAGGCCTGACGTGCCGGTAGTTCAGGCCCCTACCAGCAGATAATTCACTGAAGCACCAGCACCGTTAAAAACGGTGCCGATCCTTCAGTGGTTCCCATCCCAGGCTATTACGGGGGGCAGAGTAACAGTAAGTTCCCATTCCCATGGAGTCCTATGGGACTCCATGGGAATGGGAACTTACTGTTACTCTGCCCCCCGTAATAGCCTGGTAATACTGGGCTATCAGGCGTTGGAAACGGCAATCTCTTCATGACGCCCACAGTCTTTCAACTAGCCATCTGTACCTTTTCCAAAGTTCAAACAGAAAGTTCCAAAAGGTGCAGAAAATAAACAAATAATCAAAGTTCCACAATCTTAAGGATGGAGGTCCCCCTACGGCGGAGTTTCTCAGATTCTTTTCAGTTCACACTCATAGTTCTCAGGAGGTTTTTCTCTTCCACCAAGTTCTTCAGACACTGTATAGTTTACAAACACAATAGTTCCAGTGATGTGGTTTCACCCTTGGTTTCTTTTTCACAGGTTCTTATTTTCCAGTCCAAGGATTCCCTTTTCCTTCATTGGATTTCCCCCCTCATTCAAAGTTATTTTCGTTCACAATTGATTATACATTGAGGTGTGGGTCACAGACTAGCAATTCATTCGCCTGCTCTATTCTCCTGTGTGAGGGATCAGAAATGAGAGCCAGACACATCTGTTCCTCAAAATCAGACATTTTATTAATCAAAACTGGGTTGGGAAAATACCCCTGTAGCCCTATTCTAAAGAGACTGATTTCCCTACCTACAAACTAAAACTAAGAGCCTATCTGTGTCAGGATGACAGTTGCAAAAGAAAAGCCGCCCCTGTGTCCAAAAGTTCCTATCCTGACCCTCAAACTAAACAAAACTACAAAAGGTGTAAGGAAATCTTTGTCTGGATGTTGGCCCAAAAGTGTTCAAAACAAGAAACATTCACTGGCATTACACATTTCTTGTTTAAAACAAACACATGCTGTAACAGTTTTTCTGTAGTATTTATGATTCTTGGTAGACCACTTTGTATACTCTCCTGCCAGGAATCTTCACTCAATTTCCGCTGCCTGGTGTACTCGCCTTCCAGGACTTTTCTTAAGGCTTATCAGAGCACCTGGTAAATTCCCCTGTCAGGCATCTTCATATAACTTCAGCTGCCTTGTATACTCCCCTGCCAGAACTTTTCTTAATGTGTTTCAAAAGGTCTTTAGTTATCACAGTTCCTTGATTATACCACATCAGCATATACCGTGACGTATTTGCTATATTGATTTTTGGCAATCCTAATTCAATCTTCTCCCCACATTGGCACATCTCTACTTGGATGAGGTTTGCTTTCATATTTGGTCTTGTCTGCATTCAAACATTCTTCTTATTCAGTATTGAGTTTATACTTTGTCTTGTCTGCATTCCTAAAACGTGGTCTTTGAATTTTCTCTTGCCTGCATTCAAACATTTTTTGTGCCTTTTCTGTGTTGGTAATATTGTAGCATTCAAACACTTGATGGCATGCTTTTTGGAACACATGAGGTCCACATCTGCTTTGGGCAGACTCACCTGTTGCTCCCAGCGTCTCGGATGCTGCTAGTGCCACTGCAGCATGATCCATTTGGCCGCTTTCCTGTTCGGAGTGTGCAGACGTCCTCCCTGTGTCCTGCGTGGCTCTATGGGCACACAACAAATCGCCTGCTTGGCCCGGGCTGGAGAATGCTGTTGAGCAACCCAACCTTCAGGAGCTCCAGTGTGGCTCCCGGCATCTCAATGGCCCTTTGTGCTCGCACACGGTACCTCACCTCTTCTCCCGGCGGTTCTCTCCATTACGGCAGCTCTGTTGGTGTACCTCGTGCTACTGAGCCCCAGCGTGGATGGCAACATCTCCTTCTGCACTGCTCGACTTGACAGCACACTTGCTGGCTTGAAATGTCCAGCTCATTGCAGGTTTGAAAAAACAACTAGTCTGCGTCTTAAACTTCAAGCACGTGTCTGTTTGCGCAACCTCCCTTGTCCTCTTCCTCGTCTCAGTACCTGGGTGGTTATGGGAGTTGGAGTCCATAGTTGTCTTGGGACTTTTAACTCCTGGATGGTTTTCCTTATTTATTCCACATAAAGGCAAATTAGAGACAACAGATGGTGTGTGTGAGTTGTGGGTGTTTGTGTCAAAGGTGGATGCATGACTGGAATGACAAAAGGCCATTAAGAACTCAGTTATCAGAGGTTCTTCCTCATGGAAAGTGGGGGTATATTGCATCTTGGCCAATGGAGTCAAAACGTCCCTTTTTTGTTGTCTCATTCGTTGTGATCCTCCCTCAGTGTCAGGTTCAGGTAGTAGCTGCCGTCCACTGACCACATCGGAGGAGGTCACCGCCGGGGAATCTATGATGACTCCGCTGGATTCATCACATCTCGCAGGACTTTCTTACTTTCTTCACTTTGCTTTTCCACAATATGCAACTTTTCAATCCTGGGTATGGTTCCCTTCCTTTGGATTTCACACACTCAAGGGGGTTCTCTTTCTCTCCTTGATTTTCACAATTCCACAATCAAAGTTCTTTTTCCCAGAATATGCAATTTTCCAGCCAGTGGGTATGGCTCCCTACCCCTGGATTTCACACAGTCAAGGGTTTCCATTCCTCTCCTTGGCTTTCATAATGTAGTCAACTTTCCAGTGCAGGGGGTATGGTTGCCTTTCACTGGATTTCACACACCTCAGAGGTTGTCTTTCCTCTTGTTGACTCTCCCAGTATATTCGCAATTGTGTGCAGGTGCCAGACTCACAATCACATTGCTTGGTATACTTTGCTGCCAGGACTGTCACAATGTTCACTTTATGACTGGGCGCGGGTCCCAGATTCGCAACAGGTTGCCTGGCATACTCTCTTGCCAGGGCTTTCACAATGTTCACTTTATGATTGGGTGCAAGTCCTTGACTCACAACATGTTACCTGATATACTCTCCTGCCAGGGCTTTCTCCACATGCAAAAGTCTGATGCATTCAACCACCGGGTCTTCAACCCCCTTTCATTTTTTTCAATCTGTAATACATTCTGCATCCCAGCTCTCTTGCTCAGTTTCACCCTGTGAATATCACTGTCTCTCCTCAGCATGCGGTATATGCTGCGAAGTCCCACGCAGCCCTAATTCCCCTTTCTGTGTTCACTGGACCCTTGAGCAGCTTCAGCATTCTCTGCATTCTTCGGTTTCTCCAGCGAAGAACCTCCCCCTTCTGTTAACCTTGCGTCCACTCTCCGGCACCCTCTATGCTTTGGCCTCTCTCCAGACAGTGTCTTGCTGCAAGCCTCCGGGTGGTGTACCTCCGAGCTCTGAGCTTCCCGCTACAACTGGCATCTTCCTCACTTCCGACTCATGTCGGGTGTAGTGGTTCTCCATCTTCCTCATGGTGCCAGGGTTTTAAATGTCCCGGGACCTATCAGATCCAACCAACCACTAGAGCGCATCTCTAGTTCTGCAGCTTCAGTGCTGTGCATTGCATTCGTTCGTGCTCTTCCTCATCTCAGTCCTTTTGCACAAAGTATAGGAAAGAGCCCTGCTGTCAGTGCAAAGTGGATGGACTGGATCTATATCACAATATGCCATACAGGCTTGTGAAGTCAAAGGGTTGGTGTTCTACCCTCAGTGGGAAGGGGGATACCATGTTCCTGCCAGTGTGTCTCTTTCCCTCCTGTGTGGGTTGTCTCCCCCCCAGATGGTCCTCCCTCAGGCTGCCACCACTAGGGTCAGTATCATGTAGTAGCTGCTTTTCCCTGACCATACGGGAAGAGAGTTTCCTCAGAGAGGAAGTGATGACATCCCTAAATTCATCACACCCCTTATTAGCAGGCCTGTATGAAGTGGCGGAGGGATGGCAACCATTCTCAACAATTTATAAATTGATACTAGGGAACAAGAAAAATCAGTACTTAAGATTAAGGAAGACTGAGTGCGATCTGGGTATACTATTGCAAGACAACCAATGGTAGCACATATGTTCCTACACAAAATCTGTGTCACGCAACGCATGATTGAAATGAGTGCAGCACAACGAGGTACAGAGGACATATTTGATGCCGTTAAGAATGCACAACATGAACTCAGCCAGATCAGTGCCCATGGTGTGGAGGACAACATTCAGTGGAGGGAGGTAGTAGACAAAATTCACAATATAGGAGCAACACAAATAGAATTGACCCGGCGGATGTGCTTACTGGGACAGTTCCCTCGAAGTAAAACCCAGAAACAGTTGAACAAGATGGTCGATTTGGCTTTAGTATTGGGAAGAGATGCAGAGCTTTGTTTTGGTTTACCCCAGTTGATCCTAAGATTACGTTCTGGGAGAAGGATTTCTTTAAGTGGGCTAAGGCGGAATTGGTAGCCGTATGGCAATGTAAATATGTTGAACAGAACTGAACAGGCGACACTGCTGCAAGAGATGTTGCACCCTTCAGACGTTAGGTTCCTTAGGAATTGTATTTTCCAATTGCAGGCGATAAATACTGTCCACTGGACGACAGGTGGAAGGCCTCTCACAGATGTCTCAAGGCCGCATGCTCTGAATACACCACATAGGAATATTTTCTTTGAGGTGTGCTAGGGTTGGGGAGGGAGGGTTATGGGGTGGATTGTTACATGGGAGGTTTTTACGTCTGTTTCTGTGTTCTTGGTTTGTTATTCTTTTCTGGCATATCAAAGATATACTTACTACGGTGTAAGTGACCATCGTAGGTGTTGATACAAATGCCAATAAATACATTATAATAAAACTAATAATGGCAGCTCCCGTGGGCTGTACCGGCTGCCTGTAATCACGACCACTTACAGAAAACGTAGGGTGGTTGCCCGGCATCTACAACCCACCCCATGAGCCAATATCACAATTAGCACTTTGCTGAGTCACGCGAGGGGCTTGTAGGAGGAACAGCATTGATCAAAAATAAATAAGCATGGTCATTTTCGTTCACCACCTACACGGCATGGAGGGGACTGCACACCTTTTGTGCAATGTTCCTCATTTCCACAAGGTCATGGAAAATTGAGGAGAGATACAAAGGTGAAATTGCCTTCACTCTTCATTGGTTCACCACCGCCTAGCCAGTCACCTAAGTCCTAGACCGGCGCAAATGCACACATGCGTATCCCAATCTAAAACTCTTAGAACCTCCAGCACATTGACTACGGTCACTGAGGGTGTTTCAACTACAAAGCGCATTGAGGCCATGCAAATGGCGGAAAGAGCGCTAAATAAATAACCAAATACAATACCTTAGTGGAAGAAAATGCGGGAGGCTTTTACAATGGAGTGCATAGGAATACAGTGGACCACAGCCCGCATGAAAGAACATGCTTGTGGCAAGGCACCCGTATTCGTAAGACACAGCAGTAGGTGGGGTGGAAAAAACATGTATGTCCGCCCTCCATCTCGACTTTGCCGTACAAATTCATGAAAATTAGGTGGATCGGAAAAACTGTGGTGTACACATTTACCACCATTTTCTTCTGATCCAGGTAAGGCACTGGTTAGTGAGTGCAGGTGGTTCTGCGCTGTGAGTGTGCACAGAAGTGTGTCAGATGTGGCTAGGAGTAGGAAAGTAGAGAGTGAATGTGCATTGTGTGAGTAAATGGAAGGGTGTCTGAGTAGGGGGCGGGTGGATGTGGCTAGGAGTAGGAAAGTAGAGAGTGAATGTGCATTGTGTGAGTAAATGGAAGGGTGTCTGAGTAGGAGGCGGGTGGATGTGGCTAGGAGTAGGAAAGTAGAGAGTGAATGTGCATTGTGTGAGTAAATGGAAGGGTGTCTGAGTAGGAGGCGGGTGGATGTGGCTAGGAGTAGGAAAGTAGAGAGTGAATGTGCATTGTGTGAGTAAATGGAAGGGTGTCTGAGTAGGAGGCGGGTGGATGTGGCTAGGAGTAGGAAAGTAAAGAGTGAATGTGCATTGTGTGAGTAAATGGAAGGGTGTCTGAGTAGGAGGCGGGTGGATGTGGCTAGGAGTAGGAAAGTAGAGAGTGAATGTGCATTGTGTGAGTAAATGGAAGGGTGTCTGAGTAGGAGGCGGGTGGATGTGGCTAGGAGTAGGAAAGTAAAGAGTGAATGTGCATTGTGTGAGTAAATGGAAGGGTGTCTGAGTAGGAGGCGGGTGGATGTGGCTAGGAGTAGGAAAGTAGAGAGTGAATGTGCATTGTGTGAGTAAATGGAAGGGTGTCTGAGTAGGAGGCGGGTGGAGTGGTGGTTGTAGGGTGGCGTTGTAGTTGTGGAGGAGGGAGTTACATCGTGAAGGAGGAGGAAGAAGAAACATCAAAGGGTGGCGGTGAGGAGTAGAAGGCACGAGATAATGGAGGAGAAGCAGAGGAAGACACAGGGAGTAGACAGAGATGGGTGGGTGGAGTTGGAGAGTAGAGTGGAAAGGCCAACAGGAAGGAACAAGGGAGAGGTGTCAGTGAGTGTGAAAGTAAGGAGAACGAATCAGGCAGAGTGACTTTACTGCACACCCCAGTGATCCCTTTTGCACACTAACCACTCGAAAGTGTTGGGAAAGTAAGGAAGTCCCTGAGGAAGTTCAGCTAAAGAAGGAAACTCGTCTTTAGGTCTTCAAGCCTAGCACAAGTAAGCATAAGTGTAGATTCCGACGCATAACATTTACAGCATATGCATTTCAAACATTAGCACTCTTAGGGCCTCATCACGAGTTGGGTGGTATCAGGCGGTAAAAGCACTGTGATACCGCCCAACACTATTAGCATTACCACAACTAAGTCTGATGCATTTTGCGCCAGATCCCGATTAGCGGTGCAGCTGTTAATCCCTCTTCATTCGGAGTCCATAGAACTCTATGGGGCTTTTCGGCGCTATTGCCCCCGTTAATAGCACCGAAAATGGGGGGAAAGGGGAGGTTTTTACCGCCAGCAAAAAGCTGGAGGTAAACCTTCCACTTTCCACCCAAATTCTGGATTGGGCGTTGCGGTAATGCAGCAGTAATATCGTTACTGCCGCATTTTTACCATTCCGCCCAACCCCTGAGGAGGCCCTTAGTGGGTTACTTTCGTTCCCCACGCACATTGCACTAAAGGGACCGACTCTGTTTGCACTTTTGTGCAAAACAGTTGTGCAATGTTTCTGGATGAACAATTACAAAGGTTTGCTGAACCCAATCTCCTTGAAGTGGGTTCATGCCCCTGCATAAATACTGTACGAATTCTGAGGCCTTTATCGCTTCAACACGCTCCCGATGCATTTAAATTGCTCTGCCCCCATCTAGGATATGGGGTAAACAGATTCTAGAGAAAAAGTAGGAAAGATAATTTCCTGAGGCAAGTGGAAATCGGCCAAAATTTCTAGAACAGAACCAGAGATGACTTCAGGAGCAAATCTCCTTAGGAAAAAAAGCAGATAGTGCTTTCAGTGAACAAAATGACTTTTGATGCTAGAAATGCAAGAGGAACCTCAGAAGAAAGAAGCTCAAAAGGATCCAATAAATCACCCTCAGGACTAATGCAGAGTGCATTCCAGAAGAAGAGGCGTAACCGTCAAGTGGGACAATATCAAACTTTGGAACATCCTGGAAATATAAGGATTGACAACTAAACAAGTGACTAGCCAACTGCACTGCCTTCAGAGAAGGTAATACCAGTTTCAACACAAAATCTTTCTGAAGAAAATCCAAAATATTCTTTAGATTACAGAGAATCCACACACCCATGTCAGAATACCAGGAGGGAAAACAGTCCCAGTTTTCTTATAGGATCTCAGGGTGGACGTGGGCCTATATGCTGCACTGCTGTGGTCACTATTATGTTGGAAGAGTTACATTTATTTATTTATTGTGCATTTGTAAGGCGCTTATACATCAAGTAAATTGAGTTTCAAAGCGCCCACAAGGCAACAGGAAGAGAAAATGGGAATGAGAATCAAATATAACAAAGAAACATAGAGGCGGACCTACTAGGCCTTGTGAGCATTCAGAACGTGCAAGTGCAGAGAGAGAGAGAGAGAGAGAGAGAAAAGGGATGAGGGAGTGGGGGTAAGTGCTAGGTGTACCAAAGATGGAAGTGCTACTGAGTAAGTAGCTGTTAAGTGACTTGGTGAGAGTGGCTAGCTGCCAATAAGTAAGTGGTGGCATAGGCCAGTGGATGCCAAGGCAAGTGCTTGGGGCGGACAGAGGCTGAAGGCGATTGGCTGTGGGAGGCCAGGGCCCAAAAGGACACATAAGGGCCCTGGTCACCAATTTTAGCAACTGTGAGATTAGCAGAGTAGGGAGGAAGGGAAGAAGGAGGTGAAAAGGAAAGTCTTGAGGAGCTTCGGAATTTGAGGAGATCCAACTCAAGACGAAGAGGGAGGCAGAGGCTGTTCCATAGGAGGGAGCCTGTCAAGGAAAGAGATTGGTCACCAGCTCGCTGTTTAGCAAAGTGCTTGACACAGAGTCTTTGCCGCAGGAACGTAAAGATCCGGAGGGAGAGTATTTATTGCCATAATAATGCCATAATGTAAAGGCAAGGTGCATATCAATGGTGCAGGCTCAAAGTGTGTGGAACATTCGTGACAATGTAGTTCTTAATCACATGCTTTGTGGAACGTTGGGGTGATTCGAGTAGGGGAGGTTGCAATGAGAGGATGAGATGATGGGAGTGAAGGCTGCAGCTGCTAATTGCACTGCCTGCTTAGTAAAGAGCTCATGAAGAATTGAACATGGCACCAGGGCTTAATGGTCACGCTTTGTTCAGCAACCAACATGTCTTGGTATCCCCACCCTGCTGCGGAGATGCTGAAAGATGTGGCTTGGAACGTCTGCTTAGCTCCGGAGAGATGATGAGAATGGATTCAACTGCCCGGGGCCTCACTTCAGATGCAGGAACATTGGACATTGGCAGGAAACATGTAAATGAGACCCCATAGTCAGGGCATTTACTGCTCAAACTTGGGGATCCCTGGCTCAGAATTGCTGTTAGGATTTTTGTCTGCCCTAGGTAAAGCGGCATTCTCCTGCCTCCTCACCAATGAGTCCAGATTTGCTACTTGCAGGGCCATCCTGAGGTCCCTTTTGCACCCCCTTCTGGTGGCACCCTAGGCTGCAGCCTAGTATCATCTTGCGCTAAAACCATCATCACCAGTTCTGTAGTACTGGCCAGTCAAACATGGACATCCACAAAACCAGTCGGCAATTCTGAGAAGAGGGTACCTCCCTCATGGGAGATCTATCGTCCTGGAAAAGACTGCTGGGACAATGGAAGCACAAAACCCAACGTATCTACCCATCCCTTTTCTACCCATGGAGTGCAGACAGATAGTAGTTATAGAAGGCATGCCTCTGCCCGCATCCCTAACCAATAAGACAAATCCACCTGGAATGTTGAAATGTGTGCCCCCTGACAGTTCACATGTGATATTGTTGCTAAGTTGCCTGTCCTTATGGGGCTACAAGCCTACCCTGAGTTTAAGCAAACATCCTTACTCCACTCCCTACCAGAAGAACCTTATTCTATGGGTTCCAAATCCGCCCACTTGAACGGGTTTGCACTGACCAAACGCTACTGACGTGGCACAGTTAACTTGAACTACGCTGGAATTAGGTGACCACAGTCCAGAGAATCCTGGGACCAGTGAACCAGAATCTTACCAGTGGCTTCACATGAAGTCTTGCTGAGGAACCTATAAACGAATAAGATGCCACAAACACCTGATCTTGAAGTCACTGAAATGCGGGTGCCGCAGTCGTAGACAACAGTTTCATTATTGCATCCTTAAGCCACTGAGCTTGACCCTTGGGCGGAACACACTCCACTGGGCTGCATTGAAGGATACATTTCATTTTAATTTAATTTAAATTGCTTTTTATAACTACCAAACCTGATTTCGGTTTCTTAAGCATACCTGAGTTTGGTTTCTAAGCGCAGATCCGGAATTCAAACCTCTGTTGCTCTGCATGGTCTTGCTTCCAAGACCAGCGCGTTGCCCCTGTTCTATCCTCCGTTCACTCCTCCATACCCCAATTAAACCATGATCTGGCTGTAGCTGAGATTATCCTCCCAAGCCTTATTAAATGTGGCAGCACGGACCAGCCAGTTGTCCGGGGTCAGGGGAACTTGAATCCCTTATGCATGAAGGCATCCCACCAACTACACACCACAAAAGCCAACACTTTATATATACATTTCATGAGGTGCCAGCTTGATAGGATTGGTTATTTATGGTGTGCTTAATACCCACAGGTTCCTAAGCGCGGACCCGGAGTTCGAACCTGTGTTGCTCCGTGTCGTCTTGCTTCCAAGGGAGGCATGTTGCCTCAGAGCTATCCTCCAGAGCTTTAAATGAAATGGTACGATGCAGAACACAGAGTACCGCTACACCACCAGGAATCTTCTGAACTTCAGATAACCTTTCCGATAGCCGAGATGGACATACACATAGCTGTAACATTAAATAAATGGATTCCATCTTAAATGTTGTGTCTTTCAAGTGCTTATGGACCAGTGTGAGGTTCAACATTGATCCAAAATCTGTGATTGGGGTCAGAGAAGCATCTGGCATGATCTTAAGGACTGTGGTGATGAGAATGACATTCTGCCGCCATAAAGACTACAGTTCCCATCATTCCTGTGATCTAGACACACTGTGCACTCTGTCTAGATTCCATTCATAGAAGTGTGGGGTCACGTGCTCCTCAATGATTTTCTTGATTTCTTGAACCTGTTTGCTGTATCCTTCATTTCCCACCGGTTCATCTTTAATGGGCCAGTCCACCCTTTGATCTCTGTTTATGTTTTTCTGCTGCTGGACATCCATCTGAAAAAGTGAGTGCCTTGCCTGCCTCTTGGCCTTTGTGACTTTCCTTCTACAAAGCCTCTGCCTGCATAACAGACTGCTTTGTCTTTCCCTTGGCCTCTATTGCCTGGTCCATTCCCGAATGACGCCAGCTTACTGGTCTGCCTCGCTTGCCCTTTTTGCTCGTCTTCTTCCGTTTATCCCACACTAGTCATTTGGACAGTTTGTGCCTACATCCAGTTGGGAAGTCTATCAGCCCATCATTGTCTTTCTCATGCATCCCTAGGTCTAGCTGTGCTCCATAGTTACTGTACCTGTTGTTTATCGAACAGCCCCTTCTTCCCTTCACATCTTCCCTTCTGGACACTGCTTCCTGCCGACAATGCTCTCACATCTTCCACTGACCATAGGCTCCTTGCCACCTCTCTTTAGTTCTTGACGACCTTGCCTCCTCCTCTGGGGCCCTTCATGCCCGTGTACTCTCTGGTTCATCGGCATGCCATTTAGTCAGCTGAATTGGATTGCCTGTTTCTCCATGCCCCATCCTCATGCCATTGTGTAAGCTAGTGTTTTCAGGTGCCTCTTTGGCTTTCAAGCTCCTTGGACTAAGGGTCTGCCAAGGAGTTCGACTGTATTCATTGTTTCCTCTTTGGTTGTCCTACTAATTAAATCCAGGATCTCCCAAGGACTGCTACTATATTCAGCGTTTCCTCCTTGGATTTCCTAATCATTGGACCTAGGGTCTCCCACGGACTTTTATTGTATTCAGTGTTTCCTCTTTGGATTTCCTAATCATTGGACCTAGGGACTACCAAGGACTTCTACTGTATTCAGTGTTTCCTCCTTGGATGTCCCACTGATTGAACCCAATGTCCCCCAAGGACTGCTACTGTATTCAGCATTTCCTCTTTTGATTTCCTAATCATTGGACCTAGGGACTATCAAGGACTACTACTGTATTCAGTGTTTCCTCCTTGGATGTCCTACTGATTGAACCCAATGTCTCCCAAAGACTGCTACTGTATTCAGTGGTTCCTCGATGGATTTCCTAATCATTGGACCTCAGGTCAACCAAGGACTTCTACTGTATTCAATGTTTTCTCTTTGGATGTCCTACTCATTGACCCCAGGATCTCCCAAGGACTGCTACTGTATTCAGCATTTCCTCTTTTGATTTCCTAATCATTGGACCTAGGGTCTACCAAGGACTGGACTTGTATTCAGTGTTTCCTCTGGGGAATTCCTAATCATTGGACCTTTGGGCTGCCAAGAACTTAAACAGTATTCAGTGTTTCCTCCTTGGATTTCCTAACCATTGGACCTAGGGTCTACCAAGGACTTCTACTGTATTCAGGATTTCCGCTTTGGATTTACTGCTCATTGGACCTAGGTTTTCCCAAGGACTTCTATCGTATGTAGGGTTTCCTCCTTGGACGTCCTACTCATTGGACCTAGGGTCTCCCAATGACTCTGAATGCCTTGTAGGTATGTCTCTGTGTATATTGTGATATAAGTGTGTACTGCTTCAACATATTGTTTTTTTTATTTTCAGCTTGGGGCTGGAGTCGGACTGTTTTTCTTCCCTACCTTTTGCTAGTGTCTCACATCTGCCTTTTTGTGACAAGGCCACTATGTTAGCCTTTGCAAGTGGGGGTGAAAGTCCCTCTAAGCTAAGGGTGAGGGGTATAAGCAGATACCCTGAGCTTGTCCTTAGCCTAGGAATGGACCTGCTGGGATAACCCCAACCCCTTCTCCCGTGAGCCAGCATATGTGTTTGCAGACCCTTATCTCCAGCCTACCTCCTTTCCAGGATACTTGAAAGTATCTTTCCTTTACTTTAAGAGCTCAGGTAGCAGAGGAAAGAGTCCCAACAAAGGAGAGACCAGCACCATCCCTGGCCTTCAGGAGAGATTGGCTGCTGGGAGAGAGATGCTGAGAGGAAACGGTATACGGACACCCACACTGAAGAATGACCAAGAGAGCAAGAGGCGGCATGTTCTTGTGGAGCGATGCAAAGAGCCTTGTGAACTGCCAAATTGAATTGGCACGCCTACAGATTCACTTGAGGGCTCCCTAGACCACCAGGGACAACAATGGGAGAGGTACCCAATCTTCCCAAATAGCCTTACTGCAGGAGCGTGCAAGAACAAGTCTGAAAGACAGCAACATTGGCCCTCCCAGGCCACCATTAGCCTGCATGGGGACCCACAAAGAGAAAGTGGGCAGGGCCTAGCCCCTTTCTTACGAGTTCCTATTGAACATACACACCACAGGAAGGAAAGACAGGACAGGACTGAATAGGGACAGGGGCTCGATCCAAGAAGTGGGAGAAGGAAAAAAGGATACAGTAGGAGTGGAAAATGCTGCTTTTCTGGGTGAAGTCAAAGGTGGAGGTGGAGGTGGAGGATGAACAAAACACCAGCAGGAGGAAGAAGGGAGTGGTGAGCTGTGAAGGAAATCCATTGAGCAGGGGGGATATTGGCTTAAGACTGGAAATGATTCTACAGTGTGATTGGGGGTGTTTGCATGATGAGTGAGCATAGAGGTTAGTGTAAGGCGTGAATGTGAAGTGAGTTGGATGGGCTAAAGGATGGTGTTTGAGTAATGTTGAGAGTTGAATAGTAGTGAGCGGAGGAGAGTAGTGGGAGGTGGACAGTAGTAGTGGGCAGAGGATAGTAGTAGTGGGAAGAGGAAAGTTGCAGTGGTTGGGGAAGAGTAGTAGTGGGCGGAGGAGAGTACTGGGAGGTGGAGAGTAGTAGCGTACAGAGGATAGTAGTAGTGGGAGGAGGAAAGTTGTAGTGGGTGGATAAGTGTAGTAGTGGTTGGAGGAGAATACTGGGAGGTTAAGAGTAGTACGGGACAGAGGATAGTAGTAGTGGGAGGAGGAAAGTTGCACTGGGTGGAGAAGAGTAGTAGTGGGTGGAGGAGAGTACTGAGAGGTGGAGAGTAGTAGTGGACAGAGGATAGTTGTAGTGGGAGGACGAAAGTAGTAGTGGGAAGAGGATAGTTGTAGTGGAAGGAGGAAAGTTGCTGTGGTTGGAGAAGAGTACTTGTCGGTGGAGGAGAGTAGTGGGAGGTGGAGAGTAGTAGTGGACAGAGGATAGTAGTAGTGGGAGGAGGAAAGTTGTCGTGGGTGGATAAGAGTAGTAGTGTGTGGAGGAGAGTACTGCGAGGTGAAGAGTAGTAGGGGACAGAGGATAGTAGTAGTGGGAGGAGGAACGTTGTAGTGGGTGGAGAAGAGTACTAGTGGGTGGAGGAGAGTACCGGGAGGTGGAGAGTAGTAATGGACAGAACATAGTAGTAGTGGGAGGAGCAAAGTTGCACTGGGTGGAGAAGAGTGGTAGTGGGTGGAGGAGAGTACTGAGAGGTGGAGAGTAGTAGGGGACAGAGGATAGTTGTAGTTGGAGGACGAAAGTAGTAGTGGGAAGAGGATAGTGGTAGTGGGAGGAGGAAAGTTGCAGTGGTTGGAGAAGAGTAGTCATGGTCGGAGGAGAGTACTGGGAGGTGGAGAGTAGTAGTGGACAGAGGATAGTAGTAGTGGGAGGAGGAAAGTTGCAGTGGGTGGAGAAGAGTACTAGTCGGTGGAGTAGAGTAGTGGGAGGTGGAGAGTAGTAGTGGACAGAGGATAGTAGTAGTGGGAGGAGGAAAGTTGCAGTGGGTGGAGAAGAGTAGTTGTGGGCGGAGGAGAGTACTGGGAGGTGGAGAGTAGTAGTGGACAGAGGATAGTAGTAGTGGGAGGAGGAAAGTCGCAGTGGGTGGAGAAGAGTAGTGGGTGGAGGAGAATACTGGGAGGTGAAGAGTAGTAGGGGACAGAGGATAGTAGTGGGAGTAGGAAAGTTGCATTGGTTGCAGAAGAGTAGTAGTGGGAGGAGGAAAGTTACAGTGGGTGGAGAAGAGGAGTAGTAGGTGGAGGAGAGTAGTGGGAGGTGAAGAGTAGTAGTGGACAGATCATAGTAGTAGTGGGAGGAGAAAAGTTGCAGTGGGTGGAGAAGAGTAGTAGCGAGCAGAGGAGATTACTGGGAGGTGGAGAGTAGTAGTGGACAGAGGATAGTTGTAGTGGGAGGACGAAATTAGTAGTGGGAAGAGGATAGTGGTAGTGGGAGGAGGAAAGTTGCAGTGGTTGGAGAAGAGTAGTCGTGGGGCGGAGGAGAGCACTGAGAGGTGGAGAGTAGTAGTGGACAGAGGATAGTTGTAGTGGGAGGACGAAAGTAGTAGTGGGAAGAGGATAGTTGTAGTGGAAGGAGGAAAGTTGCTGTGGTTGGAGAAGAGTACTTGTCGGTGGAGGAGAGTAGTGGGAGGTGGAGAGTAGTAGTGGACAGATCATAGTAGTAGTGGGAGGAGAAAAGTTGCAGTGGGTGGAGAAGAGTAGTAGCGAGCAGAGGAGAGTACTGGGAGGTGGAGAGTAGTAGTGGACAGAGGATAGTTGTAGTGGGAGGACGAAATTAGTAGTGGGAAGAGGATAGTGGTAGTGGGAGGAGGAAAGTTGCAGTGGTTGGAGAAGAGTAGTCGTGGGGCGGAGGAGAGCACTGGGAGGTGGAGAGTAGTAGGGGACAGAAGATAGTAGTAGTGGGAGGAGGAAAGTTGCATTGGGTGGAGAAGAGTAGTCGTGGGCGGAGGAGAGTTCTGGGAGGTGGAGAGTAGTAGTGGACAGAGGATAGTTGCAGTGGGGGGACGAAATTAGTAGTGGGAAGAGGATAGTGGTAGTGGGAGGAGGAAAGTTGCAGTGGTTGGAGAAGAGTAGTCATGGGCGGAGGAGAGTACTGGGAGGTGGAGAGTAGTAGGGGACAGAAGATAGTATTAGTGGGAGGAGGAAAGTTGCATTGGTTGCAGAAGAGTAGCAGTTGGCGGATGAGAGTAGTAGTGGGTGGAGGAGCAGTGAGAGGAATGGAGTAGTAGTGTTTAGGAAGGGAGGAGTGGTGTGGAGGGGAGTAGTTGAAGTGGAGTGGGAGGAGAGGTAACATCAAATGGTGGAGGCAAGATCAGGAGGAGTGACACTTTGAATGGACATCAGAAAGGAGGGAGGAGTGGACAGGAAGCACTCGGAGTAGAAAGGGTGAGGTGAGAGTGGACGTGCAAGCACAGCCTGGCTCAAACCAGAGTAAGTGCAAAGCACTAACAAACTTCCGATCAGAAGACCAACTGGTGGAGAGCGTGGGGACAGTCAGCAAGTCCCTGCGGGAGATCATAGTGCCAGTGTTTTAGGGTGCCCTCTTAGGCAGTGGAGAGTAACATTCTCCACGACTCACTAAGGATCCCAGACCTCTGGGTTAGGGAGGGGGATTGCATTGATATGAGAGACAGACCCAAAACAATAGCCATCCTTGCACTGTCTTTACGAGTTGTGTGCCATCTGTGACACTTTGTAAACATGTGTGCACGGTTCTGTGTTGCTACATCCATGCAGGTGCACCATTATGAATATGCAAATGTGAATTCGCTTCAATGCATTTACATCATTACTTTAAAGGGAGCGCAAGTCCCCTGCCTTTTCTATCCCACCTACCATATTTTACGTGTTTGCCTCTTTCCTCCTGAAACGTGACTACAGCCTACACAGATGTCCATATGCAAATGCACAACAAGGAAATGACAGGTCACTGTGTCCAGTTTATTGGCAGAATTCCTGCTTTCTGGAAAAGGTGCTGTATGGGCACTTTGATATATCTTTCATGCTCACGTTTTCCGCTCTTTCAGTTTGGAGGGTTCCCTTCTGTGACTTCAGTCTTTCAGACAGATTGTTGTCGCCTTGCTTCTCTAATCCTGTACGGACCACATCAACGCTGCCTTACTTCTTTGAACTACCAATTAAGATTTCAGTGCCTTACAGCCCCGAGTCATGAAAACTGGGAAATATATAAAATCATGGCGTTCTTCGTTGGTCACGCGATTCCTTCTTTCTTGCTTTATCCCCCATTTATGTACCCTCTCCCCTTTCCTCTTCTGCCACCATTTGTCATTCACACTTCTCCTCTTGTTGGTTTTTATGCCTGTATTTTCATGGCATGTCTCTTCAGCGGTGAATGTTTGGCGCCCTTCTCACATTCTTCGTCACAAATGATGAGGTCCCCCCTTCAACTTTCACAGAGGAAGAGCAATCAGCTCTACACGTAGCACGCGGGTCTCCGTTAAGGGGTTGATTTCCCTCTGCAACGACTCATGCCTCGGTTACATGTCTTTCCATCGAATTTTTTCCATCGAAGCTAAGTACCATCAAATCATTTCCAATGAAAAATGTGCATCAAATGATTTCTGAAGAAATTGAGTAGCACAATTGTCGGCATTAATAGTGCTCTGAACAGGGTTTTCCGGTGATAGTGGTGAAAATCAGAATTATTATTATTTTTATGGGGGAGCAATCAGTTACAGATTTCAAAAGAGAAGACAGATATCCCTACCAATGCCTAAAATTGAGAACTGATTAACAACCTGAGGGTGCCTCACACTTGAATTGAGAAAGTTGTGTACCGACTCTGAAAGCATGTGGATGCATTTAGAGCAGAGGCCCGCAACCTTTCACTCTTCGGTGTTTTGGACTACGACTCCCATGACCCGCTGCCATTGATGACGCTCACTAGGGGTGATGGGAGTTGCAGTCCAAAACATCTTGGGAGTCAAAGGTTGCAGGCCGCTGATTTAGAAACCTCTGGAACAAATGTCCAGCCCTTTCTGACGTCTGACTTCTCTGTCCCTGTGAAACCCTTGATCATGCCATTGCTTACAAAAGGTGCCTTACCTGTTTTGCAAAATTAATTAAATGATAGGGAGTTGAGACCATCAATGTTACTCTTTTTATGCAAATAGTATGGACTCTTATAGTTGAATATTTGTCCTAAGGATAGTAATACTTGAGTCTACAGTAGCTAGGCAGAGCAGTCCTTGTGCTCCTGCCAATATGTATGCAAGTATCTTATGGAGCGTATTTGCCAGACTCACTTCCAAATCTTCAACTCATAACAGAAGGTCTTTGTATTGCTCATTTATATCTTCTCCTTAATGCACTGCCAACATGTGTTTCACTTTTTTGAGGCATTCACGCTTATCGTTTTTTCTGACCGACCAAATTCACTGTGCCCCCTATCGCCATCATACTAGTATTCCTAAATTATGAATGCCTTGAAGAAGCGCATGAAGCATGAAACACTTGTCATAACAGTAAGATGATATCAATGAGCAATACAAATATTTTTTTTTTCAATTTGTGGTATTGTTTTTATTTATTTATTTTTGTTACGAGCAATAAAAAATATATACTTTTTTATTGTGCTTTTGGTTAATTAAAACCTTATGCACAGTTTTATCACATACATTACATTAGACTTAATCCAAACCATTATTAAAACGTTATTACAATTCCTCAATTGCTCAATTCATCAATTTTAATTCATCAATATTAATTGTCTCTAGATGAAAACAAAAGATAGGGTGAGTGTTAAAATTATCTGGAACAGCAGGATAGGGCAAATTCTTTCTGCAGAATACACTTAAATTGATGAAACATTTGGCCTCATTCTGACCCTGCATGTCCGAAACAGGGGTGCCAGATCTTCCATGTCCCTATTCCTGTAGAGTCCTATGGGACCCTATGAGAATGGGGAAGAACATTTTACCAGCGCCTGACTTTCCGGGCCACCGGCGTTGTAATCTCCCGGTGGCAACAGGATGTCAGGCACTGGTAAATATTTACGGGTCCGGCGGTTACCTTTCGCAATGGATTTCCTTAACATAGTGGCTCCCAGGTCCATCACACCCTCCCCTAGCGCACTTCATTGTTTATGCGCACGTCATCATTGCATCAGTAACTCAGGGACCAGCAAGATAAGCTGAGCATATCAACCTGTCACTCCTTAATGTTAGCAATGGGAAGAGCCTACGGATTGCACTGGAAGAGGAGGATGATCCTTAATAGCCATGGTCCACCCATTATGGGATTGAAACCAATGGAAAACTGCGTGCCCAGCAAATTTGAAGGGCAAGGCCCACCTTTGGAAATTTCCGGTTAACTTACAGTTGACACCAAGGTGTCCAGCCCAACCCATTCAGCCTGATAGCATTTCAGGGGAGCGTGCTACAGAAGTACAATTTTCTCTCCAAATATGTCTCTCAACTGGTTTTCCAATGTATCAATAAGAGTCTACGCACTGTGTCTTGCGCCCCCATCCATTCAACACTTAAGCCAGCATGCAGTGGACTCCTAATGTAGCTGGGTGTTACTGCCCGCATCTTGATTCCATCGTTTCCCAATATTCTCCAACCTGTGGATCTATGGATGTTGTGAACCTATGATCCTATCGCATTGACTATGCTGGCTAGGGCTGATGGGAGTTGTAGTCCAAAACATGCGAAGAGTCTGTGTTTGCAGACTCCTGAAGGGTCTCCAGATATTTTGAACTAAAAACATACATGATGCCTCACCGCTGACTATGCTGGCTAGGGCTGATGGGAGTGGTAGTCCAAAATATCTGGAGAACAAAATGTTGCAGACCCAACACCTGCTGTGCTAGCTATCTCCAGATAGCAATTTGCAACATTTCCTATTCAATTTCCTGCAGCATCACTGACACGATTAGCCCTTGGACATGCCATAGAGTGCATGAGCATGGAGTCTATGCTACCCACTAGTCTGACTGAGCCGATTTGATTCACACTGGAGGGCAATGTTGGAAGCTTGACCGGCTCACTCCCCAGTGCTCACAAAGCACCTCTTTCATGAGTAGTAAATCACATGTAAATTTCTCCAAAGCATTAGGGGCTGATAGTCTCGAGAGGATAGCTCAGGGGCAATGTGCTCACCTGGGAAGCAAGACGACATGGAGCAACACAGGTTCGATCCCCGGGTCCGCGCTTAGAAACCTCTGGGTATTAAGCACGTTATAAATAACCTATCATATCATATCATATGGTTTGCAGTGTGCGCTCTGCAAGAAAAGGCACTACCTGGATCACTCACCTTGCCTTGCCACAATGAGGCTGGCCATGCAGTCTGGAACACTTGTGCCGGCAGCCAGAAACGTAATGCCCATGATGACATCAGGAATCCCCAGGGTGTAGCCAATCACTGTTACCTGCATGAAGAGAGAACACTAGGCATGAATGGCTAGATCAACACATGAGGCTCAGACTTGAAGGGGGTTCTAGGCGGATTGAATCAGGGTGCTGTGCACATTCTCGCAGGCTGAGGTGTCCTGCCTGCAAAATGAACCCAGAGGACTGTGGCTTCTATTGGTAAATCATGGCGAAGGAGATAGTGGAGTAGCCTACTTTGATATCATGCATGTGTTTCTATGCAGGTTGTACACATCTGTGGGTGGCACCAAAAGCTATATCAAAATGAAACCTGATGCACATGATTGGGGCCATTTTATAAAAAAATGAAATTTGCAGGGGACCGCCAACGTTAGCAATGATCTGCTCTTGGGTTACCTGCTTGTAATTTTCAACGCTCAGAAAGCAGAGTGTAAATGTGAAGAGAATATCAAGGCAAAATTACCTCTACTCTTTGCTTTTACTGTCCGCTTTGGTGGAAATACAATGCTGCCTGCAAATTATACTTTGCAGGCAGCGTTTTATAAATGGATTCCTATGGAATCCGCCTGCTATTTACTAGTGTCTCTTACTCAACTGATCATGTTTTACCTCTTTGTAGCGCCTCTAAAACTCAAAAGACACATATGGCAGAACACAGACACCTCGGCCAAACATCTTGGGGCTCATTTGCGAGTTCCCCGTAATTTGACGGCGGGGACCCGTTATATTGACACTTTAACGTAAGTGGGCCCCTGCTGACAAATCTTTGTCAGTTTCACTTTGCGGTGCAAATGTAAAGGGCAAAAGGTGGCATACAAGCATGTACACTGCATTTTGTCCTTCACATTTGCACTCTGCAGCGCAAAGTGAGTCAATGCTGCCTGATTTTGCTTGCATGACAAGCAGCGTTTACTTTTGATTGTGAGCGCTGCTTGACATGCTCACAATTAAACACTCTCTGACAATCTCACATGTCGGACTGTGTCTATTTTCATTTGTGAACAATGCTTACCATTCACGTACCATACCACAGTTTTTTACTGCACTGCTGTACTTGTAATGAGAACCAATGTGTCTTGTTTTAAAAGATGCAAAACCAAGTGGTTAAAAACTGTGATATGGCAGAATATCATATCCAAGTGTATGTACATAATGTATGTTGTGATGTCATCTGTGATTGCATGTGTGCGGTCACGAGCAGCGTATGTTGGGGGATAAGTTATGGTTCACCCATCTCCATCAGACCTACACACACCGTATACTGCAACCGCCTGTCCACTCCTAGATTCATATGGTCCAGAACTGGAGGGTCCAGCTTCCTTGCCTTGGCGGCCATGCTTTGGAACTCACTCCCCCCCGCCCATCAGGTCAGATCCCTCCTACAGACTATTCCGGAAACAATTAAACACCTACTTGTTCAACTAGCGTCCCACCATGGGACCTGCTTATTAGCTATCCTGCCTGTAAAATGCGCCTAGACGCCTCAGGGAGAAGTGTGCTCACACAAATGCAAACATTATTAAATAAATAAATAAACAAACAATACCTGGTGAGTTCAGTATTTATTTTTTGGTTTTTATTTATAAGCATAACATCCCTTCAACTATTGTTTTTAGTGAGTTTTAAAGTTTCACCAAAAGTGTATTAAACAATATTTTTAGTGATTCATTTTTATATACAATATGTTAGCATAGCAATAGTGCAAGTGAAGACCTCTGTCAGATGAGCGATTGGTTGGGCCTCATTAAAAGGTCAGCAGTAACCCGCTGGTGCTACAGGCGGGTTGCTGCCAACCTCGTCACACTGTTCCGCCACCTGAGATCCCGGTGCCACTGGGACATCAAAAGTTCCGGCGGCCCTAGATGTCAGGCAGCGGAAACTGTAAGTCCCCATTCCTGTGGACTCTGATAAGACTCCACAGAAATGGGGACACAGAAGCACTGGCACTGCTGCAAAGGGTACTGGTGATTAAAAATTTGTGACAAGGTGTCACGACCCTCGCCCAAAACCCTCTCTGGCAAACCCATTGGCCAGGTGGAGTCAGGACTCGGGCCTCTAGAGCCTGGCATCCTTTTCAAAAGCCCTCATGGGGCCAGTCCTGGCACCATGAACAACAATGTGCTTGGGAACCACTTTATTGTATTGTCAGCCAACATGGAGGCATCCACATAGCTTGGTTCCTAAGAACCAAGCTATGCGGTGTAGTGTTTTGGGTGTGGCAGGCCTGGAACTACTTTCCCTGGTACTACTTTACCTGGGCTATATAAACCACACCCTGACTGCAGAACATGCTTCGTGTTACTTTGCAGCTTGCAACGTGACGCTCACCGTATCCAGCTATTCCCTCAAACCTCGGAGAAGCAGAAACTGCAAGGAGACAAAAGGAACATCATTAGCAGCAGCATCTTACCTGCAGTCTTCATCTTTAAACCCTTGCAGCTACTGAGAACAGCTTCCTCGAATCTGCACGCCTCCCTGACAGAACGACCTGAAAGAGGAAGATAGAGGCAACATTAAAGAAAGCTGTAGAGACATTTACAAATTACAAACTGCTCAAAAGGCTTACCTGGCTGGTCGCATCTCGGCTGGCACCATTCCGGACATTCCACTCGCGCTGAAGAACACCGTGACCTACAAGGAAGAAAAACACAGCTTAGCAAAGCCAAGACTTTGCAGCGCTGCGCATAGCACTTACTTACCGCATCATTGCGCTCTTAATGCGCCATCATTTACCAGCGGGGCTCAACCAAGCCAGTTCGCCGCGCTGAACCTCTGCATACCTAAGGGAGAAAAAAGAGACATTTTAAACAAAGAAAGGCATGCAGGATAGCAACAAAACTAAAGAACAGCAATAAGACAAACCTGAACAATATCAAACGGGCTGGCGTCAGTGAAGTAACTGGACCGAACTTGCCCATGAAAGACAACGCACCCCTGCAAAGAAGGCAGGACGGAGAGCACGCCTAATTGTACCACAAGGCAGAACCTTCCCCGCGACCACATCAGGGCAAAGCTGAGAAGCATACCAGCGAGTAACCCAGCTGGGTGGCGTCCCTGTTGATACCAGGTGAGCGTAACAGAACACAAAGCCTACCATAACAAATCCACCTGGGCGCCATGGAGACATCAGAAATGGACTAATTGGCCCAATTACTAGGAGAGCTTTGTGCTGAGGTTCATTCTGCCTGACAAGAGACTAATGCCCTCCGGAGAGACCTAATAGTGACCAGAGAACGCACTGAAGAGATTAGCAGGCAATACTTGCAATCATAGGCAGGACAGACGCCTCTACCTGGAAGCAATCCAACGATGCAAAACCCCGCCATACCACCCACTCCGGGACAGATCACGTTACCTGGAACAGTGCCCCTGGCACCACCAGAAAGGTTCTCAGGCGACCCACGGAAGTATGCGGCATTCATCAATCAGTGCCGCCTTCATTTTCTTTGTAGGCCTGGAGCATTTCCAAACGACCAAGCTCGGGTAGCTTTTGTCTTATCATACCTGAGTGGTGGTGCAGCAGATTGGTCGGTGCCGTTGGTAACCCATGACGATCCTCTATTACATGACTTTGGGGGGTTCCAGAGAGAAATGGAAAAACTTTTTGCTCGCCATACCCAGGAAAAAGCAGTAGACAATGAACTCTTGTCCCTCCGACAGGGGAATCAGGACTTGTTAACGTACATTGCTACCTTCAACAGACTGGTTGCCGAAGCTAGGTGGCCAGAAAACAAAAGAACCACGTTATTCCATAGAGGCTTACGAGGCGAATTAAAGGACGTCTTAGCCCAGGTGGATGATCCACCCAGAGACTGTGCAGAATTCATAAATCTGGTCGTGCAGCTAGACCACCGGTTGCAGGACCGAAAGGCAGACCGGTCTAAGACAGACCCTCGGACCGTGTATGTTCGACCAAGGGAAAACACACTCCGTGTACCTGAAAATGCTGTAGAACCCATGCAGATTGGAGGGATACGGCCTCCATTAACAAAACAAGAGCGGGACAAAAGAAGACAACAGCTTTGTTTGTATTGTGGGAAACCAGGACATTTCCTGAAGGACTGTCCAGTAAAACCCCCAAGAAGAGCAGTCAGGGCCACAGAGAAGGATGAAGCTAAGGAATCGGAAAACTACCTAGCTCGACAAACGTAGAGGTCCCTTTGTCGAGTGAGAAGAAAGAGTTGTTGACCTCGCACTTTGCAATACCAGTGATCTTAATTAACCACCAACAGTTGCCAAGAATGCATGCCGTTGAAGCATACATCGATAGCGGAGCAGTTGGAAATTATATTGATCAAGAACTGGCAGCAGAGATGGGGCTTCCTTTGTGTTCTAAGCCAACTATGGACAAGGTAACCCCTGTGGATGGGACACAAATCGCTTCCGGACCAGTAACCCAGTGCACAGCCAGGGTAACCTTGCTTTGTCAGGACAGACATCGGGAGTCTATTTCATTCGATCTCATCAAGGCACCTCAGTTCAGGCTAATAGTAGGGATGCCATGGTTGGTTGCTCACAACCCTTTGATAGACTGGCAGGCACGAAAATTAACCTTTCCCGGTGAATGCTCCCCTGCCAGCTATTACCAAGAGGAGAAACCCGATGTCTGTATCCCCATAACTCCTGGAGCGACAGTATCAACCCTGGGAGCAACTAATACCTTGCCAAGTGAATACCATGATTTCCAGGATGTTTTCCCAAAGGACCAAGCCAATACATTGCCGCCGCACAGGCCCTATGACTGTCAGATCGACCTTGTTCCTGGTGCACAAATCCCTTGCGGCAGGATCTACGCTCTCACAGAACCAGAAAACCTGCATTTGAAATCCTATTTAGACCAGTACCTTGCAAACGGATTTATCCGTCCTTCAAAGTCCCCCGCAGCCAGTCCTTTGTTCTTCGTACCGAAAAAGGAAGGAGACTTGAGAACCTGTATTGACTACCGCACATTGAACCAGATCACCGTGAAGAACCGCTACCCCATGCCACTTATCCCTGAGATGCTAGACTAAGTTAAAGATGCCCAGATTTATACCAAATTGGACCTTCGAGGAGCGTACCACCTGGTCCGAGTCAGAAAAGGAGATGAATGGAAAACCACCCTCCGTACTAAGTACGGCTTGTTTGAATATCAAGTCATGCCCTTCGGGTTATGCAACGCTCCTGCGGCATTCCAATATTTCATGAATGACGTCTTAAGGGAGTTAATTGATGTGTGCGCCTTAGTGTACATAGACGACATCTTAGTATACTCAGCCTCGGAACAAGATCATGTCAGGCACGCTCCGTCAACATCGCTTGTTTGCAAAGCTTGAAAAATGCTTTTTTCACGTCACCGAAGTAGAATTTCTTGGTTTTATCCTTACTCCAGGAGGCATCAGAATGGACGTGCACAAGGTAGATACCATTCTGAAATGGCCTTCACCGACGTCTCTGAAAGGGGTACAAAGCATGCTGGGCTTTGCAAACTTCTACCGCCGGTTCATCCCAGACTTCTCTCAGGTTGTGCACCCAATCACAGTACTATTACGAAAAAACAATAAAAAGTTTGCTTGGACCGAAGAAGCAGAAGAAGTCTTTCAGGAACTTAAACAAAGGTTTACCTCTGCTCCAATCCTGCGACATCCTCGTCCAGACCTCCCTTATGTCGTTGAAACTGATGCATCCAGTCTCGCAATGGGGGCTGTACTTTCACAGAGAGACCCAGAAACCGGCCAGCTACATCCTGTGGGCTTCTGGTCTAAAAAGTTCTCACCTCAAGAGATTAATTATGCCATCACAGACAAGGAACTCCTGGCTATCAAATCCGCCTTTAAAGCCTGGAGGCACTACCGTCTGGGGGCCAGACACACCATTACAGTCATCACAGACCACCGAAACCTGCAATATATCAAAACAGCCAAGGCCCAGTCCTCGCGCCAATTACGGTGGGCCCTTTTCTTCGCCGAATATGATTATGTAATCACATTTCGACCAGGAGTCAGAAACGGAAAGGTGGATGCCTTATCTCGCATGGGCATAGATGAAATAGTATAGACAACTCCAGACCCAGTACCTATTATACCTGAAGACAAACCCTTGGGTATCACGACAGCCTTAACACAAGCAGAACTACGAAAAGAAATCCAACAGACAATGAAACCTGATGCCTACCTCACATGGCAAACTCAAGGAGAACAATGTACCATGAAGGACCACCTACCCTTTTTTAGGGATTGCCTATATGTACCCAAGAAGGAATTACAACAGCATATTATTTCAAACTATCATGACTCACTGATCGAAGGGCATCCTGGGATCGCAAAACCCTAGCTAAGGTGAAAGAGAACTTTTGGTGGCCTACCTGGCTTAAGGACATCATTCAGTATATTCAGTCCTGCGGTGTCTGCGCACAAAATAAATCACAGAAACAAAAAACACCTGGTCTCCTACAACCATTGGACATTCCTCCAGTTCCATGCACACTCTTTCCCTTGACTTCATCACTGATCTACCTCCAAGCCAAGGGTTCAACACCATCCTTGTAGTTGTGGACTTATTCTTGAAGATGGCCCATTTTATTCCTCTCAAAGGCCTCCCAGACGCAGCCACTTTAGCAAAAGTGTTCCTGGAGGGCGTGGTCAAGCTACATGGCTTCCCTTCGGTTCTGGTCTCTGATCGAGGCAGCCAGTTTGTTTCAAACTTCTGGAGAACATGCTGTGCAATGGCGCAGATCGACGTTCGGCTATCTACCAGTCACCATTCCCAAATGGACGGCCAAACCAAGAGAACCAATCAGACACTCGAGCAATATTTACGGTGCATGCTGCACTACGAACAAAGGAATTGGAAAGACCTACTATGGATAGCCGAATATGCATATAACAATTATTTACATTCAGGCACAGGACAAACGCCCTTCTATACCCTTCATAGCAGACATCCACGTACCTCTGAACTAGACCTTCCAGCCAGCTTGGAAGTGCCAGCGGTAAAGACTGTACACACAACCATTACTCAGGCTTTCAAAAGGGCAAAGGAACACCTTATTCATGCCAAAGAAAAACAAAAGCGATTCACCGACCAACACCGGAAAAAGGCCCCTGATTATCAAGTAGGAGACAAAGTTTGGTTAGCTGCTAAATTCGTACCCATCAAAGGAACCCGGACCTTTCATCCCAGATTCTTAGGACTCTTTACCATTAAGGCAATTATCAACCCAGCAGCCGTGAAACTGGATTTACCACCTAATCTACACATCCACCCGGTATTCCATGTGTCCCTCCTGAAACCAATGCAGCCCGGCACACGGATTGGGACACCACCTAAGCCCATACTTGTTGATGGAGAACCAGAATTCGAAGTCAAACATATCTTGGACTCTAGATACTCTAGGACCAAGCTATATTATCTGGTCGATTGGAAAGTATTTGGACCACAAGATAGATCCTGGGAGCCCAGTGAGAATATCCACGCACCATGTCTAATCAGGAAATTCCATCGGAACTTCCCAACCAAACCTGGGCCAGACAGAAGGAACACAATGGGAGGGGCCTTAGGCGGAAGTGCTCTCACGACCCTCACCCAAAACCCCCTCTGGCAAACCCATTGGCCAGGTGGAGTCAGGACACGGGTCTCTAGAGCCTAGCATCCTTTTCAAAAGCCCTCATGGGGCCAGTCCTGGCGCCTATGGTGCCAGGCTCATACACCATGAACAACAAGGTGCTTGGGAACTACTTTATTGTATTGTCAGCCACCATGGAGGCATCCACATAGCTTGGTTCCTAAGAACCAAGCTATGCGGTCTAGTGTTTTGGGTGTGGCAGGCCTGGAACTACTTTCCCTGGTACTACTTTACCTGGGCTATATAAACCACACCCTGACTGCAGAAAATGCTTCGTGTTACTTTGCAACATGACGCTCACTGTGTCCAGCTATTCCCTCGAACCTCGGAGAAGCAGAACCTGCAAGGAGACAAAAGGAACATCATTAGCAGCAGCATCTTACCTGCAGTCTTCATCTTTAAACACTCGCAGCTACTGAGAACAGCTTCCTCGTATCTGCACCCCTCCCGGACAGAACGACCTGAAAGAGGAAGATAGAGGCAACATTAAAGAAAGCTGTAGAGACATTTACAAATTACGAACTGCTCAAAAGGCTGGTTGCCTCTCGGCTGGCACCACTTCGGACATTCCACTCGCGCTGAAGAACACCACAACCTACAAGGAAGGAAAACACAGGTTAGCAAAGGCAAGACTTTGTAGCACTGCGCATAGCGCTTACTTACCGCGTCATAGCGTCTTAATGTGCCATCATTTACCAGCGGGGCTCAACCAAGCCAGTTCGCCGCGCTGATGCTCCGCATACCTAAGGGAGAAAATAGAGACATTTTAAACAAAGAAAGGCATGCAGGATAGCAACAAAACTAAAGAACAGCAATAAGACGTACCTGAACAATATCAACAAGGCCGGCGTCAGTGAAGTAACTGGACTGCACTCGGCCATGAAAGACAAAGCGCCCCTGCAAAGAAGGCAGGATGGAGAGCATGCCTAATTCTACCACAAGGCAGAACCTTCCCCGCAGACCACATCAGGGCAAAGCTGAGAAGCATACCAGCGAATAACCCAGCTGGGTGGCGTCCCTTTGGATACCAGGTGAGCGTAACAAAAGGCAGGCGCTATGTTGCCAGTCAAGTTTTCCTGCATTAGCTTCTCCTCCAAACGCACGTTTTCATGACTCCATCAATCTTCAGGGAGGCTGTGTTTCTTTGCTTTTTCAGGCTTGTCTTCATTTCCTTTTCAGGTGTGGCAAGTTAATTGACTCTAAGGATTATGATACTCGTATTTTTCGCACTTCATTTTTCTTGCAGGTGGCTGGAAAGAACTCCCTCCATAGCACAAATCTTCTCCTTGATGGCGGGAGGGGGAAAGCCATGGTTGTGGCTCTCCATTGTAAGGCATAATGGCCCTGCTGCTGCTGCATTTTGAGCCCTGGACTCCTGGAACAATGTTTAAAAATTGGTGACAAGGCAGGCGCTCTGTTGCCAGTCAGGTTTTCCTGCAATGTCATGAAAACGTGCGTATGGTGGAGAAGCTAATGCAGGAAAACTTGACTGGCAACAGTGCGCCTGCCTTGTCACCAATTTTTAGGTACTGGTGATTATGTGAAAACTTTGCATGCAGGGGCGCGGTGAACAAGACAGGCCAGACCAGCCGGGAGCACCAGTCCCTGCAGGCATTTCTGCAGACTGGCGGTCCGGAAAGGGTGCCGGTATGTTGCTCTGGCATCCTTATTTCTGGACCGCCAGTCTTGGAATGAGGCCCATGAAGTGACATATACAGGTGTTTATGATTCCCTGACAACCCAGTGCTGCCTGCCCTAAGAATAAGACCAAGCTAACAGCTCTCATGGTGAGGACCAGACATGCTCAACGCTTCTTGCAAATCCCAAATCAGATGATGTTTCAAGGTCTATGTCGGTCGCCCTCATAAGGCAGGACATACATATTAAAGCATCAGAAAGGTCATGAGACGATGGGGCCTGTATCTTCCCTTCCCCTGCTCTTATTTAAGTTCAGGAACCGGATGGCCAGCACAGTCTATTCTGAATCTGAATTTGATATATGTGGTCATGGTGAACTCGGCTGAAAAATGATGGTCTGGAGAGTTGCCCATAGTTGTGCCTGTGGTTATGATTAATTCAAAATCTTCCAGCCATCACCTTTTTGTTTTGCTATGATGAACTTAAAGCACAATGAAGGCTGTCACCAATTGACAACCTTTCAGAAACACAGTGTCTAAACAGTCTCAAAAGAAACTGAAACACTGGATGATTAGGAACGCGTTTCCAAGCAGCCTGGACGTACATTAAAACGTTTGTTATCTGGCACCATTAGAAATCCACATGATGCCAGAAAGCATATATGCCCGTTAACCAAATTAAAGTTATCTGGCAGGCGGAGATACGAATAAAACAGAGCAAAAAGACTGAATTGTGAAGATGATACGGTCGATTAGATTTGAAATTTTGACCTACAGCGTCATGCATTTCCCAAAAGCCATCTTGTCTATTTATACTACCGGTCCCAGGATGTATGTTGTCTTCATAACCAGCTTCAATTCTAATTATGTGTGAGAAAGGCCACCACAAACTCAGGAGCTCATTTAGCTCCAGGACAGAATTTGGCGTGGGGAGTCCTTACGTGTAGACCTACAAGTAGTTGACTCCCTGCTGCCAAATTTTGGTTATTTATACCAACTATGCTGGAAAAAGGTGGCCTACAGCACTCTTCTGTGCAAATGTGTAAACACTGCCATGGCAGCATTTACAATTACAATTAAACTCTGCCTGATGTGCGCGCATGGCAGGAAGTGTTTAATTGTCATTATAAACCCTGCCTGCCATGCAAGCAATGTAGGCAGATTGTGAACGCCGACAGCCAAGCGCCCATGGCAGACAACATTTACAATGGATCCCTATGGAGTCTGCTTGCTTTATTCTGGCTTATAAAGCAGGTGAGCCTGATAGGTATCGCCAGCATTAACAGAGGCATGATAATGCATGCCCGCGCAAATGCTGGGGCATTTGTAGGGTGGAGGGGCAGGGAGGTGGTGGAAACGCATGGTGTGTTACGCCCCTCCGCCATACAAAATAAATAAGCTGTGACATAAATCACACACGTAAACATCTTCCGCAAGACTTTTCTTCACAGCTCTTTGAAAATGAGCTGCTCAGTGTTTTATTAGCAAAAAGGCACTGTGAGTTAGGCCTGTGATATTATCAAACATGAAATCGAGGAGAGATATTAGTGTCAAGCATCAGGACCTCTTAAAACACAAGCCCCTCTGTCCCAAACGTGGGCCCATGAATGGCTCATTGTAGTAATTTGCCAAAAGAGAGGCCCCCCATCCGTCAGGGCAAATCATGAGAGAGTTCAGATGTAGTTCAAAGAACTTTTCAAAGTAATCGTTGGGTGGGTAGCCACCATGTTGATGGCAGGAGGGGAGTGGGTAGAAGGGTGGGAGGCGGGGAGAAGTGGATTTCGAGTCTAAGCAATGTACACCAAGGTACTGACATTTTCTAATTTATGCATAAATCTCAAAACAACACTTGAATACATGATGTCTGTATGCCTTACCTCTCTTTGGTTCAAAATATTCAATAAAAAGAGTTTCATTTAAAAAAAATAATAATAATCTAACTGCTACACAGGCAGACTGGTGCATTTGACTGTGTGTGACCATGTCATGTAAATGGCTATGCATCGCACAAGGTATGCAATTAGGCGTGGTGGAAGTGGGAAAAGCAAGATGCAAAAACACAGTCGATTTTCTGTTTATTTCTTGACATTAGAATGTATTGAGAATCTGCTGAATTCATTGGGATTAGCAATGCAAAGGCATATGTGCGTTTGCTGGATTCCCCCATTGTGAGATGTTTTCCTTGACACCTGTGAAGGTGCATTTTTGAAAGTTCTGTTGATGTGTTCTTATGTATTGATGTTTGGGTATCTGAATGTTCTGGGTTGTCTGGATGGGGGCGGGTATGAGACACAAGTCCTGTTTATTAGTTGTGAGCTCTGAAGTATGTTGTCTAGTGTGAAATATGAAGATGGCTTTTCACCGAACTCTATGTGTTGCCAATTTTGCTAATGAGATTTTCTTAGGATTTCAAAACTTGGTATAGTGGGCAGAGTTTAAAACTTGATGGCTCACTTCTGGGGGCGTGGCTTGGCGCCATGGTGAACAGTCGGGTCCGGTGAGAGCTCCTGGCCGCGACCGTGTGTTTGCCCGTAATGCCCCAGTAAAGTTCCGGTTTCCGAATACTAAGTCGGCGCCCTGCAGAGCCAGGAGGCTGCTGCAGTCCATGTCTCAATGCCGCTGTCCTAAGCCGAAGGGGGACCGAGATCTTCCCCAGCGAGATGCAAAGACGCTGGCGGCATCCCAAGATGGCGGTCTGCGGTGCCACGTAATCCCGGCCTCTCTCCCACATCCGAGCCGAGCGCAAACTGCGAGCGTCCGCTCTGGAGCTGATTGCAAGCCTCCCTCCCATATCTGCAAAAGACTGAGATCCCAGCATCCATGCCTATGATCGCACCCGGCTTGGCGTAGTGCCCAGCCACAAGAGCAGCAGGTCCCGCCGCCGAACAGGACCAGTTGAGCCCTCCGATCTCAGTGCGGGAGGACTGAGACTGAGGCTCCGGGTCCGAAGACCAGTAGTGGTGGTGGGGCGGTCTCCGCCAAAGAGCGCGGCAACACAAACCTTCTCCTCCCGGGCCTCGCTTCCCGACGCCCCCGGGGCCTGTGACGCCTCAGCACCTAAGGCCCGAGGGAGCATCATCATCACCCGCGACTCCAGCGGCTGCTGCACCAGTAGAGCCCGGCACAAACACCTGCAAGCGGGACCCAACAAACCCTCCAGCTCCGGTGCGGGGAAACATTTAACCACCTCCTGTGGTGGCAGAGCAGAGCAGGCCCAGTCCCGGAGGTCCAGGGTATGCAAGTAACCAACAAGGCCGCTCCTTCGGCGGAGTCCAATAACCCCCCCCTCGCTAGGACGCGAGGGGGCCAGGGCACCGAGCCTCAGAGTCACTAGCAGCAGCGGAGTGAGTCCTGCCGGGAAGGAGTGTGGTCCGGGGCTCCCTTCTCTCCCCCTCCCAGATCCTTCGGTTCACGGCTGCCGGCAGCCCGCGGAAGCCTGTGGGCGATCCAGGGCCCCTGTGTCCCGGCTGGGGCTGGGGTCACGAGAGTTCGCCCTCCTCCAGCCTGTCACCAGCAGCACCGGAGGCCGGGGAGAAGGTGGCCCCTCAGCGATTCTAGCAGCGCGAGCCCCGAGGCCCACTCCGGGAGGAAGGTAAGACGGAACTTGCCGCACGGAGTGGCAGTCCCTCGGACCAGCAAACCAGCCCCCCTAATCCAGCCTCGGTCAGGTAGGGGAGGCGCCTGCCCGACTGCGGACCCCTTCTGGAGCGAGACATAGACAAGATTTGGGAGGGGGAGCCTGCTTCCATCTCCACCCTCTGAGCCCCGCGGCCCCGCGGGCTTCTTCACGTCCTCCCTCAGTGACCGCTCAAACCCCCGGAGCAGTGATCCACCCGAGGGCGGCCCAGAGCCTTACCGCCCTCCACCAGATCCCAAGACTCTAAAAAAGCATAACAGCCGACTATCGGCCTGCCCCGCAGCAGTAATAACACATACACCCGCCCAGCAGGGGGGTTGGGGTCGTGGGGGGACCCTAGGCATTCTAAAACAACCTAACTTGGGAGTGGGACGGACAAGCTCCCGCCTAAGCCACAAGAAGCAAATCGCCAGGAACCAGAAATCATCTAAGCAAACCGACATAGTGACCCTGCTATCTGCCACCATGAGTGAAAAATCGAATAAAGGGGAGCGTAACGACACCGCAGGCGTACCCCCAGTCCCCCACAGTGAGCCTACAACCCAAGGAGCGACGAAAGCCGACCTCCAAGAGCTCCTATCTGCCATAACCAAAGAGTACCAAAAGGGCACAGAAGAACTGAAAGGAAAAATAGCGTCCCTGGACAAAAAGCTGGGGAAGTCGAATCCAGAACAGAAGAAATTGAAACCACCCTGTTTGAGCAAAACTTTGAAATCGGGGAGGGGGCTGATAGACTCGCCTCACTGGAGGCCAGATGCGAAGCCCTTGAGAACAAACAAGAAGAAGCTGAAAACAGGTCTAGGCGCAACAACATTTGCTTGAGGGGCATACCAGGTTCTGTCCCCGACGAAGAACTTAACTCTTACGTCAATGATCTATTCCGCTTTATCCTAACGCTCCCAGACGGAGCCCCTCTGGAACTGGATAGAGTTCACAGGGTCAGAGCCAGACAAAACGCAAACTCAGTGCTGGATGTCCTAGCGAGAGTCCACTTCTACAAAGTCAAGGAAGAAATAATGCACAAAGCCAGAAGCTCAGTCCGAATCAACTTCCGAGATGCCGAAATATCCCTATATCAGGACCTGGCAGCATCCACCCTCGCAAAAAGAAAAGCCCTTAAGCCCCTCGCCGAATGGCTGCGCGAGGGGAAAACAACCTAACGCTGGGGCTTCCCTACAGCTCTAATCTTCAATTGGGAGGGCAGGTCTTGGATAATCCCCTCACCTAGAGAAGCCGAGCGATTCTTGAATCCGGAGGACGAGGAGAGGTCCCCCGCCAAAGCTGCGGAGGCCCCAGGGAGATCCCGTGGAGACCCAACCAGAGCCTGGACTAAGATGGCGGGGCACTGCAGACCTCGAGGCCCGTCGGGCAAGCCCAAACGGGATAACAACCGTTGAGTGGGAGGCCGAAAGACCTTAAGCTAACTTCCCAAACGAACCCTCCAGCCTCAACCTGAACTTTACTGGTCAACAGAAGAGGCAATGTTTGCCTCCAAGCAGAGTTACTACACCGTCCGGCTCAGTGACCCGTTGGTCGAAGGCTGGTCCGGAAACCTGGTTATTGTTTGGGGGGTGGGAGGTGGGGAGGGAGGGAGAGACAAGGAGGGGGGTGATCCTCATAAAGAAGGGTGCAGAACGGGACACAACATCGAAAGACATGGAACAGGAAACCTTTAGGGAAGACTACGAAGCGCTCCACCTAGGACTTAAAGGATGGGTTCGTTAGACAAATCACTTACTATCACGACTTGGAATGTGCAGGGGCTCAACGCACCAAGAAAGCGGAAATCTGTGGAATACAAACTAGACCAACTACTAGCGGACATTGTCTTCATCCAGGAAACCCACCTGATTGTAGAAGATGAAAAGCGAACACACTTCCGACGCTACCCGAAATGTTACTTTGCCTCAACTACACAGAAAAAAAGAGGAGTCGCTATCCTTCTGGGCCAAAATAGTCTCCCATTATCACAGATCACCATCAAAAGGGACCCGGAAGGTAGATTCCCACTCCTGAAAGGACTCCTAGTCGAACTACCAATTATCCTGGTAGCAATCTACGGGCCAAACAAAGAGCAAGACCAATTCCTCCGGAGTCTCCTTCCAACCCTGACAGCATTCTCCACAGGCCACTTGCTAATCGGAGGGGATTTCAATCTCCCCCCAGACCCGAGGGTAGATAAGACGCTCCCAGTCTCGAGGGAAGACTTTGGAAAATCACTGGCCCTAGCCGAATTCCTGCGGGAAACCGAGACCATAGACATATGGAGATTATGCAACCAGGGAGAAAGAGATTACACTTTCTTTTCACACGTACACAGAGGCTACTCGCGGATTGATCTTCTGCTCGCCGCTAACACTATGGCCCCCTGCGTGGAGAACATCCAAATTGGACCCATGGCAATCTCGGACCACGCCCCAGTTACGATGTCGATGCTACTTCACAGAGTGCCTGAACCTAGTCACAGGCAATGGAAACTGCAAGACTACATCCTCACCGACCTAGCGGCCAGATCCGATCTTGCGGAGGCGATTCAGAATGATTTCATTGAGAACACAACCCCAGACACCTCAATAGCAACAGTATGGGACGCCATGAAGCCGGTAATCCGATGGGTGGCGATGGATTCATCAGCTAGACTCAAGCGCCATAACCTGTTGAAGCAACGAAAGCTAGACGATAGACTTGTTGAACTAGAAAACAAGCTCAAACAGCGCTATGTGAAAACAACACAACAAAAACTAAAAAGAGCAAAAAGAGAAGTGGAGATCCACTTAGCAGACCAAGCCGCCAGAGCACTAACCTATACCAAACAGTATTACTACCTTAACAGCAACAAAGCGAACCGGCTCCTGGCACACAAACTGAAAACGCTCCAAACTAGGAACCACATCCAAAGTCTGCTAGACAAAAATGGCTCCCTACACCACCTGGACCCTGAAAAGCTGGAGATAATGGTGCAGCACCACAAGCAGATTATGGCAGGACCTCCGACGTTAACCCCAGCCATTACTCAATTCTTGGCCCCCATCCCAAAACCACAGCCATCCCCTTCTCTTCCAGACTTGGAGGGTCTAATATCAGTGGAGAAAGTCAGTGAAACGATCCGTCACCTGAAAAACACAACGCCCGGGCCAGATGGGCTATCCTCAAAATTCTACAAGAAGTTTGCGCACTTGCTAGCACCGCATCTGGCAAATCTATTCCACTCATTTCTCTCCATGGGCTCCACTACAGAGTCTATGAACGAATCAATAACTGTGCTGATCCCAAAGCCGGGGAAAGACCGAACGCTATGTGCATCATACAGACCCATAACGCTTCTAAACAACAATGCGAAAATATTCGCCAAAATTCTGGCAAACCGGCTTGCCCCCTCCCTCCAAGTGATCATTCGTCCAGATCAAGCAGGCTTCATCCCGGGTCGGGGTACCCAAGACAATATTCGCAGAACCATCAACATCATAGAGTCAGCTAACAGGTTGGGCTCAAGGCTAGCAGTGCTCTCCTTAGATGCGCATAAGGCATTTGATATGCTCGATTGGGGCTATGTGGAGGAAATCCTACAGCATTTTGGCTTCGGCCCAAACTTTATAAAATGGGTCCTAGCCATCTATCAAAAACCTTCCATGAGCCTACGCCTTAACAGGGCCAAATCCGGCAGCATAAATATAACCCGGGGTACCAGACAAGGATGCCCACTCTCCCCACTTATCTTTGCCTTATCTCTGGAGCCATTTGCGGACAGGTTCAGCCAAAATCCATCCATACACGGCCTCACGCTCAAAAAAGAAACCTACAAAATAGCCTTATACGCAGATGAGCCTTATCCTCACACTCACCCGTCCAGCAGAATCAATAAGAGCCCTATGGCAAACCCTCGAAGAATTCAGAGCAGCCTCAGGGTTTACTATAAACATATCCAAATCAGTAGCACTGGGCATCAACATCCCAAGTAGGCCCAAATCCAACCTCAAGGAGGAGTTCGGGATCCCCTGGGCAAGAAGCAGCACCAGCTACCTAGGAGTCCAGATACCCAACAAAACTGAGAAGCTGTATAAAACAAACTTCCCGGCACTCTTCAGAGACTAGAAAAATGACATCAACCACTGGAAAAAACAAGAAATCTCCTGGTTTGGCCGAATTACAGCGATAAAAATGAACTTGACCCCACGGTTGCTATATTACGCACAAGCACTGCCCGTGACGATCCGGGAAAAGGCCCTGCGAAAGCTGCAAAGAGAGATCTTGAACCTAATCTGGGAAGGAAAGAAGTCTCGCATCCCGAAATGCATCATGCTCCGAAGCGCAGCTCTGGGCGGCCTGGGGGTCCCATATGTAGCAAGGTACTGTCTAGCAGCCCAGCTAGCCCCAGCTTTCTCCTGGAAGCTCAGCGCTAACCGCCCCAGGTGGTTACAACTGGAAGAAGATTGGAGTAAGACCCCGTTAGAAGCGCTGCCCTACTCCAAAGAACCCAAAGGGACCCAAGACATGGGCCCCCTACCAGCAACAAGGAACATGGTTGCCAGCTGGAAAACGGCAGCCCGTCGGTGGAATTGTAGGTGCACAATGGGTCCTCTCACACCAATCTGGGGGAACCCAGACTTCTCCCCGGGAGACTCACCAAATCAGTTCACGGAGTGGAGAGCCGGCCAGGGCCAGGGCCGGTCTTACAACAGATTGCACCCCCCAGGCGGGAAGCATCGTTGTCGCCCCCTCCCCACCCGACCTGTGATCTCATGCATGTGTCTGTTAAGGAGAATTCTCATTCTATGGGTAATTTCCCTTACCTATAGAGTCCCCCAGCAGCTTTGCTGGATTTGAGGGGGTTATTTTTTTTCTCCTGCTAAGAGTGAGACCCTTTTTTCCCACTCTTAGACAGATTGCTAGTGTGTGCTTATGGTCTATGGGGTTTTCTCACCCTCATAGGAATCATCTTTTTACATGTGTGGTACACAGCATCCTCTGTGCCGTACCACAGGGGTGTCGTAGCGACCCCCAAAAATAGACTCCATACCCTGGGACTGACTACTGTCTCCCAGGGCATGTAAAGTCCCCATTGACTTTACTAGTCAATTCTTATGAACAAAACCAGTACAACCCATCTTACTATGGAGGTAGTGGGAAGGGTTAATAGTTTTTCCCTAGTGTTTCTGGCTGGTGGCAGTGGTTACTACCGTAAATATTCGACCGCAAATATTTCCCTATGGGATTTTCCCATTGTTCGAGGCTACCACTTTTACTGACAGCCTCTAACATACCGCCGGTTTATTTTAATATTAACTTTACTCTGGTAGGTTTTTATTGCCAGAACTTTGATTTAATTTCTTTCTTGCGTCTTTCTCTATAGTCCTAACCCAGGTCTGGGATCCTTTGTTCGTCCTTTTGCGGTCTAGGCACCACTGAGTCTGGGGTAGACAGGATGTGTGTGAGGGGGAATAGGCACCCTAGAAAGGGTTGCCTATGCAACTCAAGTCGCACTCTGCCCTGATAGGCTGGGGGGTTCTCCCGCCAGCAGAGCCACCCCACTGTGTGAGTGACAGCTAGGCTGTATGAATGGGGGTCTTGCTGCATAAAAACAGGGTCCTGAGGACTGGAGGACAAGACGTCGCCACTGGAACTAAGAACCCGAAGAGGAGAGAAGCCAAAGACATCTGCAACGACTGAACCACAGGTGAAGCCCTGCTGCAGATCCTCACCACTTTTCTCAACGACTCTAGAAGATCTTCACCTGCAAGAGTCTTCTTCCCTTGAGCTGGTGGGGTCAACCAGTTCGCCAATCGCCTTTCAGGACCTACCTTGGTCGAATCGCCAGTGCCAAGCACTAGGAGACCAGATAGCCAGGCACCCGTCCACCCTGACTGTGATTTAAAGGAGCATACCTTTTATTCGTTTTGGCAGCACCACGGCTGGTTTCATCCCTGGGCAGTGCAGTGACTCGAACCTTCCTCCACGACGAGAGCCTCTATTCCTCTGCAGGATCTCCCGAACTGCAGGAACTGCCAGGAACTACCGCCACCGCAGGAGCCTCTTCCACTTTTAAGGTACATTGTTCCACCAGGCCTCCCTTTTCGTTGGGTACTGCTAAAGGTGTTTTAAATCCTTTACTTACCTACTGGGTTGGCCGCCCCTATCATCTAACATTGTCTTTCACCTTCTGCAACCGCCTTTTCGAATCGCTTAACAAAGACTTGACTGCAGCTACAAGAACATTTTGCTCCTGGGCACTTTGCCCTGTACCACTGACTCTGGCACAGGCCTATTGACTCTGGCTAAATCTGTTACAACTGCCTAGAAATGTGTTGGTGCACCTAACTCTTATAACCACCTTTTCCTTCCCTCTTTTTAAACTTGTGAAGGGCCATTTTGCTCGGTTTTCACATCAGTATTATACATGCTAAAGTACTGCCTTGCCTAACTTGTTCATAATCTTATTGGGAAGTATTGCTGGTGTGTTTTAGAGTATATTTCTGTATAACTTGTCCTTTCCCTCCCTTTTGAGAAATTGTTAGAGTGCCATTTCTGCTTGGTTTAAACTGTGCTGTTTTGCTCAGTTTTCACTCTTGCTCAAACTGGTCTACAATTTAAATAGGGAGTTGAGTATCCTTTTCCTGACTGATTTAACTTGCTTTTATAATAGTGATTTGTGTGTGAACATCAGAGTGTGTAAAATAAATATATATTGTTTTTGATACAAAGCTTTGGTCAGTGTTTCCTTGTTCCATAGTATTGTAGTCCTAATGTGTAAACCCTGAATACTGCTCATCTCCCTCTTGAGATACGTCTGACTGCTTAGCCACAGCTACCAACTGCATCTTTGTGGTACAGACTGATACCAAAGGGGATTTATTGCATATACCTGTAGTCTTAATCTTCTGTAGTGCTCCCTAAGGGAACTGCACAGGATTCTTCCTAACGGTGTCATGGGCTGAGGAGCAGGAGGGGGGACTATGAGTTATCAAAATTGTCAATGCTGGCTTCTGCTGAATTTCATGAACCTAAGAAAACAGCAATAAGAGGGTCAAACCCGAACAGGCATGGTTATGTTAGTCTGCTTTTGCTCTTCATTTTTTAACAATGTCCCGTTTGCTGCTGTGACTCAGGTCAGAGAATCGACAATTTCAGATCTACACTAATGTCAGTCGTATGACCTCAAACATTTAGCCACTCTTAAAAGGTGATGAACTGGTCTTGAACAGTGTTACTCGAACTTCCAAGAACAAGCACCAGCAACATACCCACCGATAGCTGTACAAGCCCGTCTATCTGAGCCTTAAAATACATGCATTTATGAAATATGTATTGCATCAAATATTTCACGGGAAGTTAAACATATTTAGGAGGGACACACGTAAACAATATCACTACTCCATGTGAGTGGTAAAGTCTACTTTAAACATATGCAGAGAGTTGACATGCATGTACAATTCAACATAGCTCCCAATGTTAATGTTGGAGAGGTGGCGTTCTAAAATTCTGACATTACAATGTGGACTTTACATTGAAGCATTACCGCGGCAGAGAAATGGCAGTTCGAGTGTTGGGGTTTGTTTCGCTCATGCTTGTGAACTCTCACAATTCTTAAATGTTTCCTTCGTGATCACTCATTTTAGCTCCCGACAGCACCATGAAAATGTAAGATCGCAAAGAAAAACAATGTCTACCATCCCAACATAAAAACAAAAACAATCAAGTTCTTAAAGGGTGGAAGGCAACCTTTTCTTGGGACTCGTTAAGTTTACTTTTTACAAATTACTAGTTGCGTGCTGCTTGAAAAACAGCAGACCTTGCACATTGTGCAGTGTATAGACGAATTTCATTTCAAGGGACTTGGAGTACTGTGGGTATCAGGGGCAGCATCTCCAGTGTACCCCAAGCGTAGTGCGCTTTGCCCTCCACCCTCACCCCCCAGCCCTGCGCTTTTTCACATTCTCCATTATGGTAAAAAACATTGTCCCGAACTTGGGAGAGCGATGGACTATGCAGAAGGAGCTGCCTCCCCAGGGTGTGTTTAGCTGCTGGTGTAGCAAATGCAGAAATGGGTGGCATCAAGAGCCCCACGCTCTGAAACACCTTTTGCGCACTGGTTGGTCACACGACAGAACATGTGAGCAGGTGATTCCCCAACACTTGAACCATTATTTAGAGACCTGGCTTTGGTTAATGTAGCGTTAGCTAGTCATGGCCATTTCCCAGCGTTTGTGTTAAAGGATATCGGAAGCTGCACTGTGCGGGGTATTTTAAAGGCCATGAATTGATGCTACAGCATGTCACCCCCAATGGAACAAAGAAAGTGACGCATGCATCCTGCAAGTCTGGGTATTTGCATTATACGGAAGACGGGCCAACCGTCCACGGAGACGGTTTCTACTGTAGTTGCTGAGTAGCTTTCCCAAGCCAGCTGCTGTGCAGACTTAGCTCAGTTTTTGGTCCAGCGCCTGCATCCATCTTTCACATCATCATTCACAAGGCGCGTTCGTGTAGGTATTTGTTTATCTCGTTAGACTAGCGTGATTGCTATTCCAAACAAAAGAAGCACAACGACAAAGAAGAGTATAAGACAAGTCTGAGTGAACAGTGAAATGTATGAAACTCTTGCACTAAAATGAAGTCAGCAGTGCATGCCCAGGAAAGAGGGAACGACGAACAATATGCTTGGGAGCGGGAACTAGGGGGGCATAGTAACCCCCAAACCGTCCGAAGCGTGGTATCGGCCCAATGGGCCTCGCCCTCTAAATGATTTTGGCCCGACGGATGGACCAATCCAACCCCGCTGGAACGTGCAACTGTCTAAGATCTGCTGATAGTGACACTGCCCAGGTCTTCCGATAACTGGCCTTTTGATCTCCTGAGGAGAGTCCACCACCAGTGCTCGCTTCCTTTTTCATGACTACTTGAGCCTTGACAAAAGTGTCTAGCTTTGTGGCCTCCAGAGGTTGTTCTTGGATGGCCCAGTCATCTCCGCAATACCATTTTAAAATAAATGAAACGCCTATGCAGCAATAGGTCTCACCTGCGAGGACGGGAGCAGGAGGAAAGAAGTGTGCTTGCCTCAGCAGGCTGTAGTTACTGCCGGGTGTCCTGAAACAAGGCCAATCAGCGAGGGCAGGATGCAGCAACTGTTTTTATTTGCTGATTCTGCTGCTGCTTGGCAGTGTGTGCTTGTGATGGGAACAACTTCAGGATTTAGTGACCCACTCACTCCTCCTTTCTGTGAAGGGTGGGGCATGCCCAGGAAAGAGGGACGACAAACAATATGCTCGGGAGCGGGAATTAGGGGGGCGTAGTAACCTCCAAAACAGCCCACGCATGGTACTGGCCCCCAGGGCTTCGCCCTTGAAGTAATTTTGGCTGGGCCACGGGCCGAATGGCCGACAGACGGACCAATCCAACCGCGCTGGAACTTGCAACTGTCTAAGATCTGCTGACAGTGACACTCTGCCCAGGTCTTCCGAGAACCGGCCTTTTGATCCCATGAGGAGAATCCACCACCAGTGCTTGCTTCCTTTTTCACGACTACTTGAGCCGTGACAAAAGTGTCTAGCTTTGTGGCCTCCAGAGGCCATTCTTGGTTGGCCCAGTCATCTCCGCAATACCATTTTAAAATAAATAAAATACCTATGCAGCAACAGGCCTCACCTGCGAGGCGGGGAGCAGGAGGAAAGAAGTGTGCTTGCCTCGGCAGGCTGTAGTTACTGCCGGATTTCCTGAAACAAGGCCCAATCAGCGAGGGCAGGATGCGGCAACTGTTTGTATTTGCTGATTCTGCTGCTGCTTGGCAGTGTGTTCTTGTGATGGGAACAACTTCAGGATTTAGTGACCCAATCGCTCCTCTTTTCTGTAATGGCCGGGGTCGACAACACCAGCCAGCCCCAATCGATCCACACTTCAGTGTCAGTGCGCACCCAAAGCCTGGAGGAGGGCACACCGCACGTGCGCCACCTGGGGCCGGGGGAAGGTAATAAAGCAACAAATGTTGCTAATTTATTTGCCAATTGCCCTGCCCTGCCTGAGGGCCGAGGACAGGCCCATTTCTTGGCCCGGGCGAGGCGGGCACCTGCCCAGGGCGCAATAACCCCGGGGGGTGCAATTGCCCCAGTCCCTGGAGGGGATGGGATTCCCCGTTTGTGGAGTGGCGCATTGACGTGGGGAAAGTTCCGAAGGTCAGGTGCTGGCGCTGCCCCTTCCGACTGTAATGTCACGTAGTACAAAAGTACTACGTGACATTACAGAAGTCAGTGGCTCCCTCCGACCACCTTCGCACCACTTGGGGCGGGGGCATAAGCTCACCAATAAAAACACTTTAGGTCCTCCTGCAGCTAAGACCAGCCCCTTCCATCACAATGCCGGCAGGAAACTGCTAATGGTGGCCCATTAGTCACTAAATGGTTTCGTGCTGATATTGAGATGGGAGGGGAGGTGCAGTGGGCTGTTGGGAGTGGGCGTGCCTTGCAGGGATGCACCATGGGCCCCGACATAGTACAAATGGAGACCCGTTTGGGCCCATGGTGCGTCCCTGCAAGCCCAGAAAATGGCCAAAATGATAGTTTAAAGCTGCGCTATTTCTTTCATGCCGCTTCTTTTCCAAACTATATATCAATTACACTTTAAACCACTTCCATGGCAACGGTGATGAGTTACTTCACTATGCGGATAATAGTTTTGACCAGTGTTGCTGAGTAAATATTCTTTAAGCCACAAATTGGTTTATTTATTTATGCAATGTTTGTCGGGTACATGGAGACGGATAATGTATTTATTTATGCAATGTGTGTCGGATGCCTGTATCTGACACACATTGCATAAATAAATAAATATGCAGGTACCTGGCAAATATTGCATGAATAAATAAATAATCCTGGTCCATGTATCCTTACAACAGTCAAGACTTTACTGTTTCAAAGCATACACTTGATTCCCATTCAAAGAATATTAAAGTGATAGTTTATTGGGTTCAGGTGTCTCCTTGTCATTGCCCTTTTGCCTTAGGTTGCCTCCAAACCCCCTTCAGCATCTTGTGTTCTTTATTGGTTGTATATACTGCATCCTATGCCATATTCATGGTCTCTTGGTGTGCCCATTCCTCATTATCTGCAGCCTAAGTGGGACTGGGGCATAAAATTGTCTTGGGCATCAGTGAAAAAGTGGCTCACTGTTGCAAATGGCAATTCATTCCTTGTGTGACGGACTGTTTGACTTTTGGTAGGAGTTCCTTAACGGTGTAGTTTGGGAATGGCGCGCAGGGTGCAGTGGGAGTGGTGCGCGGCGTGCGGTGGGGTGCGGCGGGAGTGGAGCGCAGTGGGAGTGGCGCATGGGATGGGGTGCGGGGGGGCGCATTCCTAGTGTTTCACCCCCAAGCACCAAATGGACTAGAAACTGCCCTAGCCGAGGCCATAGCCTGCAGCAGTGCCAGTGGTGGAATACATGTGTAACACGTTCGTTTCCTAACATTATAAAAAATGAACAGGCACATTCATTTTTGTAATGTTAGGAAACGAACGTGTTACACGTTTATTCTAGCACTGGCCCTGTGGACTGCTGGTGCAGCGCCCCCTAGAGGCTGACTGACGTCAGGCAGCTGCCTGGGCTTCCTGATGCAAAGACTGGCCCTGGAGCCGGCGGCTTAGAAACCTTGGCGGATTTCTACGAGAATGGGCGTCCCTTAAACTTTGAGGAGTGCAAAGCTAAATTCAAGATCCCGGAAACTGAAAGGTTTCGCTACACGCAACTGAGACGCTGGCTATCTAACTCGCAGGTCAAGAAACAGGGCAGCAGAGAGCTAACGGCATTAGAACTCACCCTCTCAGCAAATCCCCCGAATGGGAAAATCTCTACTCTGTACAAAATGCTGGACAGAACAGACCCCTCTATAAAAGAACCATTCATGCTGAAATGGGAAGAAGACATCGGAAGACCGATCGAACCAGAGGAATGGCACCATATATGGTCCCGAGCACAAAAAAGTTCAAAATGTGTGACAAACAAAGAAAGTGCATTTAAAGTTTGCTACAGATGGTAACGAACCCCTGTCATCCTAAACAAGTGCAACCCAGCGATCCCGGCTCAGTGCTGGAGAGGATGCTCAGAACAGGAACTCTGTTCCACCTCTTCTGGTCATGCCCAAAAGCTGCCCTATTTTGGAAGAATATTTTGGAACAGATTAAAGCAATCACTGGGCTCAAAATCCCCTGGGACCCAGGAATCGTGCTGCTAGGGGCTACAGGAGACGGCCAATTCCCCCTCAAAGGCTGCCTGGCGGCCCTATGCTCCCATCTCCTTACAGCCGCTAAAATCGCCATCACCAGACTCTGGAAAAACCCGGGGGGCCGTCCACGCACATGTGGTGGTCCAAATGCTGGGAAATTGTGGCAGCCGAGAAAGTCACGGCCATCAGACTAGGCAACAAACCCAAAATCGAACACATATGGGCCCCTTTCCTGGACTATGTGCAACAATTCCCGGGGGTGGCAAGACAGACCCCTACTCTGCGCTGGATGGACTCCGAGGACTGAAAAGAACTAGACTAAAACTAGGCTCGAGACGCAACGGGGCTCCTCCACACCCATGAGCCACTGGCAGCTAATTAAACTAGCCCCCCCAACTTTACCGAGGCCACCCAGAAGAACCCGTCCTAAACACAGCCGGAGAGCCATTCGGACCCTCTGAAACGACCCCATAGTTAAACTAAGCAGTCTTCTGTTCCTATTGTGTACAAAGCTCCATGCCCCCCCCTTGTCCCTCCTCAGTTGTTAGTAACAATTTTGTTTTTGGAAGATAATGCATAATTTGCTAAGAATCAGTTACATATTGTCGCTTTTCTCTCCTCAATGCTATAACCCGCGTACTAAATATGTAACATTCTGAGAATCTGTATGACTTGTTATGCCAAAAATAATAAAAATAATGTTGGAAAAAAAAACTTGATGGCTAAAGATAACCTGTTGAAAAAAGAAATTTCAATTTGTGATTCAAATGATGCTTGTTGTATGTCTGCATGTGACTATGGACTACAAGTAGCACATGCGTTTTTGGTGTGGAGTCATTTGAAATGCACATGTTAGATATACTCACCCTTTACGTATGTAAACTCACATTAAAGTGAGGTTTTACTTTAATGGGAGTTATTTGTTTAGGGGGTGTATATAAGTTTCACAGGTCGTACTTGTATGCAATTTACATGTCCTACACGTTTAATATACATTAAAAACGAGTTTTTCTACATATATTAGTGTACATGTACGAAATATAAATCTCCTACACATACATGAACAGTTTGTGTAGGAGGCGTGCATTGATTTTGAGCGTGTGCCTTAATACCATGCAAGTGCTGTTACTGTGTGTGGCATAAAAGCATGCAGTGTAAATGTATGTGGCGTAACTTTATATGTGTGTGTCTAAGAGCATGTGTGGTAAGAATGTGTGCTATAACTGTGTGTTTCACTAGAGTGTTGTCAAAAGTGTGTGTCATTACAGCTTTTAACCCAACAGCGTGTGGGTTATGTTTGAGTATCAACGTGTGTGTTGCAAGAGTGTGTGTCGTAAGAGCATGTGCCTAAAATTGTATGTGTTTCTTAAGTGGGTATGTGTTGTATGTGTTTCTTAAGTGGGTATGTGTTGTATGTGTTTCTTCAGTGGGTATGTGTTTCTTGAGTGGGTATGTGTTATATGTGTTTCTTACAACACATACCCACTCAAGAAACACATACAACCCATACCCACTCAAGAAACACATACAACACATACCCACCCAAGAAACACATACCCACTCAAGAAACACATACAACCCATACCCACTCAAGAAACCCATACAACACATACCCACTTATGTGTTTCTTAAGTGGGTATGTGTTGTATGTGTTTCTTGAGTGGGTATGTGTTTCTTGAGTGGGTATGTGTTGTATGTGTTTCTTGAGTGGGTATGTGTTGTATGTGTTTCTTGAGTGGGGGGGGGGGGGGGGGGTGTGTGTGTGTGTGTGTGTGTGTGTGTGTGTGTGTGTGTGTGTGTGTGTGTGTGTGTGTGTGTCATAAGAATGTGGCTCTTAAGCCTAAAAGTGTTTCTCGTAAGAGTGTGTGTCGTAAATGTGGGTGTTATAAGTGCATGTGTTGTATGAGTGAGTGGTGTAAGGCAATTGAGTGTTTGATGTTTAAGTGTCTTGCATGTCAGTATATGGCACATAAGCAGGGAATGAGTGTTTGGTATAATGTCATGAAAAGCGTGTATCCTATTTGCCTCCTTTGCATATGAAAACTCAGAGGAAAGTCAGGTTTGACTTTCATGGGAGTTTTTATATGTATAGAAGGTATTACTCAAATTGATTGTTTACACATGATCGTATGGTAAATCTGGCCGAATTCAGCCAGTACCATTCGATCGTTAGTAAACGATCAGTTTGGGTAATCACTACCAAACATGGTGAGAAGGGGCTGCAGGGGTGTCCCCTGCTCCCCATGTTTGGTAGTGATGGACTTTGAGGGTAGCAGGAGTGTCTCCCGCTTCCGGAGGTTTGGAGGCGGGGAACGGGAAAAAGAAAAGAAAAAGAAATGCCGACCCTGTAACGGCGGATCCGACCCGCATAGGAGGGACGGCTCTGATGCTGCAGGGTCAGAAACAAAGCGGATGCCAAAAAGGTAAGTAGGGGGTGGGTGGGGAAGTGATTTGGGTGCAGTGGGGGGTTTAAATTTGGCCCGATTTGGTTGCAGCAAAATGTGTCTTTGCGGATGAAATTGACCTCGGTCAATTCGGAGGCGAACAATTGTGCCACGGCCAAATCGTATACATCCATATAGAAGGCGTATAAGAGTTGTACAGTTCATACTTGTATGAAGTTTACATCTGCTGAGAGTATCAAGCTCAGTCCTGATTTTGATGTGAGTGTTATCAAATACATTGATTGATTGTTTATTTACTATGCGCTTATGCACAAGTGATTCAAAGCGCAACCATGCATGCGAGGGGAAGACATAAGGAGGACAAGACAAACGATCTTACTAGGCATGAAACATTCAAATCATGCAGTGCACAGAACAGGAAGTGCGTGGGGGTGGTCAATAGGGACCAAGTGCACCCTGTCCCATCAAAACATGGGTAAGTGCAGAGAGATACCACTCTCATGCTTCATAACCAAAGTGCAGTAATGCTGTGGCAAGCGCAAGGCCAGGGGGCAAGTGCAGGAGACTGGCTAGGAAAGCTTGGGACCTGTGAGGTTCTGAAGGTACACCAGGTAGCCAGTCAGCAAAACTGAGCAGAAGTAGAGGAGAGAGAGTGAGAGAGCATTAAGAGGTGGTTAGCAGGGTAGAGGGAGAGAGAAGGAGGAGGCGAAGAGGAAAGTCTTGAGGCGGTTCCAGAACTTAAGGAGATCCGGCTCAAGGCGGAGAGAGGCAGGGAGCCTGTTCCAGAAGGAGGCACCTGCAGTGGATAAGGATCTCACCCCTGAGTCTCTCCTTGAAGAAGCGGCTCACCCACAGAGAGTTGGGGGAAGATGAGCAGAGGGCTCAGGAAGGAGGGTATTTAGCAAGAGAGTGTTGCAGAGAAAGTGGGCCCAGGCACCAGAAAGACTTGTGGACAATGCAAAGGGTCTTGAACTTAATATGTGCAGCCACGAGGAGCCAGTGAAGGGATTTCAGTGCCGGAGGGATGCAGTTCCTGGGCTTGAGGCCAAGGATAAGTCTTGTGGTTCTGTTCTGGATGAGTTGAAGAGGACGGATGGTAGAAGAGGGAAGGTTGAGAAAGAGGCTGTTGCAGTAGTCGAGTCTAGATAAGACCAGGGCTCTGGAGACTGTGAACCTCTGGGGAAAAGTGAGAAAAGGTAGGATTACCTCTGAGAAGGTGCAATTGGTACTGGGACTTTTTAGAGATGTCCGCGATGTGAGACGAGAAGGAGAGAGTGGAGTCGAAAATGACCTGCAAAGGTCGTTTGCAGCACAACACGACTGAATTCTGGACAGACAGTCAGGTATGAGAGGGAAGAGGAGGAGGCCGAGGGCAGCCTGAAGGAGAGCTGCATGTCATCCGCATACCACTGAAAGTTGGAGGTGAAGGTGGCTATCATATGGGCTAGGGGGGCCATGCAGCCATTGAAAAACGAGGGGGGGAAAGGTTAAATCCCTGGAGGACAACGCACATAGCTAGAGTGATAGGGGTGAGAAAGGACCCAATTTCACCTGGGATGGGCTGTCAGAGAGAAAGGAGGTAGGCCACGTCAGGGCCTGATCAGTGATGCCCAGGGTATAACAGAGATGTGCAATCAGGGTGTTGTGGTTCACCATATCGAAGGCAGAGGACAGGCCGAGTAGAATGAGGACAGAGGGAGAGTTGGAATCAAGATTTCAGAGCAGATCTTCTCGGCTGTTCAGAAGAGCAGTTTCCATGTCTCTGGATGCTGTACAGCCAGACTGATGGCCGTGGAAGCAACTAGCAGATTCAGTGTGGAGGGTAAGCTAGCAGATTCAGTGTGGAGGATAAGCTAGCAGATTCAGTGTGGAGGGTAAACTGAGAGTTAGCCAACTTCTCCAGGAGTTTGGCCAGGAAAGGAGTGATAGAGTTTGGGAGATAGTTTGCTGGAATGGAAGGGTCAGCAGAAGGTTTTTTGAGCAGAGGGGGCACAAGGGAGTGCTTAAGAGCAGTGGGGAAAACTCCAGTGGCGAAGGAGAGGTTGCAGGGGTCGTCCAAGGCTGGGGCGAGAGAAATATGAACGAAATATGCGTCTCCATCATTTACATGCACAGTTTGTAAATATAATGTATATTCATCCTGCTAATGTATTATATGCCTCTCTATACATATACAAGTTGAAATTAAAATGAACGCTAACTGATGTGTTTTCATACGTATAGTAGCGTACATGTACAAAATTGGTATCTTCCACACGCATGCGTACACTTCGTATAAAGATGCACAGTCATTGTGTGCGTGCGTGATACATATAGCTAAATCTTAAAATGTGATTATCTCCAAAATCATCCATTTATAAGCTCTAAGCACATCTTGAATTTCGAAGTGGCCAATTCTTTTTTTTCCTTTGTAAAAACTCCACTTCAAATACTCTTCAACACGCAATCAAACAACATTTGTTTTAAACATAATGCCATCGTTGAACATTTCTGAAATGTTCCTTTGATGGGCGGCTGCCTCAGAATTCGACTGCATTTTTTCCAGGTTTTTTTTCATGGAAGGGTTCAAGAGTTATTAAGAAAAGTTATTCTCTGAAACTCCATAGATAATTTACATGATATGGCATTTATAACGCGCCTATACACAAGTGTTTCAAGGCGCCACGAGGCAAGGGAGGCGGAACAGAGGGAAGACAACAATCTTACTAGGCCAGGTTACAATGAAATTCGCGCAAGTGCAGGGGAGTTTGGAAAGGGAAAAGTGCAAGGGGAAAGGGGAGGGGGCAGTGCAGTACATAGAATAACAATAAAATAAATAAAAAACAATAAATACAAGAAACAGGAAGTGCAGCCAAGTGGTGGCAAGTTCACGGGTAAGTGCAGACATCAGGTGTCAGATGTTAGTAGGTCTTAGCTATGCCATATGCATACATACACACACAATTTCATGCAATATTCAAAATTAAAAAAAAAAAACAATAGAGAAGTATCAATTACTGCAACAGAAACTGAAATACCTCTGAATTTAACAGGTACATTAGTTTTTTGTAAACAAAAGAAATAAATAAAATAAAAATAGAGATGAACTCCTGCCATGTTTCTATGTGCAACTTTGGCAGACGCCACTTACCATCCACACCATGACATATGAGAATATGGCGATCCACAGGGTGGAGAGCATGAAAGTGAGCATGAACATGTTCTCCCAGCGTGGCTTCGAGCAGTTGGGGATGGTGAAGTATAGGAGGCAGATCAGCGGCCAGGAGAAGGCCCACTTGAACTTGTTCACGCAGGTGTCTGGCGGATCAAGGACAGAGAAAACACACATTCATGTGAGAACAGCATTCAGCAACCGATGAGACATAATTGCCATGACAATGTGAATATGCCCGTGGCTCGAAGCCGCCAGCTAAAATGCTGCGGGTGGCCTTCCAGTTGTTTTTGGTGGTTTTTTTTATTATACGGTCGAGGGGACACCAGCCCTCCTTGTACCCACCCTGTTCCCCTATCATCATAACCTCATACCCCCATAACATGGGTTTCAATGGGAAAGAGTCCGTGGAGCATTTACCGGCAACATTCAGTCACCTGCATAGTGGACAAATACTAGTACCGCTGGGCGGCAATCTAGCAGTACCAAAATGCATTGAAAGCAAACGTAAAACACTATTTTATACCAATAACACAATCTAGGCCCAAAGGCTGTGTATATAAGACATACTTTGGGGATGGCCACTCGGTACAGGTGACCCCTGAAAGGCTACCCTGGAACTCATTTTCTATGGGGGCGTAACGTTAATGGAGGGCGTGAGAGCCTTACCTAAGGCTTTTACGTCTTCCATTAACATCAAGCCCCCTTTTCATTCATTTGTATGGCAGAGAGGAGGAGCAGAATGCAACGTGCGTTTCCGCTGCCTGAGCATTTGTGCCGGCATGCATTTACACCAGCACAAAGCAGGCAGACTCCAGAGAGATCCATTGTAAATGACCCAGGCCCCGGGCCGCATGAAATGCGGAACGATAGAGGGTCTGGGAGTTTAGGCGCGGGGTGTGGGGAAAACGGCGCGAAAGCGTAGGGAGGGGCGTCCGAATGGCGCCACAAGAAACAAAGGCCCAGGAAGGGCAGGAAGCAGCACCTGGGTAGGTGCGAAATATAACAACAGGAGGTCAGGGGGTAACCCGTCCGCCCCAAGGAAGGAACAAAAGGCCGGGGGGGTATAAGTAAGCCTGGAAAAGGAGAGGCAGCACAAACCAGGTAAGAGCTCACCTCTCTCGGGTAGGCTCTTGGTACCTGGAGAAGGGAAAGGAAAAAACGTTTGCTCTTGCGGGCTCACGCACTTTCGACCATTCAATAAACGGAGCTCTTGCGGGTGCACGCAGTTTATACAGCGTTCGTCGCTTGAGACTAACGCGACAACCGAGACATCACCGGAGCGAGCGAGAGGGAGAGTCGTTGCAGTTGCCAGACCCGGCAGAATTCAGACGAGAAGGATGGCGGACGGGAGAGCGAAGAGGGCCCGGGAATTCTCAGACTGGGCAAGAAAAGCGGAGAAGGAGTATGGAGCCCAATGGGTGCTGGATGTAATGCAGAAAGAAGAAAGGGCGAAGGCAGCATCACCCCTACTGTTCATCGAACACAGCAGCAGTGAGGGCGAGGAAGAAGTGCCACAAGGACAGAAGAGGGGGAGAACGGAGACAGGGAGAACGGAGGAGGAGATGGATACGATGGGCAAGAAAAAGATAAAAGATAAAAAGAAAGGTACTGTGAATAATAATGTTGGGAATAAAATAGTAAAGATGTTAAAAAATTGCGTCACGGTTTCGGGTAAGTCGCCCAGAACCAACGACAGGAACAGTAGACGAGGGTGAAGAGCATGGAAGAATGGTTGGGTAATTCATCAGAGGAAACCAGCAGTGAGGATGAAGAAAGGGATCATTTAAAAGCTTGGGTAAAGTGGAAAGGAGTGGTGAGCAAGGAAAAGCGGAGTGGGGTAGCGGGGGCAGGGATAGAACCCAAAGAGGCCCCGGTCCCTACCCCACAGGGGGCACCAGTTGAGCCCAAGGAAGTTCCGGTCCCGACACCGCAAGGGACACCAGTAGTCCCAGTGCCACAAGGAGCGCCAATTGTGGCGACGCTGCAAAGCACGACGGTAGGCCCAAACATAGGGGCGGGGCAACAACAACGGCAGTAACGGTAGAGAACGGGGCACCGCTCATGACGAAGTATGGCAGGCCAACCATGGGTAAAGATGCACAGGGCAGGTCAATGAAAGCGATGGCTTGGTACATAAATGACAAAGTAAAGGAAAAAATTTGGAGAAAGGAGTTGATCGATATATTTACGTTATTAGATTGTCAAAAAAGGGGGATGAATGTGGCAGTCGAAGACATGAAAGAGGATGAAAAGAGTTTACTCAAAAAGGGGCCAGTAGTTAGGAACTTCGATAATTGGATGTCGGCCTTTACAATAATGTTGACAATCATATTACAGAAATTCCCAGAGGATGGGGTAGCGTTAGTTGCTTATCAACAGAGGGTGCTGAAGGTCCACGCAGCGTTTGGGGGGGACGCATGGCTAGAGTATGATCATGAGTTCCGAAAGGAGATGGACTGCTTCCCTGACATGGGCTGGGACGAAGAAAATTTCAACCTTTACATCTTTAATGTGCTGAAAGAAAAATGGGATTCCAAGGAGCGGAATACAGGTGGTCAGCAGAGAAGGCAGTACTGGCAGAGCGATTACAAGACAGATTACAGATCTAGTAACCGAAGATACGACTACAGTTACGACAGATACAGAGAGCGGAGTTTTCGGAGCGGAAATTTCGGGCAACAGAGAGGATGGCAGAGCAGCCTGCCCCCAACAACACAAGGGGGGGCAGTGGGAGCCCGGGCACGGCTCGGACAGAACCAGGGCAATGCAGGAGCTTTGAAAAAGGGGTACCATGCAGCTGGGGTTGGAAGTGCAAATTCAGCCACAAATGCGAGAAATGCAAGGGAGACCACAGCAGTTCCAAGTGCACAAGGGCTGCAGCTCCGAGCGGCAGAAGAGACGAGACACGGAAATAGGAACTGGAACAGGAAAGGGGCCACGCCGGTAAAGATCGAGAGAATGGAAAAGTGGCTCTGAGATTACCCCGACCAAGAAGCGGCAGAGCAGATTAGGCAAGGCTTTAGTGAGGGGTTCAACATCCCGTTCACCGGCCAAGGGGCTCGAGACATTCCCAGGAATCTGAAATCAGCAAGGGAAAACATAGAGATAGTGACCAAGAAGATCATGAAGGAAGTAGAACTAGGGAGGGTGGAGGGCCCATTTGTAGAATTCTTGTGCTCTCCGCTAGGGCTGGTGCCAAAGAAAGAGGAAGGGGAGTACAGGTTGATACACCACCTATCCTACCCCCCGGGGGCCTCGGTGAACGACGGCATCGCGCAGAGCGAAGCAACAGTAACGTATTCAGATTTCGAAGACGCAGTGGAATTGGTCAGAAAAGCAGGGGAAGGGGCATGGATGGCGAAAGCAGACATTAAATCGGCATTTCGCCTGTTGCCAACAGCGGATCACAAAAATGGCTATGTATGCACTGGGAGGGGGACTACTTCATCGACAAGTGCCTCCCAATGGGTTGTGCCATCTCGTGCGCATATTTCGAGAGGGTGAGTTCATTCTTACAATGGGCAGTGGCACAAGAGATGAGGGAGTCCATGATGGTGCATTACCTAGATAATTTTTTATTTGTCGGCCCCAAAGGGGCAGACATGTGCAAGGCAACACTGGACAAATTCGTAGAAATAACGAGTGAGTGGGGCATTCCTCTGGCAGATGAGAAAACGACGGGGCCAACACAGGTGATCCAGTTTCTAGGTATAGAGATCGACTCAAACAAGGGGAGGTGTCGGATCCCAGAGGACAAAGTGACGGAGCTAATCAAAACAATACAGGAGCTACGAGGAAGAAACAAGGCAACCGTGAAGGAGTTACAAGCACTGGCAGGGAAACTGAACTTCGCAGGGAGAGTCATACCGCAGGGAAAAGTGTTCCAGAGAAGGATCGAGCTGAAGACAAGAGGTGCTACCAAAGGGCACCACAGGGTCAGGCTAGGAGGAGGAATCAAGAGAGACTTAGAAGTCTGGGCTGAATTTTTGGTGAACTTCAGGGGTACAGTGATATGGCGCTCGCCAGTGAATGAGGAAGGTAGAAGAGTGTTATTCACTGACGCAGCCTGTGGTTTTGGTTTTGGAGCAATACTGGGGAGAAAATGGTGTGCAGATGAGTGGCCGGAATCATGGCAGGTGGCGGAATGGACAAAGAACATAACGCTACTAGAGCTCTTCCCGATATGGGTTGCGTTATGTGCATGGGGGAAGGAGCTAAGCAATAAGGAGTTGGCGGTATGGTCGGACAACATGGCGGTAGTGCATGTGTTAAACAAGGGAAGTGCATCATGCAGTGTAGTGTTGGAATTGATGAGGGCAATCACATTGGAAAGCCTGATGTTAAATACATGCATAAGGGCGAGGCATATCGCTGGAGAGGAAAATGTGGTGGCTGATGCAATCTCTCGTTTTCAGTGGGAGAGATTCAGAGAGCAGAGACCGGACGCCGACAAAGAAAAGACGCCCACGCCACGAAAGGCATGGGTCCCGTTGAAGGCACTAGAAAGGAAAGCACGGTTGGCCTCAAGGTCGACTCAAAAGTGGTGGAAAAAGAGTGGAAAAAAGAAAGGGTCATCGACAAGCTGACCAGGAATGCCCTGACATACAAGACGGGTAAGCGGTACGCAAAGATGGTAAAAGATGTGTTGTTGGAAAGAGGTGTAAAACTGGTGGATGAAATATCAACGGAAAGAATCTGTGAATTCCTGGAGGGGGCATTTGCCAATGGTAAAAAGAAAAGCTGGGCAGCAGCGCATCTGGCGGCGGTGGCATATACCGCAAAAGTGGCGGGCATACCGGACCCGACTGACAGCGATAAAATAAAATATGCGATGAGGGGATGGGCGAAGCTAGAGGGGAAGAAGCCAGATAGCAGAAGGCCGGTCAATTTTGGGAAATTGATAATTTTACTGAAAGTGCTACCTAATATATGCAGCAGCACATACGAAACTGCGCTGTTCAGGGCAGCATTCGCGCTAGCATACTACGGGGCTTTCAGAATAGGGGAACTGGTGGCCAGGAATACAATGGCAGGAGACGGCCTGGCAAGGAAAGATATCAGTATGGGCGACAAAGGTATGTCAATAATGCTAAGGAAATCTAAGACAGACCAAACAGGGAGGGGGAGAGCGATAGATCTCAATTGCATCAGAGAGAAGGACCACTGTCCCAGATGCATCACCAGGGAATTTTTAGAGCTGCGACCAGAAACTGACGGGCAGCTATTGATACATAGGGACGGCTGCGCGCTCAGCAGGTATCAGTTTCAAGTGGTATTGAAGCAGGCAGTGGCAAAGGCGGGATGGGATCCAGCCGAGTTTGGGACACACTCCTTCCGGATAGGGGCAGCAACCTCTGCGTGGGCGGGGGGCCTGGGGACGAAGGGGGTGAAACGAATCGGGGGATGGAAATCGCAATGTTTTAAGAGATACATAAGGGAGGAACTGATATAATATTTATCTCCCCCGTTTCCACAGAGGTCGGACCCTACAAATCGGCCTGGATAGTGGGGCACTCTTTTGTGACCCGGGCAGGCAGGTGGCTGGAAGAGGTAAATCAAGGACTACATTTCAGGAACACAATCACGTCATGGTGGGGCCTCCCGGGGATGCACTGGGCGGACATCCACGACAGGCTGTCGGACTTAATAGGTTACAGGGAACCCCCCCCGAGTACCTGGTTATACATTTAGGGGGGAACGATCTGGTGAGCACGAACAGGGGCAAATTGCAAAGAGAGATCTGCGAGTCACTGCATAGCTTGGCTCGCAGCTGGTGGAAGACAGAGATTTTTATGTCAGAGATAATACCTAGAAGGATCTGGCATGGGGCACAAAAGAGACATGCGATCGAGACAGCGAGGAAAAAGTTAAACAAATCAGTAGAGAAGTACTGCAAGAGTACAGGTCTACACTTCATAAGACATGGTTTACACCGGAGCAACCCGGACATGTTCCACCAAGATGGAGTGCACCTATCAAAGGTGGGGATGGGGGTTTTTTCCGACAACATTTTTAGGGCACTCCAAGCAAGAGGCTGTAGGTAGGGGGCTTTTTGGGGGGACCTGAGTGGGTGTAAAGGACACCCACTCAGGTGTGGCGGCATGTGCCCAGGAACGAAGGCTCAGGGATAACAAAGACTCAGAAGGAGCCTTGAGCGGCTTCGGAACTGGACACAATGTGCCCAAAAGCATATGTATATGTAATGTTTTGTTATAATGGATTTTATGTAAGAAAAATAAAATGCCTACGGCCTACAAATTTTCCATACACACAAAGTTGTCTGTAACTTATTATTAGGTAGGGATCTGGTAAGAGCAGCAAGGTGAACCCACACTACTCAGCCTATGACCCAGGCCCCGGGCTGCATGAAATGCGGAACGATAGAGGGTCTGGGAGTTTAGGCGCGGGGTGGGGGGAAAACGGTGCGAAAGGGTAGGGAGGGGCGTCCGAATGGCGCCACAAGAAACAAAGGCCCAGGAAGGGCAGGAAGAAGCACCTGGGTAGGTGCGAAATATAACAGGAGGTCAGGGGGTAACCCGGCTGCCCCCAGGAAGGAACAAAAGGCCGGGGGGGTATAAGTAAGCCTGGAAAAGGAGAGGCGGCACAAACCAGGTAAGAGCTCACCTCTCTCGGGTAGGCTCTTGGTACCTGGAGAAGGGAAAGGAAAAAACGTTGCCACCCAACCCACCCTGCAAAAAGAAACGGAAGAGGTGGGGGTGTGCAGGCAGGAGCCAGGACGCCGAGTACTCCTTCGGTACACGGTACAAGATGGTGCAAAAGTGGAAGAAAGAACGCCGAGTACTCTTTCGGTACACGGTCCAAGAAAAGAAGGAATAAGCAAGAGGAAGGAACGCCGAGTACTCTTTCGGTACACGGTTCAAGAAACGTCGTAGGCGGCATGTGCCCAGGAACGAAGGCTCAGGGATAACAAAGACTCAGAAGGAGCCTTGAGCGGCTTCGGAACTGGACACAATGTGCCCAAAAGCATATGTATGTGTAATGTTTTGTTATAATGGATTTTCTGTAAGAAAAATAAAATGCCTACGGCCTACAAATTTTCCATATACACAAAGTTGTCTGTAACTTATTATTAGGTAGGGATCTGGTAAGAGCAGCAAGGTGAACCCACACTACTCAGCCTATGCTGCCTACAATGCTTGCAGGACAGGCAGCGATTACAATTAAAAGGTGCTGGCATCGTTATACAATTATGTAATGGCGCAAAATGAGCTCCTCTATGTCGCCCCCTCCCCCCACCCTGGCTCATTTTTTGACATTCCCACTGACCCCAAAATCCCCCTTACTGCTGCATCGTCCCCACATACGCCACCCCTCATTTACATGGTGGCATCCCCCCAAACTCCTATTTCCTGATGCTTGGCCCCCATATACCGCTTCTCCGCCTCTCTCCCCTGCGTTCACCCGTCCCCTCCGCTTACGTTTCCCAGCACTCCTACAGCTCTGCAGTTCTCAGTATTGAAGTGCGACACACTGTGCATCAACCTACGTGCTGCATTCGCGTGAGCTTTGCGCATCAGCTTGGGGTCTGCGGTAAGCAATGGCCATAAACCACGTGCAGCATATCACACTTATGTAGCGACATTTTCCCACCATGATCTACTTAGATCCCTTGCATATGTTCTCTTTTTGGCTATTTTCGCCCATTTTACCCTGCAGCTCCATCATAGCTAAGACATATTCATGAAACAGCGCCTCGATGCCCGTGGGCTGCAGTGCGCTTTACAATCTAAATAAATAAAAAATAAATAAATAGCGAGCCCATTCTTTGTAAGAGGGATTGAAAAGGTGTCTTTTTTATGCATCGACCAAATGCACTGTTCATTATTCTTTTTAAACCATATCATAATATAAAACATTTACTGCCTGATTCATGGAATTTGCGTGGAAAATGCAGATTTGCGCGCCTTTTTGCCTGAAAATCCCCATACGTCAAACAGGGAATTTCTGCAGAAAGGCTGCGTTTTTCACACAAATAATTGCATGAATCAAGCTGTATATTGCCTTGATGCCCCCAAGCTAAGTGCGCTTAACAAATGTCAAAATAAATAAATAGAAAAAAATCACCTTTGCTTATATTTTCATTTTTTACATTGTTACGTTTTAGAATTGTTTGGATGTGTTATTAAATCAAATCACAGTATAGGTTTGACCTGCCTTGACAGAGCACTGTACACAAAACACATGTTGGCCATGTAGCGCTAAATGACACTGCAACAAACGTCTAGTATTGGAATGTTTCATGAGAAGACCCATTATATGTGTTGTATTGAGTGAATCCTCTGAAAGGCCCCACACATAACAAAATAATTTCTGAGTATTATGACAACATGGATGCTATTACTCATAACTGCATGCCCATTATTCAAGGAACACCAAATATCCAAGTAAATGTTTCTTTGATGTGTCACAAATCTCAGGATGTCTTCCTGCTTCTCTGCGCCAGGGAGAAACAAGGAGATTTGAAAGCGAGAAGAGACAGAAGGCGAGGAGAGCACGAACCGAGACGCTTACCCGAAGGCAGAGACATTTCGGGAAGGTCTGCTATGGACAGAGTGGCAGACGAACAGAAGCCCCGGGAAGCCAGCCCATCGAGGATGCTGGTGTGCACGCTCAAAGGGAAATGCAAATCCCGAAGGCAGGGGAATGACGCGGACGCATCGCATCCACTGCAGAAGCGACAAGGAGCCCAGGTGGGAGGTCGTGAGACCCACGGAAAACGGAGACTGCCAGTACGCACCCTGGGAAGCTCTGGGTGGTCGGGAATGGTTGGTGGGACTCCAAAGGGCAGATGACTAGTGGAGAAAGGGTCTGGGACCCCCAGCACATAACATGCAGCCTCCTAAGCCTTCTTCCCCATCGCAGTAGATGGATAAACGATTCCCAGATACTACAAGCCAAAAGAACACAGAAATAAGGGTATGGGATCCACAGCTGAAGAGTGAACCGTGGAGCAGATAAACAGCTCCAGGTAAGTTAGTGAACCAGGGTTGTCCTGAAGAAAGAAAAGCCAGAGGAAGGTCAGGGGAAGGGAGACAATCCCCACTGTTTGTTGCACTTTCTGAAAAGCCTGAGAAAGGCCATGGGAAAGGAGACAATCCCCACTGTTTGTTGCACTTTCTGAAAAGCCTGAGAAAGGCCAAGGGAAGGCAGACATTCCCTCACCGTTTAACTTTCTGACAAGCCTGAGAGAGGACAGGGGAAGCGAGACATTACACCATTGGTTGCTGAACTTCCCGGAAAGCCTGAGAGAGGCCTACCCTTCAGCAGTATTGAACTGTCAGAAAGGACTGAACAGGGCCAGGGGAAGCTAGAGATCCCCCATCAAATACTGAGTTGCATAAGAAGCCTGAGAAAGGCCAGGGGAAGAGAAACATTCCTCCACAGAGACTTGAGCTTTCAAAACCTGAGAAAGGCCATGGGAAGGGAGACATTCCCCCACGGAGACTTGAGCTGTCAAATCTGAGAAAGGCCAGGGGAGGAGAGACATCCCCCCACAAAGACTTGAGCTTTCAAAACCTGAGAAAGGCCAGGGGAAGGGAGACATTCCCCCACAGAGACTTGAGCTATCAAAACCTCAGAAAGGCCAGGGGAAGGGAGACATTCCCCCACAGAGACTTGAGCTATCAAAACCTCAGAAAGGCCAGGGGAAGAGAGACATTACACCACAGAGACTTGAGCTTTCAAAACCTGAGAAAGGGCAGGGGAAGGGAGACATTCCCCCACAGAGACTTGAGCTATCAAAACCTCAGAAAGGCCAGGGGAAGAGAGACATTCCACCACAGAGACTTCAGCTTTCAAAACCTGAGAAAGGCCAGGGGAAGGGAGACATTCCACCACAGAGACTTGAGCGTTCAAAACCTGAGAAAGGCCAGGGGAAGGGAGACATTCCCCCACAGAGACTTGAGCTATCAAAACCTGAGAAAGGCCAGGGGAGGAGAGACATTCCACCACAGAGACTTCAGCTTTCAAAACCTGAGAAAGGCCAGGGGAAGGGAGACATTCCACCACAGAGACTTGAGCTATCAAAACCTGAGAAAGGCCAGGGGAGGAGAGACATCCCCCCACAAAGACTTGAGCTTTCAAAACCTGAGAAAGGCCAGGGGAAGGGAGACATTCCCCCACAGAGACTTGAGCTATCAAAACCTCAGAAAGGCCAGGGGAAGGGAGACATTCCCCCACAGAGACTTGAGCTATCAAAACCTGAGAAAGGCCAGGGGAGGAGAGACATTCCCCCACAGAGACTTCTCATCGTAAATTGGGACCAGAGGGGAGAGAATCACCCCCCTGGTCATGAAGATTGAAGAAAGCCCATTCCCAAGGAAACCATAGTGAGAACAACTATGACCAATACATAGCTTATAAGCTAGACCTATGGAATCCGACGAACCTGAAACTTTATGTTGCTTCAGTGCGAGACTGTAACTCGAGGAAGAGATGCATGTCCTCAGTTAAGACTAATTGAAACTCCCCCTCTTATTTTGTTTCTTTCATAGTGTAAGGGAAGGAAATAGGATTTTGACAAAGGATGGTGGACTCTTTACTTTAGACATCCTGACAGACTCCATAGCACTTTTTTAGTTGAGGCAGGGAAGCCACTCTTAGAAATAGGGCAAGATAGGTTCTCTTTTCTTTTCCTTTTTATTACAATAAAGGTCTTTGCCAATCACCAGGCCACCATTGTATCAGACCCGTACTGCTGCACCTTTACAGATCTTACAGCTGTACTCTGTTTCCTCATCTAGTGCATGCTAATCCATCAAACATCCATCACATGTTCCTGTGCCTGTGCATGCAAATACAGGGCCCGCAAATGTATTCAGTGGGATCACACACTGAAGCATCAGTTGTGCCTAGCCGCAGAGCCACTCAACCTACCATGCAGTCACAACACTATTTAGTCAGACACACATCTAACACTAGCAACTAACATAGCCAATGGCACCTCAACCAGGCACATTTCAACACAGTGAGAATAATTTACTGCCAGGTATCAGTATGGTATAGATTACTGGGCTGTTCCTATGTTACACCAGTTCTTCTTGAAATGTTGAAAATGCCTCTGTTATTGACATGTACAATGGTCTGAAATATACACCAATCCCAATGCGTGCATGCACTGCCATTTGTTCTTCACGCTGTGGTGTTTCAGATACTCAAAACCATGCAGTTCTGCATGCGCTGACTACCCACAAAGCAACAAGGCCATACTAATAGCAGATGAGTAACACATGGCGCATAATGAGTAATTGATTCTACAAACAAGACAGCAGCACAATCTAGATCCCCTGTTACAAAAAGCACAATTGAGCCATGAGTTGTCTGTCCCAGTTTCGCATGCCTAGAAACACTTGTGTACAGGCACCTTATAAATGACATATCATATCATATCAGGTGTCATATAGAAAGTGTAAATGTCTAGCCAGCGCGATATGACTTTAAGTGGCATCAAGTCTCTGTTTTCTGCATAGTCAGGGTGGACTACGACTCATGTGATCCCTCACCATTGATTATGCGGACTAAGACTGACAGGAGTTGTAGTCCCAAACAGCTGGAGATCCAAATGATACAGACCCCTTTGAGATTTACGCCAATCACAACTAATGGCGCTAACGTCCCCCCCAACGTTTCCCTATGGACCGCTTCCACATTGTCTATCCCCAGTGAGAACATGATGCACAGATGGAGGGGTGTAAGCATCACCCCTCGTTACTAAGCGCTACACTCCTCCACAATCTTACTGGGCCTTCCGTAAGATCCTGAAAACTTGGCAATTTGTTTAGGTGGCTACTGGTGGGCCTGCCCTCACACACCTTTGCCAACTGGGATAACTAGCCTGTAACCAGTAATGCAACAGCAGGCTCAGTGCGCTTTATAAATGTAATAAATAAATAAATAAATACAAGGGATTGCCGGAGATAACTAGAAGCTTAATATCTGCAATAAATCCAATGATGGGCATTTCCAAGGTTTACCGAGGACTGCCGGAAGCCGTCACTGAGCAGTCACGATTTTGCAGACACGATGCGGCGTATGCCGAATGCAAGAACTATTGCATGAGCCATATGAGAGAAGCCCTGTGGTAAAAATATATAACTCAGGAGTGATATTTGGACACTGCATAAGGTTTGTGACAGGTGATCCTGATGCACTAAATACTTGGGAAGCATACTGAGCATGTAACAGCATGATGGATTTCACTGAAAGATTCCGCATGGAAGCCATTTTGAGAACCGCACAAGCATTGGAACGTGAGGAGTAATGCAAGATCCCTGAGGAGCAAGACAGAGGGATTGTAGAGAGAAAAAGAGAGTTGTCTGGAAACACTTGTAACTGTGTACAGAGTTGTACTGACCAGAAGAAGTGACGGGTTGGGGCTGTAGCATTGTGCAGCGTGTAGTCCATACAGACAGTTAGCTTGGGAAAAGCAGGAGCCGACGCGCCCCTGAAGAAAGTCCTGTTATATGTACAGAGGAATGAAACATGTAGGGTGAAAGCGGTATACAGTTTGAATGAGTGAATTAGGTTCTGGAGAGAATTAATGTCTATTTGTAGTCTGTTGAATTGCACTTTACTGAAAGTACAAGCACTTTAATATGGTGGTGAAGAGCCGAGGACCGCTTGGCAGATTTCGTTAATAGTACTGTATATACTTGTCGGGGAAAACTCTGTTTGATCCACCTATTTGTCTGCTGCTATATTTAGATTGCATTGCTGCTATTTTTTGTATGAAGTGAAAAATGATACTATGCATTAATACATTGTTAACGTATTTTAGATTGGTGTACCATCACTGTGTGAGATGACACTCTGGGCCTGATTCACAGAAATGTTTTATAATGGTGTGATCCTATAGGAAAACATTATGTGAATCAGGCTCATTTTCTCTACTGAAGTGGCTAGACCCATAAGTATTTGTGTTTTTGTTTAAGGGTAGTAACCTGCAGAGGGGCTGCTTGATCTTATCCAATTTGACCCAATGCCAATTTGGTCAAATTGGCATTGGGGCATTTCCCCCACACACACAAACATCAGTCATGCGCATTCACTCCAAATCCCCAAACATTACCTTTGGGGCCCCGGGATGGCATATGCGCTATGCAAATTGCTTCTAGCATGAAGTAGTATGTTCCAGGCTTGCAGTCCGGACTTTGCATGAAGGGAAGATTCTGATATCTCAATAAGCAATATTACTGTTTCCTTCTCTCAATTTCTTTATTAATTACTGCACTTGATTTGGGGTGTGGGGTGTTCCGTGGGCCCTCCCCATTGGCGATGACTGTCCTCGTCAGTCGTTGCTATCCTTGACAGAAGGTGTCTGAGGTCTGTTGCGCTTCCCTCTGAGTAGACTAAGCTGTTTACATTTACTATCAATTTTCTAAAACGTACATGGCTAGCTGTTCATGTCGGATCCCCCCTACTCTAAGCAATGTAATGTTTGATGTTGTTGTCATCACCCAATGGAATGCTTCTCCTCAAACAGGTGGGTCATCGTCTCCACCAGTGTCGCATTCTAATTTTGGTCTCCATCACCCCCTGCCTGGATGAGCCCTTTTGTTGATGTATTCTTGACTCCCTCTACCTTCCTCTCTGGAAAGGGCTGTCCATGGAAGCACTACACCTGTCCCTAAAATGCATGGGCATAGTAGACAGACTCCAGATTTAGAAGCCGTGCTGCCCTAAGTTCCCCCCACCCTTAAAAGTTCTGTGCAATGTCACATCTCATTTCTGCATTCTGTAATTATCATTCATCGGAAATCGAATAGTTTCCAAAACATCATGAGTTTACCATCAAAACGATGATCAACTCATAGTCAAAAGGCCATCATTTCTGAATATTGCATGGAGTATTTCTAAAATATTGTACATCATGTTCTCAAACAATTGCCTTTCAATTAATGTTTGGGGTATGGGAATTAATACAGTATAGTGACAGTTCACAATATTACTGTCCCGAGAGGTCAAATGCACAGAAAAGTCAGTAATGACCATTCATAGCTTATGCAGAAAAGGGTTCAGGCACGCGGTCATGTGAGACCAGCGAGTCGATTCATATAGTGGGCATTACCCCCATGGGTCTCCTAGTGATGCTCACATTATCAGTCTGTGGGGTGTCCGGATAGCACCTTCCTGGAGGAGTGTATATATAAGTATCGCTGCCTTCTTGGTGGAGGTAAGCATGTGTGCCATTACAATGCAGACTTCTGACATAATTTTGCATTATTGACCTCATGAGATTTTCACAGATTACCACGTGAGGTAAACCCTGCATGACCCCGTATTTACGTGGCTGGTAAAAACAGGCAGTGTTTAAAATCCTGCATTTTTAATTTGTTACCCCCTAGTAAGGTTATTTCTGAAGTTAAAGTCTGCACAACTGTAATTGTAACCTCCATCATAACTTATTGCAGGGGTCTGCAACCTCACCCGATGTTTTGGACTAAAATTTCATCAGCCATAGTCAGCATATTCTATGATGAGGGATTCTAAGAGTCATAGGACCTTATTACAGGTTTGCTGGTGTCCCACCGGTAATTCCACCAGGATACCGACAAACTGCCCCTACTGTTTCTGCCACTTGATGTCCCGGAATTACTGGGATATTACAGGCAGAGGAAAGGGCAGTAAATCCCCCTTCCATGGTGTCCGATAGGACTCCATGGAGGGGCTTGCTAGAATTACTGGCATCAGAAAATACAGGTGCCATTAATTCTGGCATTTATTTGCCGCTAGGGGCATGATTTACCTCCTGCTCTTGGCTGGAGGTAAATCAGTGCCCCCACGCCAAACCTGTGTTTTGCCAGTCCGGAAATACAGGCAATTAAATCGGAATTTTATAGACTGTCAAAACTGTAATGAGGCCCATAGTCTATAACATCTCGAGTGCCGAAGATCGCAGACTGCAGGATTTATGGTATTGATTGTTTTTATCGAACATAGGGATGTCATTTCAAACAGAAAGGACACACTTAGGAAGTGAGACAAATGACAGGGTCAATCCCTGAGTGGTTTGGGTCTATTTGACCTAAAACATTTGACCTAATCACATTTGATCAAATTTATTTTACCTTTTTTTCAGTGTAAAATGCGGGTGCAGTACCCCCGCAACACCCGTGAACTTCCCCTCTACCTAATCTATACCCTTACACACCCCATACATATATTGAATTAAATTTGACGGAAAAAAAGGTCAAAAAATGTGATTAAATGTTTGAAGTCAAATGTTTTTAAGTCAATTATGCTAATACCCCTCGGTAGGGTGCCTTTTCAATGGGGGTGGTAGTCTGAGTTATTATTTCTTATTATTATATGTGTAGCTCGCGAGTGACGCTAGGGTATCAATCCATTTCCCAATTCAGTTAAGTCTATAAAGACAGGGAATGGTAGGAGGGTAAATAAGAAATGTCTTGAGTGAGAGCAAACCAGTTGATGTAAGGGAAAAATAAAGGTACATAGATGGGGGCAAAGACAAGGGGCAGATATAGATATGTTATGTTATTTTGCATTTATATAGCGCCTTATATACCATTGGTATGGTCTGAAGGCGCTGGTAGGTTGAAAGCTCTTGGGAACCGAAGTTCAAGTCAGTAGAGAGAGTAGAGCGAGTCAAAGGTGCGTGTGAGCACCGGATATGTGTGCAGCTGATGTGGTATTCGTATAATAGCTGCTTCTTTGCGGTAGGTGTGGTGGTTGAGATATCAAGAGTATGTGTTCGTCCTGGCAGGTTTTATCCAGACCGATTGTGGCTGCGTTAGGCCTGAGGAGAACGCCTGGCTGGGGGTGTGTAACCAGCAGTGATGGGGAGTATGCGGCAGATGTTGGTATGAGAACAGTTATACCGAATGGTGTCATAGTATCTCTGTGGTCTAGTTGAATGGTGGTGTAAAGAAGAGATGGTTACATGTTCTTCAATGTTCTAAATTCAACTTAGCACAGAGATGCTTATTAGGCACACTTCTAAATTCAGCCCGGGCCCGCCATCAGGCGCACCTCCAAATTAAACTATGAACAGAGAGACTATTAGGGACACTAGTCAGTTCAACTAGGGCACGCTATCAGGGACACTTCTAAATTCAACTTTGCACAGTGAGGCTATCAGGGAGACCTCTACATTCAACTTTGTACAGTGAGGCCATCAGGGACACCTCTACATTCAACTTTGTACAGTGAGGCCATCAGGGACACCTCTACATTCAACTTTGTACAGTGAGGCCGTCAGGGACACTTCTAAATTCAACTTTGCACAGTGAGGCTATCAGGGGCACTTCTAAATTCAACTTTACATAGAGGGGATATCAGGCACACTTCTACATTCTAAATTCAACTTTGCACACTTCTAAATTCAACTTTACACAGAGGGGATATCAGGGACACTTCTAAATTCAACTTTGCACAGAGGCTTATTAGGCACGCGTCTAAATTCAAGTAGGGCACGCTATTAGGCACACTTCTAAATTCAACTTTACACAGAGGGGATATCAGGCACACTTCTACATTCTAAATTCAACTTTGCACAGTGAGGATACTTGGCACACTTCTAAATTCAACTTTGCACAGTGAGGATACTTGGCACACTTCTAGATTCAACTTTGCACAGTGAGGCTACCACGGACACTTGTAAATTCAACTTTGTACAGCGAGGCTATTAGGCACACTTCAAATTTCAACTTTGTACAGGGGGCTATTAGGCCCACTTCAAATTTCAACTCTGCACAGTGAGGCTACCAGGGACATTTCTAAATTCAACTTTGCACAGTGAGGCTATCAGGCATACTTCTAAATTCAACTTTGCACAGTGGGGATTATTAGGCACACTTCTAAATTCAAGTAGGGCACGCTATTAGGCACACCTCAAATGTCAACTTTGTACAGTGAGGCTATTAGGCCCACTTCAAATTTCAACTCTGCACAGTGAGGCTACCAGGGACATTTCTAAATTCAACCTTGCACAGTGAGGCTACCAGGGACACTTCTAAATTCAACTTTGCACAGTGGGGCTTATTAGGCACACTTCTAAATTCAAGTAGGGCACGCTATTAGGCACACTTCAAATTTCAACTTTGTACAGTGAGGCTATTAGGCCCACTTCAAATTTCAACTCTGCACAGTGAGGCTACCAGGGACATTTCTAAATTCAACTTTGCACAGTGAAGCTACCAGGGACACTTCTAAATTCAACTTTGCACAGTGGGGCTTATTAGGCACACTTCTAAATTCAAGTAGGGCATGCTATTAGGCACACTTCAAATTTCAACTTTGTACAGTGAGGCTATTAGGCCCACTTCAAATTTCAACTCTGCACAGTGAGGCTACCAGGGACATTTCTAAATTCAACTTTGCACAGTGAGGCTACCAGGGACACTTCTAAATTCAACTTTGCACAGTGGGGCTTATTAGGCACACTTCTAAATTCAAGTAGGGCATGCTATTAGGCACACTTCTAAATTCAACTTTACACAGTGAGGATACTTGGCACACTTCTAGATTCAACTTTGCACAGTGAGGCTATCAGGGACACTTCTAAATTCAACCCTGCACAGTGAGGCTATCAGGGACACTTCTAAATTCAACCCTGCACAGTGAAGCTATCAGGGACACTTCTAGATTCAACTTTGCACAGAGAGGCTTATTAGGCACACTTCTAAATTCAGGTAGGGCACGCTATTAGGCACACTTCTAAATTCAACTTTACACAAAGGGGATATCAGGCACACTTCTAGATTCTAGATTCAACTTTGCACAGTGAGGATACTTGCCACACTTCTAGATTCAACTTTGCATAGTGCGGCTATCAGGGACACTTCTAAATTCAACTTTGCACAGTGAGGATACTTGGCACACTTCCAAATCCAACTTTGCACAGTGAGGATACTTGGCACACTTGCAAATTCAACTTTGCACAGTGAGGATACTTGGCACACTTCTAGATTCAACTTTGCGCAGTGCGGCTATCAGGGACACTTCTAAATTCAACTTTGCACAGTGAGGCTATTAGGCACACTTCTAAATTCAAGTAGGGCACGCTATTAGGCACACTTCTAAATTCAACTTTACACAGAGGGGATATGAGGCACACTTCTAGATTCAACTTTGCACAGTCAGGATACTTGGCACACTTCCAAATTCAACTTTGCACAGTGAGGATACTTGGCACACTTCTAGATTCAACTTTGCACAGTGCGGCTATCAGGGACACTTCTAAATTCAACTTTGCACAGTGAGGCTATTAGGCACACTTCTAAATTCAACTAGGGCACGCTATTAGGCACACTTCTAAATTCAACTTTACACAGAGGGGATATGAGGCACACTTCTAGATTCAACTTTGCACAGTGAGGATACTTGGCACACTTCTAGATTCAACTTTGCACAGTGCGGCTATCAGGGACACTTCTAGATTCAACTTTGCACAGTGCGGCTATCAGGGACACTTCTAAATTCAACTTTGCATAGTGAGGCTACCAGGGACACTTCTAAATTCAACTTTGCACAGTGCGGCTACCAGGGACATTTCTAAATTCAACTGAGAATTCCTGCTTCGAAAATGCAACTATGTCACAGACATGCTGTAATGCGTACTTCAAAGTGTTAGGCTACCACCGTAGAGATTTTTACAGTGGTTTAGGTTCTAAGGTTGAGTGGTATGGTAGGGTAGTATGGCGTGAAGTAGTTGCTTCAGTCCCTGCCCTTGCTGCACTTACTTGTTGTTGTCTTCTTGCTTCTCCTGTGGATACCTGCAGATACGATCTGGCGCCGTCTCAGTGGGAGCCGTCCTTTGCCTCAGGTCCTTAGCCGATTGGCTGCCGGGCAGAGAGCTGCCCAGGGAGGACTAGCAATGAAACGGGTACCCTCCTGCTAGGACTAATCAGGGACGGTGGGTGGGCAGAGAGAATAGCGAGGGGATGCGGGCTGAGGGGGCACAGGGGGGAATTTACACGCTACAGGGCACATTTTAGCAAAAAGGAGCAGCTTAGGGGAACTCACCTGCTCAATCGCCGATGGATGACAAGAAGGAGCAGGAGCCCAAGCGCGGCTCGGTGGATTCACAATCTCACAGGGAGCGGACCAATCGGGGCGGTGGGCGGGCAGAGGGGAGGGCAGAAGGGAAGCAGGAGAATGGCGAGGGGATGCAGGCTGAGGGGGCACAGGGGGGAATTTACACGCTACTGGGCACATTTTAGCAAAAGGAGCAGCTTAGGGATCAGGGAGGAGGAGGCAGGCTGTCCAATCAGGGAGGAGGAGGCAGACTGGAGGTGGGACGAGGGAGGGGAAAGGAAGGGAGAGGGTCGGCTGAACAAGCGTGGATGCCGGGGCCTGGGGGCACTACAAGACCGCAAAAACCAACAATTAGGCCCAGTAAGGGTCCAGGCAGCAGCACTCACCGTGTGAAGCCCGATGCAAGTGGCGCACACACACGAGTGCTGGCTGCTACACCAGGAAGCAGGGCACACAGTGTCCAATCAGGGAGGAGGAGGCAGGCTGGAGGCGGGAGGAGGGAGGGGAAAGGAAGGGAGAGGGTCGGCTGAACAAGCATGGATGTGTAACGCTCACCTGATTCCCGTAGAGGCGCCGGTCTTGACTGGGCGTATACCGTATCTTCAAAGGTAATGTGTAACACACGGCTGGCTCTTTGGGCTGGACCTCTGTGCACTGTATGTCTGACTTGAAGGGTAAGATGTCTGCAGATAGAAAATATGGGATTAAGGAACTGGGTTATTGAATGTCTCTCTCTTCTTCCCTTTCTCTTCTCCTGTAGAACCCCAAAGGTTAACGCTCTCACCTTAGGTAAGTGAACGCCGTGCTCTCCATCTGCCTCGGGGCAGGGTGCTGTAACCAGTTTCTTCACTGGATAAGGGGAGCAGGCCTCTTGACTTCAGAGGACTGCTGTCCGTCGTTTACTGCACGAACGGTAAGTTTCGAGTAATTATTCTAATGTCTTTAAAGTCTTTAGTAATGATGTTTCTTGTTTTGCAGGGTTCCGGCGATGGCGGATGACGGGCTGAAGTGAGTTGAAGATGGAGCCCGTGTGATGAATAGAAGCGCCTGGAAGCACGTAAGTAAGCGCTTGTTGCCTGCTTCACGATGCGCTCTAACTGTCTTTTTATTTTGCAGGTACAAGTTCGGAGCGGCTGCAGGGTGCCGGAATACCCACTGGGTTAGATGTGGAAAGGAGTAATGGCACGTGAGTATTAAAGTTCCCCAATGTCTTTAAACGCACCTTGTTTTGTCTTTCAGATGCGGGATGCAGCGCCGAAGGCCTCCGGAGCGTGCAAAGAGTTGGTAAGCTTTTGTCTTTCAGATGCCGGAATGCAGTGTGAAGACCACCGGAGCGCACGAAGAGTAGGTAAGCCTTTGTCTTTCAGATGCCGGAATGCAGCGCGAGGCGTTGGTGACAGCCGATGGACCAGGTAAGTGAAGAGCTGTCACTGAAGACCGTAATGCTAACCTGTTCTTTCTTGTCTTTATAGGTGTTGCTGAAGACTGGATTCAGGATGGTAAGCCTTTTTCCTTAGGCCCAGGATCAGATGCAGAAGACACGATGAGCGTTCTGCTGCAGAGGATGCAGAATAACGCAAAGCAAGATTCATCCATCGGGTGTGGTTTAAATAGCCTCCTGTAGTGCTTAGGTGTCTCCTTCCACAGCCACGCCTAGGTAAGAAAAGAGTTCCTGCTTTCCAGAAGAGTTCCAGTGTTCTGAATCTAGGGAGTGGCTCCTGCCCCACCCAACAGGAAAAGTAGTTCCAAACAGAAGAGGATCAGAGGCTCAACTGGCAGGCAAGTAAGCAGCATGGTCTGCTGCAGGTAAGTCTACCCAAGCATTATGAGCCCGGCGCTTCCAGCGCTGGGACTGGGCATATTTATGAGCCTGGTGCCACTGGCGCCAGGACTGGGTCCAAAAGGTCCCAATTGGGACTGGTTGGCCCTCGGAACCTGGGTTATGGATCTGCTTCCAAGGGAGTTGGGAAAACCCTGACCTTTTGGAAGCAGAGATCATGACAGGATGCTGGGGCCTGGGGGCACTACAAGACCGCAAAAACCAACAATTAGGCCCAGGAAGGGTCCAGGCAGCAGCACTTACCGTGTGAAGCCCGATGGAAGTGGCACACACACACGAGTGCTGGCTGCTACACCAGGAAGCAGGGCACACAGTGTCCAATCAGGGAGGAGGAGGCAGGCTGGAGGCGGGACGAGGGAGGGGAAAGGAAGGGAGAGGGTCGGCTGAACAAGCGTGGATGCCGGGGTCTGGGGGCACTACAAGACCGCAAAAACCAACAATTAGGCCCAGGAAGGGTCCAGGCAGCAGCACTCACCATGTGAAGCCCGATGGAAGTGGCACACACACACACGAGTGCTGGCTGCTACACCAGGAAGCAGGGCACACAGTGTCCAGTCAGGGAGGAGGAGGTAGGCTGGAGGCGGGATGAGGGAGGGGAAAGGAAGGGAGAGGGTCGGCTGAACAAGCGTGGATGCCGGGGCTTGGGGGCACTACAAGACCGCAAAAACCAACAATTAGGCCCAGAAAGGGTCCAGGCAGCAGCACTCACCGTGTGAAGCCCGATGCAAGTGGCGCACACACACGAGTGCTGGCTGCTACACCAGGAAGCAGGGCACACAGTGTCCAATCAGGGAGGAGGAGGCAGACTGGAGGCGGGACGAGGGAGGGGAAAGGAACGGAGAGGGTCGGTTGAACAAGCGTAGATGCCGGGGCCTGGGGGCACTATAAGACCGCAAAAAACAACAATTAGGCCCAGGAAGGGTCCAGGCAGCAGCACTCACTGTGTGAAGCCCGATGGAAGTGGCGCACACACACGAGTGCTGGCTGCTACACCAGGAAGCAGGGCACACAGTGTCCAATCAGGGAGGAGGAGGCAGGCTGGAGGCGGGACAAGGTAGGGGAAAAGAAGGGAGAGGGTCGGCGGAACAAGCGTGGATGCCGGGGCGTGGGGGCACTACAAGACCGCAAAAACCAACAATTAGGCCCAGGAAGGGTCCAGGCAGCAGCACTCACCGTGTGAAGCCCGATGGAAGTGGCACACACACACACACACGAGTGCTAGCTGCTACACCAGGAAGCAGGGCACACAGTGTCCAATCAGGGAGGAGGAGGAGGCAGGCTGGAGGTGGGATGAGGGAGGGGAAAGGAAGGGAGAGGGTCGGCTGAACAAGTGTGGATGCCGGGACCTGGGGGCAAGACCGCAAAAACCAACAATTAGGCCCAGGAAGGGTCCAGGCAGCAGCACTCACCGTGTGAAGCCCGATGGAAGTGGCGCACACACACGAGTGCTGGCTGCTACACCAGGAAGCAGGGCACACAGTGTCCAATCAGGGAGGAGGAGGCAGGCTGGAGGCGGGACAAGGGAGGGGAAAGGAAGGGAGAGGGTCGGCGAAACAAGCGTGGATGCCGGGGCGTGGGGGCACTACAAGACCGCAAAAACCAACAATTAGGCCCAGGAAGGGTCCAGGCAGCAGCACTCACCGTGTGAAGCCCGATGGAAGTGGCACACACACACACACACACACACACACACACACACACGAGTGCTGTCTGCTACACCAGGAAGCAGGGCACACAGTGTCCAATCAGGGAGGAGGAGGAGGCAGGCTGGAGGTGGGATGAGGGAGGGGAGAGGAAGGGAGAGGGTCGGCTGAACAAGTGTGGATGCCGGGACCTGGGGGCAAGACCGCAAAAACCAACAATTAGGCCCAGGAAGGGTCCAGGCAGCAGCACTCACCGTGTGATGAACACTGGGAGCTTAGTGTCTGTGCATGGGATCAACATGTATCCATATTTGCATTAATTACATACAAGTAGGGCATACTCAAGAGGAATATGGTAGGATACGGTTGGGATGGTGTCCAAACATATGATCGATATATATTCTCACACAGGTGCAGGGGATCAATGACCAGACAAACACAGAACATGTACATTCTGAGTGGTTTATTAGGGAACCATAAAAGGGCATTGGCAAAGTATTAACTGGGGATGGCATAAAGGGCAGCTGGAGAGTGAGAGTGGCGATTTCCAACTAAAACTGCAGGGCAACCAAAAGATCAGACAAATAATTTTCCTATAGCCATAGAATGTGTCAGGTATCCCCTTTCTTTTTCAACAGTTAATTATAAACAAATTAGTCTTTAAGCAATATTTCTAGTTTCCTGGTATCTGGGACTTGCTTTCTCGCAGTATTCTTGGACAATTCTCACCAAAACTGGTTTCAACAGGGTTGTTTCCCCTAAATGTCTCTTTCTTTCTTGTCCTGTAATTACTAATCAGTGGTCTCTTGTCGCCCTCAGGGATATCCAGCTTCTGCACATCGAGACGCTGTACCTGAACAGGAACTGAGTGGTTTGGGTCATAGCCGTGTTAGGTCATAAAGTCCTGCATGTGGAACCAGAGAGAGTGGTGGGACATGTGGGTGACCAAATTCTCTAGCTCTTCCGCATATGTTTCCTTTAAGTCTTGCCTCTTCATCACCAGTTTGTAGACCACTCTTCTGATCCTCAAGTTTCTTAACCAGAACTGGCCTGCCTCCTCCTGTAAATGTGTCCCGGCTTCCAACTCCATCTCTTGTCTTAACTTCTGCCACAAATTCTCATCCTGTTGTCCCGATCATCGTCCTGCTTTCCACTCTTGCTCCACTTTCTTTATAAACTACACTACCAGTTCCTCATCCCTTTCTTCCAGTTCCTTGTCTCTTCGTTACCATCTCCCATCACTATATTCTTCTTTCCACTCTTGACTCTCTACCTTGCCTTCTTCACTCACCAGCTCACTACTGCCCATCTACCAGCCCAATTCTCTATGATATTCTCCAACTCACTACAGCCTCTCACACTCTTCATCCCACTAAGCACCACCTCTCCTCTCACTGATCTCCAAGTGTTAGGGAGAATTCTCTGTTTAGGCTGAATTTCCTAACATAGTGAGTCCCCCAGCAGCTTTGCTGGATTTCTGGAGTTTGTTTTTTTTCATCCTGCCAAGAGTGAGACTCTTTTCCTCCCACTCTTGGATATGGATGTGGTTGATTTCTTGGAATGTCAATGTGTTCTATGGGCTATGGGGTCTTTTACTCCATAGGGCCTCATGTGTTTTGCTATGTGTGATACACCGCACCCTCTGTGCCGTAACACTGGGGTGTCCTAGAGGATCCCCACCATAGACTCCATACCAAGGGACTGACTACTGTCTCCCAGGGCATGTAAAGTCACCATTGGCTTTACTAGACCTAAATTTACTAACAGAACTAGTACAAACCATCCTATTGTGGACGTACTGGTAGGGGTAATTCAATTACCCCTGGGTCTGTTGTTCGAGGGGGCACTGTCCCGTCCCCCTCGTCGAGTTTTGGCTGGTGGCAGTGGATACTACTTTTTATATTCGACCGGGAATATATTCCTATGGGATTCTTCCCATTGTTGGAGGCTAATACTTTTTCACATTAGTCTCTAACATACCGCCTGTTTATTTGTCTTAAATAAATCCACTGGTTGGTATTTTCTGCCAGAACTCAGTTTTTAAAATGGCGTATGTGTTCGCCTCTAACTCCGAACCAAAGGTTGAGCCCTTTGTTCCACTTTTGGCGGGCTTCTGCACAGAAGCCCTCCAGAGTGGTGCCATTCTGTCTGGGTACCACAGGGGTTGTGGGAGAGGGTTTAGGCACCCTGGACTGAGTTGCCTTGCCAACTCAGGTCGCACTCTTGTGTGATTGGCCCGAGTGGTGAGCCGCCCCGCTCACCACTTAGCATGTTTGATTGACAGCTAGGCTGAATGAATGGGGGTTTTCTGCATAAAAGCAGGGCTTTTGGGACTGGAACTTCAGAAGTCGCCATAGGACCTAAGAATCCGACGAGGGTAAAGCTGAGCCGACCTGCAACGACGACACCTCCGGTGGAGCCCTGCTGAACTGACTCACTACTTCCCAACGACAGAGGAGATCTCCCGGCTGGAGAGTCTTCTTCCCCTGACTGGTGGGAACAACCAGTCCCTTGCTTTTTCTTCGCTTCCAGGACGTCTAGTGGTCGAATTGCCCGTGCTGAGCACCCCGGCAACCGGATAGCCACTAACCACTGTACCGCGACCAAAAGGTGGTGCCTTGTGACTGAGCACTCCGCGGCTGGTCTCTTCCCTGGTGGTGCAACGATCTTCAACTTTCCTCGACGACGAGATCATCTCATCTTCTGGCAAAGCCCCGACTTGCATCCACCACCAGGAACAACTGCCCCCGCCGGAGCTGGCTCTTCACTTTCAAGGTACTGTGTCCGCCTGGCTTCCCTTAAAACGGTTAGCGTGAGGTGTCTTAAATCCTTACCTGTCCACTGAGTCGCCTCCAGACCTTCTTAACCTTTTGTTCTAAAACTGGTCCAACCTTTCTGTGACATTTTGCTACAAAGACTTGAAGTGCATTTCCACTGTGATACTTTTGGGACATACAGCCTTGCCTCTCTCCGAGTGGGCCTGGCCTCTGAACTTTGTGATTTACAGTAGACCCTGCCTTGCTCGCCTTGCATTGGTTTCGTAAAAAAGTGTTGGTACTGAGTTGGTTTTCTACCCTGCCTTTTTCTCTCCCTTTCTAACGAATACTAGAGTGCCATCTAGGTTAAAGCATTCACCTCTGTCTGCAAATAAGTGGTGCCGTTGAACCTAGACTTGTCGAAATATTGTTGTGGGATTGATATATACTTATAGTAACTGTGATTGAAGTTGTTTGCCATATTAGTGCCAGTGTGTTTTCCATAGATGTGTTTTTAAATAAATAATTATATATCTTTACACCCAAGCTCTGATCCGTGTCTGCTTGTTCTACTGTGTAAATTGCCCTATCTTGTATACTCCAAATACGGCCTAACTCGTCTTGAGAGAAGTCTGACTGCTCAGCCACAGCTACCAGGTAAATCTGGGTGGTGCAGACTGCTACCAATTGGGTTTACTGCTAACTCCTGTAGACTTAAACTTTTTGCAGTGGTCCCAGAGGGAACTGCACAGGTTTCTGCCTAACACCAACCCTCAACTATCTGTAGCACCTTCATCCCTCTAGATATCACCCTCTGTAACTGCAACTTTGCCACCTTACTTCACCACTCCCGCATGCCTGAGCAGCAGTCCTAGTACTCTTGGCTCCTCGGTTTGGTCTCCTAGCGCTCTTCTCCAGCTTCCAAGATACAATGTGGCCTGGCCTTCTGGACCACTCTTCCAACCTCCTGGTCTCTACTTCAGCCGACTCCCAAACAGCTACAATCTTCTGTTTCTTGTCTCCAGTTCTTAATCCCAACTGATTAGTGAATAACTTGATGTACTCATCACTGTTTTCTTGGTGGTGACCTCTTCCCATGTGCTCTGAGGACGGCAGCCGCTACCTGATCCTGATCCTGCGGGTGGCTGTATGAGAGAGGATCACATGACAGGGAGACCTCTGGAGAGATATCCTGACTTTATCGGGTGAGACGCAGTATCCCCCTTTCCCCTTTCAGGATGAATCCCCCATTTGCAACAATCTAATGTCCCATTGTGTTGTCTTCCCAGTTTCACCATGGAGAGTAGTGGACATCTTTGGTCACATCCCAAACGCCAACTCTCAGCTAACCGGCCTTGTAATATTATGAAAGACACTTTTTCCAGCTCCAAATACTCTTCTTCTAGACATAGTTTGCCTTTAAAACCTATTGCAAACATGTATACAATATTCTCAGGAAGGGACTACTGTTACCACAATCCCCCAACACTGGGACGAAGAAGAGGAGATGAGTAATGACGATCACTTCCCACTGTCACCAGTCTAGTCCTTCCCCAAATCCTACTGGCCAAAGCCAAAATAAAAATGAGCAAAGACTCAGGAAGTGTGAGAGAGGCCCTCCCTGGAGGACCTGGCTGCAGGATTCGTGTGTCAGAAGGGAAGGAACTGTGGACTGCTCTTTGGGCCAAAGGAGAAGGGAACCCTTACAACGCCAACTGCTTAAGGAGAGCCGAGACGTGCTGGAGGACCCAAGACCAGTCTGGCCCCTCCAGGAAGAAGGAACCCCGGGGTATTAACTGGGTGCCACAGCCCAAGGGTGACAGCAGGCTTCCTCATTATAAGGCAAGCCAGGGAGAGAGATTCCTGCGCAGCCTGCAGCAGCTGCTCAGGTGAAGGCATGACATCTCCAGTGGAGACGGACAGAGGTTGGAGGCACGAGCCAGTGTGCGAAAACGTATGCACCTATATGTACTTTTGTTAAATGCATGATGGACATACTAAGGGGCATATGCTAGCGGCATTTCAAGAGGTCCTATAAAGTGATGTCAATCACACCTTCCTCAGTTAATGAGTGGATCTTAAGTCTTGTCTTAAACATTTCTACTGATGTGCTGACTTTGAAGCTTTGGGCATGGGCGAATTTCAGTGGAGGAGCTGGGAGTAAGTGGATAGAAATGTTGAGGAGTGAGTGGTTCCAAGGCATCAAGAGCGAGAGTACTGAGATACAGGGGCGTTGCTAGGGGGGGGCTAAGGGGGCTATAGCCCCTGATCTTTTGGCTGTAGCCCCGGATAGAATCTCAGGAGCTACAGCCAAAAGACTAGCTAGCCCCCAGTCCCAACTGTTCCGACATCAGTTTAGCCCCGGGTCTTTTCCAGACCTAGCAACTCCCCTGCTGAGATATACAGTCAGCATGTGAGTTGTAGTAATTTCAATAGAACAATCGTGGTCATGATGTGCATAGTTGGGCGAGGATCTTGCTAAGTTGTAGAGCAGGGTTTCCAAATCCAGGATTTTGAGGGTCGGAATCCTGTTGGGATTTTAGGATAGCCCTCATTAATATTCATGAGGATACATTTGCGTACATTTAGAATCATTGTATGCAAATTTATCTTGTGAATATTAATGAGGGATATCCTGAAAATCCGGCATGGATCCAGCCTTCGATGCCTGGAATTTGACAACCCTGTTGTAGAGGATAAGTGTTGCAAAGGTGAGACCTTTCTTTAGGGTAGGAAACGGTTAGAGGGAAACTAAGGAGTAGCAGTAGAGCAATCAGGTTTGCTGAGCGCAAGGTTAGAAAGTAGACGTTTAGTTGGGAGGAGAGTGAGGTGGGAGCAGATTTTCCTTATACTTAGAAGTTTAACCGTGACATTTAGTGGCCACAACATGTTGTAACTCTCAACTTATTTGCCACTGCCTCTGTTACCCCTGTTGTATAGGCTTAGGTCAGCACCTACTGGCCAATCTAACAGTCAAGAAACTTTGCTAAAAGCTGGTTCAGCAAGCGACCATCGCTGGCTTGTGGCCATCTACTCCCTTTTTTTACTTTATACATGAATTGGAAAGAAGGGACGGTACTGGATATACACAGTGTCAACAATATCTATTTGAGTGCAAAACGTGTGTTACTCGATTGACGTAAAATACATTATGGCCTGAAATAAAGTGCCGGTTTGTATCATTATGTGTGTGGGGGGTCCTGTTCCTGACTGACATGTTGATTTCCAGTTTTTGCTTGTGCGGCGGGGAAGCCAGCAAGCACCAGACACATGTAGCACGTCCTGCATCACTTGCCATATCACGTGCTCAATATCATCACAATAAAAACCTACCTGTCGCCTCCTAAACTGTTTCTAGCTGGAAGGCTGTGCATGTCTGCTATTTTAAAGTGGCTATGGTTGGTTGACAATTCCTGTTTGAAGTGTCGTTAAGCACGAGGGCTGTACAAAACAATTCTCTCAGTGTTGAAAAGTACCCTTCAGAAATTACATTCCTTTTAAACACTTTTGTATTGTGGGGGGGAACGGGAAATAAATTAAAGGAATAAAGTGAAAATGAGCCATAATGGACAATAACCATAGTAGAATAAAATGTACCACACCCCCTAAAGCATCAAGTCCCTGAACCCCGGAAGTTTTATCTTTTAGCAACCACTGTAGTATGTTGTTGCCTGTGCCACTGTTTGTTCTTTCCAGGGGGCCTTTTTGAGCATGCGTACTAGAAAAGAAAGTGCTGTTCAGCAAGAATTGGTGCCACGGTCGTCGGAAATCACGTAATCGCATGAACCAATGGGATCTGGTGAGGACAGTGGGTTGATCACAAATGAGGGGAAGTTGTAATGGTGGGCAAATTGCCTATGTTCCTCAGAGGGAATCACCACACAGAAATCATCACATGACACTGTAAACAGAAGTGGAAACTGTAGAAGGACTAAGGATTTATTAAAGGATTATTGAATTGGTGGGATGCAGGGTGTTAGTGCCAGAAGGCCTAGTGATAGTTTCCAGAATGTTGTTAGGGTTTGGATCATTCAGGTGACTAGTGACTTATAAGGGTGAAGGGCCTGGAGTGCAAGTTTGGTTAGAGGACGTAGTTCCCAATAGACGTTGTTTTCTTAGGCTTGCAAGACAATGAATGAAGTTTCCCCTGTTTGTAAACACCTGAAATTGATGTGTAAGCCTGGTTTCTCTGATAGTTTGGCGCGCGACTCAAACCTGTCACGCAATGTGAGCTGCTTTCTCCTGAATGCCCTCCTGTGCACAAACTGTGAGGTGAGGAGTCCTTTTAAAAAACTTCACTGGGTAAATTGGGAGAAGGCTGACCGTATGTGGCGCACTTATATTGCTGCTTAGGAGGACCGAGGATTTTCATGATCACTAAACTAGATGCAGATTTGGGTTATGCTAATATGGGTTGGAAGTTCTGGGTTAGTTATCTAGTTTTGTTACTTATATAAGAATGGTTGATTGATCTGATATTCTGAGTGATATATCTGTTATCTGCTAACTTTGATCTGGTTTGCTAAAAGTATACTACCCTTCTGGTAATGGACCTTCCGCTTGCAACAGTTATATAGAGTGAAGCGTGCTCTGGAGTCAAAGAAAGAAAGAATAAGTCCAAAATAGTGCTGGGTGTATGCTACTTGGTGTGAGGATCCCTTGGAATTACAAAACACCTCAAAGAGAAGGCGGCTGAAGGACTCGAATGGCAGACTTGGATGACAAAGTCCAAATTCAATCTTTGAGAAACTAAAATCATGAGACTGTAGAAGACCTGGTAGGCTTTATTTTTACAAATTTCCATATGCTGGATCTTCCGGAGGCTGTTCAACCACACCTACACTGCCCCAACTACCTGCTGTAATGGTGACGCCACAGCCCAAGCGATCAAGGACATTATTTTTAAAATGTATTTATAGCGTATTACAGTTAAAATAACTCTTGACATTGTGATAATATACATCACAAAAGAAATACAAATGCAAAATACATTATTTGATCAACGGTACAAATACTATATAAAAAGTGATGTGAGAGATGAGAGAACCTTTCTTCTCTCTTATGCAGGAACTTATGATGGGAGGTGCCGCAGGGCTTAGGTTCACATAGATACCCACTTTGCATCCCTCCTACACTCGATCTCTGATGAGGCCTGATGCTAGGTGTAGACGGGATATTGCGATTTTTCAGGTGCTGCTGACATGAATCCGCTCATGAGAGCTGGTACGCCTCCAGAGATCAGACAGAGGCTCATGCGGCACACTAATTGTCCGGCTTCTCATAAGTGGAATAGGAGACCGGATGGATCGAGCCCAGAATATAATCGTAACTGCCATCCCCGAAGTACGCCCAAGGCAGACCAATTGGGGCAAGTGCAGCAACTGCAGGCAGACCAAAGGGGAATCCCTGGCAGACCGCTTGGACTGCTTGATAACAGTCTTTGCTAAGCACCCAGGCATTATGAAATAAGATCAGACCGCTCAGGAGGTGAATGCCAACGCTTCTGTTTCCGGTCTGTAACCTAAGTGGTAAGCTCAGTTGAAGACTATTTCCATAGGGTAGCAGAATAAACCATTGTCTGAGCTGGTGTCGGTGCGGATCACTGTGTAACGTGTCAAGAACCGTAGAAGGAAAATATTGAGAACAAGGTTATGGTGTGTAACGAATCTCAGGAATGTGTCCCTTCACCCCAACAGGGAGCCCCCCTGTGAGGCTAGGGAGGTGATCCCACTATGCAACAACCTCCATAGGGGTCGAGGCGAGTGGCACCTAACTGGGAGAGACACCCCCTTTGGGGAGAAGGACTTGAGGAACTCCCTAAGAAATCTTCTAACAGTACCTTTTTAAGCTCATCCAGTAAACAAAGGTATTAAGAAACCACCAAAATGTATTATTGTCGTCCAGATACTCTGAACAGTCCTTTGAAAGGAAACCACATTTTATTGAGACGAATAAGATATGCAGAGGAATAGAGAATTCAGAACAAGCAGAGAAGATGCAATATGGCATTCCTCTAGGGCAGTCCCACGACTAAGCCATAAAATGAAAGAGAGGAGACAATCAAGACAGAGCGGAAGCCAGCAAGATACAAAACTGCTCTCTGGCTTATACAGAAATGAGAGTGGACGTGCGTCGTCCCATGGTTGAGAGAAAGGAAACTACAGAATTGGACACCAGGCATTGTGAAACCAAAGAGACGAGAGAAGCAAATATGGATGCAGGCGTCCTTAACCAGAAGGAAAACCGAGTGATGGCATAACCAGAACCGAACTGTGGTGGACCAGGAATCCCTTGAATACCACTGATAACACACTGCTAAGCGCAAAGCAGAATCTACTGGTGAGCAAGAAACCAGAGAGCACACATGTGCAACAAGCCAAAGCAAAGTGACAGAGAGGTTACGAGAAGCCATTCTGACAAACCAGAGAGAAGATTCCACCCAAACTATAAACCCGGTAATGTTATCCCTGAACACGGCAGGTAACGGGGAAAACGAGAGACTTGGGAGGGGAACAAGGCATCATTAGTGGAATGCTCATACTCGTCAAAGTCAAGAAAAAACATTGATACTGAATGAAGTGAAAGAGAATCAGTATTTGAACACTCATACTCATCACAGTCGAGATAAAGCATTGATATTAAATGAAGTGATTGAGAATCATTACTGGAGTACTCATACTCGTCCCAGTCAAGAAGAAAATCTTGATACGCTACAAAATAAAAGAGGGAGCAAATCCCAAGGCCAGAATTTTCACCTTGAGATTACACTAGACCAGGAAGGTCTAAGAAAAGCAGAGAGATATCACAAGAGAGGAACACTTGAAGAGAACCTTGAAATAGAGAAAAGAAAGCCAGAGCCAAAGACAAAATAGAAACTGAAACTGTGAACTGTGTGTCAAAGATCAGAAACCAAAATGGGAGAGCCCCAAGTATTGGATAAAGCTACCTTGGAAAAATAGGATAAATACAAGTAAGATACATCAAGGAAAGTGCAAGAGAGAAACAGAGAATAGCTACAAGAGAGAGAAGAAACAGAAGTTGAACAACCCTCTAACAGAATCATATGAACTGATAAAAACAGTTACCAAGAACTACTCTAGGATCATTTACTGAAGTGATCTTTGTGAAAATCCCAGTATTCAGGTGTCACGATCAGTAGCACCCCCGCAAGCACCACTGCCCTTTCACACAAGTATGTGAAGGGCAATGGCCCTCAATCCAGGGAGACTTTCCTCTTGAGAACGCTGCCCACAATAATACAATGTAACTTTAAGGTCACAGGCTCAGGTGAAAAGGCAGGAATAGTTCAGGAACCAGCAGTTGCTAGAGTGAAGGAAAACAGGGAAATATCGTTATGGTAATTTACGAAAACCAACCCCTGAGGGTTGTCTACTTCATCCACCCCCCAGAACCCCTGTAGTACTCCTACCTGATTCAATTCTAGACGTCAAAATGCAGATACACCTATGAATGTTCCCTACCAGCTAGAGCAATCCATAAATCAGAAGTGCCAGCCCGACGTTGATGCCAATGGGCGTAATGTCCACAGATGAAAACGCAGGGACCTGACCCAGATGGCACGAGAACGGCAGTTAAGGGAGATGAAAACAAATCCAAAAAACAAATATATAAACTCCAGAGGGCCCATGGGCAAAAGTCATCCAGTTAGCAAAAATGGTGCAGTTTACAAAGTTCATGCACAATCCAGAAGAACAAAAAACAAAAAAAAGGATCCAGATGAAGCAGGAGTTCCAAAATGACGCAACAGGCAGGGGATCGACAATGCAGTCCATAGAAGAGTGCAAGGATCCAATAGGGAGTTAAAAATGCCATGTACCAAGACAGAAGGGAAAACCAAATTAATCCAGTATATAAGGAGCCGAGGTCGTAAGAATGGGGAAAAACAAGAGATCAAAAGAAGTGACAACACCACTCCCTGCAGGAAGAAGCACAGTTGAGGAGCGCAGTCCTGCAAACGCTGGTTCGTTAAATAGGAGCACTTCCTGATGACGTGGCAAGCCATAAGAACATCCTCATCACATGACAGAGAACATGGCCTGCTGGGGGATTTGAAGTCAAGGCACCCGCCCGCATGCATACGGGACACCAAAGAAATGAAGACACAGGCATACCGACGATGGCGAGCCTGGCATACCTGTTGCACCAGGCGCCACAGAAGGCGCCAACCCCCGACTGGAGTAGGAATGCGCCGCCGGTCAGGGAGAACAAAGTAGGTCCTGACATCAGGAGAAGGGAGACATGCTCCTGGTTTTGGTTATTATAATAGTGGTAGGGTTAGGATAGATTAGTTTGGATGTTGGACGGATTCTCTTTTGGACTCTCACTGCCAAGCGCCTTAGTTCATTTTGTTAGGTAGGGAAATCCCATAGCATAGGGAGAGATAGGAGGCAAGTATCCTTTACTTCAAGAGTCCTTTACTTCAGGAGAGTCCCAGTCTACCCCAGTCTCTGTGCGAGTGAGGAGCTGCAGCGACGTTTTCAGCATTGTTTTCATTTACTGTCACTTTAACTGAGGTCTCTCCCTCTGGGTGACTCCACCTTAAAAGGTGCACGCGTGCGCCGAGCGCCGCGCGGAGTCCTGAGGAGAGTCCCAGTCTACCCCAGTCCACCCTAGGCCCACGGCCCTGCCTGGGGGTCCCCCCTTTGAGTGGAAGCAGCATGGGGCCGCAAACACGGTTGAAGCAGAAAGCCCGGCTCGAATCTGAACGGCTAAGCTCCTCCTTTCAAGTGCCGCTGAGCAGCCCTGATCCTGATACAGCTATGGGGAACAGTGAAGATGACGAGGTAAGATCTGGCTAGTCATTCCTGCTACCTGAGCCTCCTCAGTCTCAAATCCAGTCTCTGGCTATACACTCTGAACAAGCGTTCTCAGCGACGACACATAATGTGTCAACTTTATTTACCCTAACTAAAACTTTCATTGTAAGAAAAAAGCTGCTTGGATTAAATTCCGATTTTGGCGCTTGTCGGCGTCCAAAACTTTCACAACCATGTTTTTTGTGCTCGGTGACTCGACCTGAAGCCTTATCAGAGTGTGCTGCCTACAGTAAAAATGTGCGTGCTTACGAAGGTTTTGATACCTCCGATTCCGAATCCACGACACTGTCTGTTTATTGCGCAAAATGCGAAAAGACACAAGCACAAACCTGTAACCTCACGATAGTTCCAGTGACAATGAACACGGAAACGCACCAGGAAGCAAACGTGATTGAGGTAAATACCTCCTCGTTTCAGTCTCCATTCGATGTCACGGACACTGAGCTATTGCAGATTCAAGTGTCCTCTAACAATTCAAATGAGGATAATCTTGTATTTGTGCCTCCTATTATTTTAAATGAGAGTGTGCAGGATGTGCTGGATGCGAATAAACGAACTAAGCCTTTTGAGCCAGAATGCAGACAAGTAACAACTGAAGGTCTGCAGCATAATGTAGTGCCTACACCTACCCATTTATTCATGAAAATGGTGAAATCAAAGGTTCCTCTAGTGACTTAAAGCGTTTGCCTTGATGCCCGAAGAGCGACCCCAGAAAAGCCCAACCCGATATTCCTTCCTGCCAAGAAAACTATGGGCAACAGTGAAAAAGCTCACGGGGTGCGAACACTGATAAAATTTACAAATTGTGCAGTGCTCCCGCCTCAACAGACACAAAATGGAAAAAAGTCGTATTTGCCATCTGGCAATTCCCCAAGAGTCCTTGACCTCGTTGGCCGTGAGGCTCGCCTGACTGAGCGGCTAACTGCAGACTTTCTTTCCATCAAAGAAAAGCTCATACAAAGCTTCGGGGACACACCAAATGAGAAACTTTCAAAAACAGCGTTAAATTGACAAATTACAGCAGAAACGCCTTGTTGGGCAAAGTTTGGCTTTCCTGCCTTGCAGTCGGTTCTATCACTAAATTCATCGCAGCATTGTCTAGAAAATCAGAGCAATTCTGCATCCAGTGACAAGGTGATGTTCGTCTCTGAAGGAGTAAGACCAAAAAATACGCACCAGAGTGTGTCAGTGGATGCGACTCTGCCGCAACAAGACATGAGGCAGAAGCCCTCAGATGAACAGCAGCATGAAATAACGCCGCCCCCAGCATCTGCAAAGTCAGCACAGGAACAACTGGACAAAACAAACCTGTCAGTAGCTGCTGGCATCCAAATTCACAATCACGTTTTAGCAGCCACCTCTCTAGCCCTCATACCTTTCGTGAAATGATACGAAAGTTTAATTGAGTCCATAAAAGATCAGGGCGCACAAATAAATAATCTTATCTCCAAAGTAGATACGATGGAACACCTGAATGGTGTCCTTACTCAAAGACTCGAAAGAGAATCAGAGACCTCATCACAATGGCAATATCGCCTTGGAGATTTAATGACAATTACCCGTGCGGACAATTCAACTCTCATGGTTGCTATGCTGGAATGCATGAAATGGATGAGACACAATATCCAGTCCAATAGGGAACCACTTTGCGAGCAACAAGCCGCCAAATCCGCTGGCAGTAAGAACAGCGGTCCCTTAAAAACAGCCCGGCCTGTGCTAGCTCCAGTGCAATCTACTTTGAAGTTGCCTCTGTCGGACGTCCCTATTAGAACCTTGTAAAGCACAGACCCCCAAGGAGTCTCTGCACTGTCAAGGGCCCCGAGGAGTGTTTCCACAGCAGCTTCACTGCTCCCTTCAGATATAAATAATGATGCAGAGTTTATAAAGAATATTATCCCTGTAACGGATCCCATACAAGTGCCGCGGGCAGTCGAGATGGTCAAATCTGCATTACTCACCAAAAATGTCACAAGTGTACCAACACATATGCCTGAAGCACCGACCACGGTTCCAGCTGCATTGGCTACCCCGGCAACTGGGATAAAAACGTATTTTGATATATTCACAGGCGCGGCAAAGAATTTCCCTGCCGGAAGTGCAATGGTCTCAAAGTTGTTCACAAAAAAATCTCGATCCGGATAAAAAAAAAAACAGCAAACGAGATGGTCAAATCTGCATTACTCACCATAAATGTCACAAGTGTACCAACACATATGCCTGAAGCACCGACCACGGTTCCAGCTGCATTGGCTACCCCCGCAAGTGGGATAAAAACGTATTTTGATATATTCACAGACGCGGCAAAGAATTTCCCTGCCGGAAGTGCAATGGTCCCAAAGTTGTTCACAAAAAAATCTCGATCCGGATAAAAAAAAAAACAGCAAATAATTTATCCAAAAAACGTTCCACCAATGTCAAACAATTTGTCAGGAATCTATCGACTCCTCAAAAGCTCTCTCTATTCGAACGTACACCCCAAGGCCAACCATCAAATAAATCAGCCACAGCACATCAGAAAGAGCCCCAAAGGCAGCCTAATGTTCCAAAGTCATTTGTAAATCAGAAACAAAACCCTAACAAGAGGGCAAGAATAGATTCTGATTTCAAACAAACAGAAGACCACGAGACATCTGTAGATCTATGCGATCTCTCCACATATTCCATCGATTCCGATGATTCACCTGCCTTGAATAGAGAGTCAAGAAGCGTAGCGATGCCACAAGGCACGAAGGAGTCTGAATCTAGAGAAAGCTCGGTTGAACAAACAACCAACCAAAGCCACGTGTTACAAGAAAAGTTACTATGTTTCCCGCAGTTGAGTCCAGTAACGGCCCTTTACTTAAACAGCCTAATGCTAGGCAGACTATACTTATAAAAAGATGCTGTAAATTGCCCGAAAACTTTAACCCCAAAATGACTGCTGCACAGTGGAACAAACAGAAATCAACAAGCACCAAGGTACATGAAAATCATCAGATTGAGTCAGTACAAAAAGCCTGGAAAATCAGAGTGGAAAATGTGTTCCCTGACGATAGTGATGTCAATCTAAATAGAAGCAATGTGATGAAACTACCCCATAACATTCCATCATTACGCACCATCACCACAGAAGACATATTAATTGTCGAATACATCTCGGAAAAGTCGACTGACAAGGTTTTCCTGCATATTAGATCAGTTGCAGTAGAAAGAACTCTTCTAGCGGCAAAGGATGAGCTATTATCCTATGGCTTCGAAGTGCGATCAGAGAGAAGCTTTAAATATTCTCCCAAAACTAAGGAGTCCAATACATCAAATGAACATCGACGTGATGAGCTGAGAAGTCACTTCTCTGTAAGAGAGTCTGGGTCTATAACAAAATTTACTCGGAAAGACTCAGAAGAAATTACAAGATGAGTTGTATCTCACAAAGCCTGACAAGCATAATCATCAACAAATCCAGGCTTAGAGACATGTGGGATACTTACCTGGAACACCAGAGGTTTTCACCATCTGTTTATTGACTTTCCAACATCTACATCAAATAAATTTATAATTTGTCTCCAAGAGACGTGGCTACGAGAAACTCAGATAAAAGATGGCTATACTATTGTGCTAAATAAAGCAGGGAAAAATCAACGTGGTAGACCTTTTTCCGGCCTGATCACAATGATAAATAACGCCTATGGTTGGGAACTAGTACAATCCTTCACTCCGAATATTTTTGTACATGGTTCAGTACTTCAGTTAAGATCTACTGTCAAGGAACATCCTCCTCACTTACAAATCATTAACCTTTATTGGAATCTGGCAATGATTTCATCAGCAAGTTTTATTAAATCATTAACGGCAATCATGGACCCATGTTTAATATCTTACCATGATATAACAATTCTAATATGTGGAGATTTTAACTTCTCATGGTTTGAGACCTCACTTAGAAAAAGATCACAATCCAGTGTGACATCTACGAGAGGAGACAAATGGATGGATGCTATGATAACGAGAAATTGTGAGATGGTCAATGGCACCATCCGTGGGGATATTCCCCCAAAACCCACCTGGCAACGAGATGCAAGTCAAAAAACACTGGATCACATCTGGATTTCCTCGTCATTCTGGCCGAAAGTGAAAGCTTGTCTATAATCAAAACACTTGTTAGCGATCATAACCTAACAGAACTAATCTGTACACTGGAATGGTTATCAACATTGCATCAATATAGCTTTCCAATGGAGGTGAACGAGGGACTGAATCGCCTTCGAATTAAAGATCAGCATATCTGTCAGCTGAGTGATAGTCTAAAAGATGAGGTAACCACTCTGGCCGAAAAAGTAAACTATGCACCTCTTTTGATGCAATTTGGCTCCAAAAGAAGAATAAACAAATAACCAAAGCCAACAACAACAGAAAAAATATGTGTTTAGTGCTCAGGTAAATCAGCGAAAGAAACAAATGCACAAGAACATTAGACAAATAAAAAAGAAAGATAGCACAATTATTGATATAAAAGGAGCCATCAACTGCTGTAAAATGAAATATCGAAATTGGCTAAAATCCTTTAAAATAATTAGAGACCAGGAACGCACAGAATTAATGATTGGTCTTATCATTCAACGTAAATACAGAGACATATGGAAGATTCTAAATAAAAATCGAAACCAAGACTCGAGTCTGGAAATGGAATCTCCATATTAATATGGGAAAATCATTTCAGAAAAGTCTTTGCAGACACATCGTCACACGTTAAATTAGAACCTATGATAGCAACAGAACCTTGGGACGTGTGTGAATCAAAAGCTAATATCATTTCACAAATAAAACAACTAAAGAACTCACGTGCAGCAGGCCCTGATGCGCTCACGAACATAATGATAAAGGAGAAAATAGAGCTCTGGGCTGACTTTAATGTGGCACTATTCAAAGTAATTTCAGTAGCTAAGGCAATTTCAAGCTCTTGGAAGGCTGCGGTTATTGTGCATATTTTCAAGAAGGGCAATAGGGACAATCCCGCTAACTATCAATCTCCCTATTGCCCTCTTGGATATAATAGGCAAAATATTTGCCACCTGTTAACAACTGAAACTTGTCACATGGGCGTCAACTAAGAATAGATAGCCTAATAGATAGCCGGCAAACTGGCTTCACCAAAGATGTTGCAACTGAAGTTAATCTTCTCATAGTGAACATATTAAACCGAATTAATCGCACAATATTATGGAAGAAATTAACAGCATGGTCCTGTCCATCGACTTTACTTCAGCCACTTATGGCACTCCACAATGGAACATCAATAAAGGTTCCCATTGACAATACTGGCGCTTTGACGAACAAGGTTCAGACTTCTCAAGGAGTCAAACAAGGCTGCCCGTTAGCAGCGCTGCTGTTTAAGCTGTATATTGCTGACTTACCTGAGGCGCTAGACAACATCCGCTGTTTTCCTCTGAAATTGAATAAACAACCAATAAGTTATGCAATATACGCCGACAATATCGTCCTCAACCCGAAATAGGTCTGCAACGGCTTTTACAGGCCTTGGTCTCATATTTACAAGCAAACGACCTTGAAATCAATGCCGGTAAATCGAAGATCATGTCGTTTGGCACAGCGCATAAACTATCGCATAAGAGTTTTGGATAGTCAGCCGCAGGTGAAAAGATTGACTCTGTACAAACAATACGATATTTGGGGGTCCTAATAAATAAATCGATCAGAGAACAGGCCTGGATTCCAGACTTGAAGCAGCGTATGTCAGCATTCACCTTACAAGGCAAACAGCTGCATAATGAATACAGCAAATTTACTCTGACCCCTATTATGACCTTCTATCATCAGAAAGTTATTCCAGCTCTGACATATGGGGCGGAGGCAAGGTTGAACATTGACAACCGCATTTGGGCAACCCTGGAAGGCCAATTTCTTGAGAGGCGTTTTGACGCTACCGATGTATGTGTCTATGGTGGCGATAAGGCATGAACTCGGCTTAGAGCCATTAGCCGGCCTGATTCAATGAAAATCTATCGCCCTCTTACGCAAAATGAACCTGAACAGCATCGCACCGGCCTATGCAATACTGAAAGAATCTGGTGAACAACCATACGCAGGAATCTTAGCTATTTGGGCAACGAAAATCAAAAAGATATTAGCAATTACTGACATTTTTTGGGCAACAGTACGAGAAACCCCACACATTGCAAAAAAGAAGTTCAGAAGATGGCTTTGGATAAAAAAAATAACGAAATGCGCGAGGCTATGCCAACTTCGCTCAACCTGGGTTTAACATGTAATAATCTAGATAAACTGCCCAAATATCTATTAAGATGTCCGTCAAGACCTCATCGAAATAAATTTCTAAGACTACAACTTAACATCTACCAAACAAAAGAGATGATGTACTTGAGACACCAAAAAGAAACAACAGATAACAGATGCAGGTTCTGTACAAATTCAACAGAATTGCTTAAACATTTAATCATTGAATGCAGTGGGGTGTCCACCCAGCGATCATTTTTTCTTCAGCACCTTACATCGACTTTCCAACAAACTGAAAATCTGTGGTATACCTTAATAGCTGGAAATAATGTCAGATTAACCTGCGCTGTGGTGGATTTTCTTGAAAATATTTTAGAAGATGAACTTTGCTAAAATTAACTTCAATTCGGAGGAATTTCAAAATGTCAACAAAAAAAATATACATATTTTTTTAATTTAATCTATTAATGAGGCAACACTTTCGCTATTTGGAGAAATCAATGAAGAACCTGTTCATAACATTTTTGTAATTGAAGTTGTGTAAATAACTAATTGTTACAATAAAAAAAAAGATAATTGAGATGGAAAATCAGAGTCTCTGCCCTTCATCTGACCTGCCACGGTTGTTACAGCTGCAGGAATAATAGGGGAAACGGCAGGTAGGGGTGGGTTTAGAGGTGTGTTTGGGGGGTAGAGGTAAAAGGAGAAGAAGAGGTGCTCAAACAAGAATACACAAGGACAACCTGGAGAATATATAGATCCTATGGCTTGTAAAGTCAGATAATGGAATATTGAGTGTGTGTACAGACGCCAGCGAAATAACTCTCAGCCCCCTGCAGGACATGCCAACATCCCAACCTAACACACCAAAGTTTATATCAAATAATCCATGCCAGGCCTGGGATGAAGAGGTGCAATACTGAGACAGCCTCACTGCGTATTCTATAATACCTGCAGATCGGGAAGAACTTTATGTTCAGGGTGAAGTTGACGTGCAAGCCCTTTAATCTGACTACTTCCCAGATATTCCTCAAACTCCTGATACAGTAAAGGCAGTAGGTATCTCTAATATCCAACTCTGTGTTATGAAAAATGTTCATATTAGTGATAAATCTTCCTGACCTGTGACAACCTAAGACCTTTTTTGCTTGGACTTGGTGATTATTTTCCCCTGTTCCTGTTAACTCCCGCTTGATCCCAGCTCACAAAATTGATGTGCATGACCTTATCATTAAGGATAAGTTCGACCTTCTCTTTCTTTGTGAGGCCTGGCTACAAGACACCTCGGGCTCTGCCCTCTCCCTTGCCATCCCTACTGGTTACACCATCTTTAGGCAGGATCGAGTGGGCCAAAGGGGGGAGGCGTGGCCATCATTGCTAAGGACACACTTGACATTAGAAGAATTTAAGGTGAACTAGGACGCAACACAGAATACCTCCTCATCACACAAGATCTCGCCCAATTCCACCATTGCCTTCCATCTTGTGTACCGCCCACCAGGCCCATCCTCTGACTTCCAAGAGGTCCTCATCCACACACTATCAGACAACCTTAAAAAGACGACCAAACTAGTATTATTGGGTGAGCTCAATCTTGGGCTAGATGACACCAACGATGTTAACGCCTCCACCCTACAAAAAGCACTAGCCACACTAGTTGCACAACATAATTGCCCCCATTCTCCTCCCTGACATCTCCCCCATCCCCTGGTCAAACCACTTCTGTATTAACGTTCACATCGACACCTCCACGCGACCATCTAAGCCTACCATCATTCTCCCTGCCACACTCTCTAGGAGCTCGAAGAAGTTGACTAAAGATAATCTCCTACCCCACCTTCTTGTACCAGCTCTCCAGCCCCCGTTACCTAATGATCCTGTCCTCCTAGCCAGTACTTTTAACCAGATCATAACCCTGGCAGTAGACACCATCGTTCCCCTCACCTCTAAAAAAGCAAAGAAAACCAAGCACTCCATTGCCTGGTTTTCACAAGAACTCATGGACCTTCACACCAAAAAGAGGATGTCACTTGCCACCTGGAAGAGAAACCCTAATGAAGCCTCAAAAGCAGCCTTTTAGGCCATTGCTAGAGAATATAAAACAGCCATCACACAGGCTAAAGCGGCATCATTCAACACTAGGATCAACAACGCCAACTCTGGGACAAAGGAAATCTTCACTATATTCAGAGATATAGAGTCTCCCTCAGCCCCTCCATCCACCCTCAAAAAGGATGAAGCGTGATGCAACCAAATTCAAGCTGCCATGTTTGACAAACTTAACTTCTTGCAGACCAAAATCCTAGCTCACCAAAAAGCTCTATCCTCTCTACTAGCCTCCTGTCCTACGGCACCCCCAGCTGTGACCACCTCCAGCCAGGTGCCTAAGTTTGAATTCTCTGACATGAGCGAATCTGAAGTCATCACCCTCATAAAATCTATCAAGCCGTCCAACCGTAAAGGTGATGCTTGCCTGGCACACATCATCAAGGACTGTGCCCCAGCCCTCGCCCCCTTCCTCACTGCCTTCATCAATTCCTTCTTCCATTCGTCCCATGTACCGACTTCCCTCAAGGAAGCCTGGGTTCGACCGCTCCTAAAAAAAAGTCTCTTGACCCACTGATCCCAGGGAACTACAGATCCATCACAACTGTCCCCTTCTTCCTAAAGATTTTGGACAAAGCAGCCTACCTGCAAGTTTAAAAATTCATTGAAGACAACCACCTTCTTGGATTACGCCAGTCTGGCTTTCAACCACGACATGGCACTGAAACAGCACTACTTGACCTAAAAAATCAAATGGATGACCTGAGAGACGCAGGCAAATCTGCGCTCCTCCTTCTCTTAGACCTCTCAGCGGCCTTTGATCTGGTAGATCATAAAACCTTATGCCACCATCTTTCCTCCACAGCCAACTTCTCCACGAAGGCATGTGAATGGATAACCTCCTTCCTTTATGAGAGATTGATGAAGGCTTTCTCAGACTCCTCCAGTGCCATCGCCAGTGCTATCAAATGTGGCATCCCACAGGGCTCCTGCATAGCCCCTACTCTTTATAACCTCTTCACCAGGCCCCTGTTCAGAATCCTTGACGCCCTGGGCATCTCATATACCAACTATGCAGATGACACCCAGGTGCTCAACACACTCTCGGGTGACTAGCCTACTGATATGAACACCCTAAACTTAATTTACTCTACAATTCAATCATGGATGGCAGATAACTGGCTTTGCCTCAATGCTGAGAAAACAGAACTTCTGCTGGTTGGATCCCCCTCCACAATGGGTAAACTTGACAAGGAATATTGTTCATTCACCATTGACAACATCTCCATCACAGTGTCTCAGGAAATCAAGAAACTAGGCGTGTATCTTGAACCCAGCCTTACAATGGATAGGCAGGGCAATGCTATTGCCTCCTCTGCAGCCTATCACTCTAAATTGATCAATGCTGTTAGGCCATTCCTGTCCCAACAGAACTGCATCACCATAGCCAGGGCCATCATTGGCTCAAGGTTAGACTATTGCAATGTCCTCTTTGTTGGTACCTCCAAAAATAATCTGGCTAAACTCCAGATAGCACAGAATAATGCCCTAAGGGAGGCAACAGGCATTTCATGCAGGGAACACATTTTGGGGGTTAGGAGGCAAGTACACTGGCTACCCATTAAGGAAAGGATTGTCTTCAAAACACTTGCCCTCACACATAAATGTCTTCACGGCCTGGCACCCATGTACCTAGCTCAGAGGATCACCAAACAGACAGCATTGAGACCCTCGAGATCTGCTTATGCTAACCGTATTACTGTTCCTCACACACGCAGAGTGCATGCTGGAGGCTCCAGCTTCCCCACCATGGCTGCAGCCTTCTGGAACACCCTCCCAGCCCAGATCAGGTGGATTGACTCTCATGCAGTCTTCCGCACGGCTATAAAAACTAGGCTGTTTGTCTGAAAGGGCCTGTCCCAAAGAGCTATGTACTGCATATGTAACCATCTCCTAGCCCATCTGCTGTTTTATGAATGGGTTTGCCACACTATGCTATGCACTTACTGTACTATGTAATGTAAACTATGAGCAACTGTATCTGATCAAACTGTCCTTAAGCATCTGTGCCTTCGTAAATTTCCTTATAGAGCTTTGATGCCTTTGGGCTGTAGTGTGCTCTACAAATCACAAATAAATAAATTTATAAATAAAAGAAAATCAGTTAAAGTAAATCAGTCTTATTTTGATGAGACCATTAAAAAAAAGGTAATTTCACATAGGACTGTTAAATCAGCCTCTGTAATGCAAAGAAGGACCACCATTCTGCTAGATTGGTGGGCTCCTTCTTTTTTCACGATTTCTCATTCTCAGGTCTTCCCCCTTCCATTCTAGGTGGAAACTACCTCAGTCTATGTTTTATCATCAGCTGGAATCCTTTGGGTTCCCCGCCCAGGCTCCAGAGTGTCTGAGAAGGCAGGAAGAGAGGGAAGAGTCCAAAATTATGCAGCCCTTTGTCTTTCACCTTGCCTGAAATAAACCAGGTCCCAATGGGGGCTGGCTGTCCTGATTGGACAGCCAGACCGTCCCCTTTATGTAAACTATAGGAAGAGATTGCAGAAGTTGTGCTGTAGTTCCTGATAAATACTCCAAACCTAGAAGCTGCTGACAAGTCGACCACTGCAGCTGAAACCAAACAGGAAGTAGAAGAATAGACATCTGTGGCAATTTTCAACGACCAGAGAGCCTGCTGCGTAACCGGAGCCTGATGCAACCCTTCTTTTAATTGACCTCGGGGTCCCGATTGCAATGATTCCTACCAAGAGGCTGGTGGGATTCAATATCTGTAGAAGACCTGCATTTTGAGCCATCCCACGACATCCTGCAACCTTGCTGGGCTGAAAACCGCTAATACCCTTGGACCTGAGTACGGTGCATGATATTACGAAGTTCGAATCCAGCTGAACTTTGGTGGACTCCTCCTGGACCTCCAGAGACACGATTAAAATCCATAAAGTCCCCTCACCAGAGTGCAGGATCGAGAGTGTGAAGAGAATCCGAACAGCGATATTCAGAGCCACCAGAGTCCATGAAGAGTCCTTTGCTGGAAGCCTCCTCTGATGACTGCTGCTGAAAGTTCCCATGCAGAGTCCAGTTATTTCGTCTCCAGACCACAAATCCAGAGACAGGGTCCTGTGCTGCTGAATACTCAAGTAATCCACTCAGAAGCTCTTATTTTCTCCTAAGGTACTGTGTGGGCTTGGGTAATACTTACACTAAGTCTGGTGTGCATCCTGTGAGGCTGAGTGGGTGATTTGTGTGGTTGGGAGTTTGCCCATACCACTTGCCCAGGCGTAATGCTGGAACACATAGGGAGACTTCTGTGAAGTCCCTGAACACTTTAAATCTGAAGCTATTACTTACTTGTTTAAGAAGATCTCCTATTGAACCTTGACCTTCCTGCAACTGAACCCTATCTCAACCTGCCTACAGCTGGCACCTAGACCATTAGGGTCCCTTTTTTGTGAATTTATGCAATAGACTAGGAAAGGGCTGGATAAGAAAAGGATTCTGCCTTGAAAGTATAATAAGTGTAAACCTACTTACTTACTAAAGATGTTAGTGTGGTATGTTGAGTTCAGGGTTTGGCCACAAATGACTCTGACACTCCAGTGAACTGTTAACTTATTTACTTAAGTTCAGGTACGTCAAATACAGTTCTTGGAGTCAAGTAAGTAAAAGGGGACATAGGACACCCACCGGCATCCTCTCTCAGGGCTTACATCCTTGCAACTGAGAAACCTGGAACACACTCATAGATAAACATTCTAAACCCTGCATTCCGTCTCATGATTCTAGAAACTTGCTCCAGATGCATGCAAAGTTAATCACAACACATCTTCCCTCCATAGGGACAACAGGAACAGCAGTAAAATATGAGTGACAAGATCAATATTTCATCAAAAAAATGTGTCCAGTAAAGTCCCACCTGAAAAACAAAAGATTAAAGAAAGCATTTCACAATAACCAAAAACAACTCCAAAAGTGTAGACCTTGTCACCACTTCAAAATCTATTAACATTAATGTCCATCTGTGGAATAAAATGAATAGTCCACCTGTGGAGAGAACATATTAATCTACCTACATGGAACAGCTAATGATGAGCACTGTTATCAACTTAATAACTCTAATGAAGAAATAATCAACACTCATAACACTAATATCTCATCTGACTCCCTTCACACCACATCCACTGAAGCTACACATCATACACTTAGATCTAAAAATCCATGCACAGCACCACTCCCTACTCCTGCTACATCACCAGTGAGTAGTTTACATTTGCATTGCCATATATATCACATTGTTTTAGCTGAATTTAAAACCACACTCTTCTTGCAAGAGCTAAACACTATAACATTGACATTGCACCTGAGTCAACAACCACCATTCCCCACACACATACCACATAGGCCAATTGAGCATTGAACATGGTAACCAAGTAAAGGAAACGCCCCATCAATGTCCAAAATTCAAGCATGCAGGACCTTTACTGATAATGTGCCTGTGGGAAAATGTAGGGTTAAAGAGCCAGTTCCCAAAAACATGTGTTTTGACACTCATCCAACATCACACTTGTGTCAAAGCAAAAACTAAATAGTGCATCAAATTTTAAGCTTTAAAGTCCACCTGTGGAGAAAACTTGTTAGACACAATATTCCTACCAGCAATCATTGTACTGAATACACTGAACCCAGCAACCTCCACGTGGCAGGCCAATACCACCAAACTTCAAAACTAGGAGCCAGCCCCTTCTGTAATGCAGCCACATAACAAAGGTGCTTCCATTGCACCTTTCTCCCATCAACCGCTGCAATGTTCATCTACGTGACTCCCTGACACAGCATTTTCTCATTTAAACTTTAACCAAAGTCACTTCAATTTTCAGCTCCTCATAGCGCCTGTAGCGCTACACTGAGCTCCAATCCACTGCAGCTCCTCACAGCTCCCTGTAGCGCTTCCTTGAGACTCCAGCCTCTGCCATTCCTAACCAATGGACCTCTTGACTTTCCACTGGCACTTTTAAGCAGCTCCCTTGACCTCCTGTCCAATTACTTTTACTATGCAATGGTGCTTGACAGCCTCTTGCAGCACCTCAGTGCACACTGCAGCATATCACATAGAGGCTCACTTGCCCTTACTAAAGCGCATCTTCACTTCAGCAAAGCGCTATACTTCAGCAAAGCGCCTCTTCACATCTTCAGCGCCTCTTCACATTTGCAGCACCTCACTGTGCCATACAGCGCCTTGCTGCCTCTGCAGCACCCCTTATGCAGCGACTCTTCACTGCATCTTGCAGCGCCTCACTGTCCTTGCAGCATCACTTCACTGCCTCTGTTCACTGCCTTATGCAGCACCTCGCTGCCTCTGCAGCGCCTCTTCACATCCTATTGCAGTGCCTCACTGCCCTCGCAGCACCTCCTCACTGCCTCAAGAAGCGATCCTTCACTGCCTCATGCAGCATCTCACTGCCTCTGCAGCACCTCTTTGCACATAACAGCGCTCGACTGCCTCTGCAGCACCTCACTGCCTTTGCAGCCCCTGTTGACAGCCATGGCTGCTCTCTGATTCCAGTGCCTTTGCAGCGCCTCTGCCTGGGCCTTTCTTGCGCCACTGCCTCTATAGCACCTCTGTCTGGGCCACGCTTGCCCTCACTGCGCCTGCAGCGCCTCACAGCCATCCAGCGCTCTTACCTGAGAGAGGATCACTTCTCAGAGGGGGGGCGGTGGGTGTCTCCCTTTGGTGCTGTCCCCCCAGCACAGCCAGATCCCATCCTCGTCGCCAGTGTTGAGTTCAGGGTTTGGCCACAAATGACTCTGACACTCCAGTGAACTGTTAACTTATTTACTTAAGTTCAGGTACGTCAAATACAGTTCTTGGAGTCAGGTAAGTAAAAGGGGACATAGGACACCCACCGGCATCCTCTCTCAGGGCTTACATCCTTGCAACTGAGAAACCTGGAACACACTCATAGATAAACATTCTAAGCCCTGCATTCCGTCTCAAGATTCTAGTCACTTGCTCCAGATGCATGCAAAGTTAATCACAACATGGTAACTATCTCTGTGAAAGAAGAAGTTATAAAGTGACATTAAGTTTATGCTCTCATTTGAGTTTCATTCTGTCCCTCTAAAAAGTGGACATGTTGTTTTACTAAATTAGAACACTGTTTCACCCCTTCTAAAAAGTAATAGGTGTTGGTACTGTATCATCATTGCTTAACCGAATGAGTTGTAAAAGCTTACCAATAGGATTTACCTGTCTTGAATAGTATTGTGTCATTACTAAAGTGTAACATTGGGATCTGCTTCCCCTGGTCTGCTTTATACAGATCCAAAACAGTCTTAGGGTTATACCTACCTTTAAATAGCTGAAGGCTCTTTTGAAAAGTGTATAGGAATTTCTCACCTTGATTAGCTGCTGCTCATCTAAACTTGTAGCCCTGGGTTGTGCTTCCCTGAATTGCTTTGGTGCTATTCTAAAGTACTTTCATAAAGTTCTTACTTACCTTAAAAACTGTATTATACACTTCTTAAAGGTATACTGGGTTTAACTAGCCATTAAGTAAAAGATAGGTATGTACCAATAGAATAGAAATAAGAAAGACATAATGTATTTCAAGGTAAGTAATTGTACTTACCTTGAAAAACATTATGTCCTTCTTAATGTTTAATTGGGTTGGCTTTCCTTGAATTGCTTCGTGCATTCTAAAATAGTTATTGTGTGTTTGTACTTATCATAGAGAAGCTTAAGGCACCTCCGGAAAGTATATGAGTGATTTACTAGCTCTGAACTGAGTTCTAAAAAGTCATGTTGCAATGTAACAAGGTTGGTTTATTATGTGATTTCATAACTGAGTGTCACTTCATGACCGACAGGATCTACTACCCTTGAAATACTGATTGTATTATAAAAGTGTGTCTAACCTGGTCTTATTCCCCAAGTATATTACATTACTATCTTGAATGTATAACCTTAGGTTTGACTCTCCTTGACTTGCTTCTTGCTCCTCTAAATAAGGTTATACCTTTGTTTGCATACCGTAGGTATTGAGTTGGTGTTTATGATTGTGTTTATATGATGTTATAGTACTTACTTAGCCAAGAATGATCTTGCTCTACTTATATTTAAATACATTCTTTATATTTACAATGCATAGTATTTCAGTTTTCCTTTGGACCGTGTTTATGCCGCAATTTCTTTGTACCAAGCTACAGCCCATTGTCCATCCTAACATAAGCCTAGCTGCTCTATCCATGCTACCCACATTCTCAGGTGGTACAGCCTTTTACTAAGAGTGGAGCTTATGTCCTTTCTCAGATGCAAGGTTTTATGAAGCCCTTAGCTGGACCTTAGAAAAACTGTCCTAACAGTCTATCATCAAATTTCCAAATCTGCCATGGCTACCTTAGGTCCAATCACTGAAGCACATGCCGTTCTTCTCAGCCGGTCAGTCCCCGTTATCTTTAAGGGAAAGACTTGCTATGAAAAGGAAACTGCACCACCTATTGAGCCCAAAATGGAGCATTTCTGAGTGTCCCCAGAAGTAATGCTTAAGCAGCACCGGTCAATTTTGCATGTTTTACAGGAGAAGCCGATGCAACACCCAGATGGTGACTGGTCAACAGATTTGCAATAAAGGATTGATGTGGTCCCGGCATACCAGTTTGACGAATGGGATTTGCAGGCAGAATGGCAAGCGAATCCCCGTTTTACACGCAAATAATTCCATGAATCAGGGCCGAAGAGTATTCATTATGGGACTACTCATACTTGTCCGAGTGATAAACAGGAGAGGATAAGCAAAAGGAAAGATGGTGACAAGAGAAGTATTAACATAATCAACTTCGAAAGAGACATTGGGCCTCATTATAACAGTGACGGTACAGTGATAATGGCGCCGGTAGTGATGCCAGCGCCGTTATCACTGTAGCGCCACATTACGAGATCCGCTCGCGGGGGCCGCTCTGCACGCCTGGTCAGATTAGGTGTGCAGAGCGGCACCCGCGAGCAGAACAGGATGGTAGCAATGGTACCATTATGAACGGTACCGCTGCTACCATCCTCCCCATTCCCATTGAGCCCTATGGGGGCTCAAACGGGAATGGGGACGTACCGGCTCCGGGTCCCGTGCAAGGGGAATTACTGGGCATGCCAAGGTCGCAATGGCCCGGTAATTCCCCTTTCGCGGGACCCAGAGCCGGACCCGAGTTTGGGGGTAGCCATGCCCTTATTAAGAGCATGGCTACCTCCAAACTTGTGATGAGGCCCATTGAATTTAAGAAACTAACAGCTGGCGAGAACAGCAAAGTATTTAATATGAATGTAATAAGAACTTTAAGACACATAGGGAGTGAGAGAGCCAGGCCTGAGGAGAAGGACAAAATGGAATATCTTTCAAAAGACAGAAAAGCTTAAGAGAAAGAACACTGTGACCTAAGAGAAGAAGAAGAAGGTATAAAGAGGGTGAATTACAGAGACTGGGTATCACTACCCTGGGAAAGGAGAAAAGCAGCCCACAAGTAGTGGTTTAAGGTTCAGAAAACCAATCCCGGAGAAATAAAAGGATTGTACGATCTATGGCGAGAGGGATTCTAACTGGTACAGGCTCAGGTATGTGGACTGAGTGAATGTAGAAGGCTATTGTAGCTATAGTGTAAATGATAGCAGAACTAATGAACGTTTTGTATTTACTTTCCTCCTATTTCGGACAATGCTATGGCCTCGATTTACATGAATTGGTATGTATGCAATTTTCTAAAACATGTATGTATATTTGCGATACAAATGAATGATTTCATTTTTGTTCATTAAAAAGCCCTGCTGATGGTGCTCTGAACTGAAATGCATTGGCATTGACTTGTCCTCTAAGGAAGAGGAATTTGTATTTAGCCATTTGACTTATTGTGTGAATTAAACACAAGAATATATTTTTCATAAAGTACTCAGTGAAGTCATTTGAAGCACAGATTTAAACCATTGGGTGAAAGAAGAAGGAAGATGCAATTGAATATAATCGAATCTCAAAACACTCACATAGAACTTTGAATCTGACCATTAAGTAACGAATTTAGCCCCTTTGGCAGCAAAAAGAGAGCTCGGGTCTTACAGGGTGGATTCCACTCTGTTTTTGGACTTATGCGGATTATACATAACCCTTATTATTTTTAGACCTGGAAGCTCCATATATAGACACAAATATATCTAGAAAGGTTTAAGAAAATATAAAAATATAAAAATGTTATAATAGTGGTGCCCAACTATAACCTCTATCAATTAGTGAATCTTGCCCACAGACCATGTCCCCAGTGCAGCAAAGGGTCAAGTTTAAAACTCTGAACAATCTACACAGCTTTCTGGGAAACTGGCTCCAAATACCTACAAAATGGACGCCACACTTCAGTCCAAGGCGAATCGACGCTGATGACGTCAGTGGCCTTCAGAAGGAAAATATTTGTTGACAATAAAATTAGGCCACCAGGTGGCACTCAGGGCCCACCTGCAACCCCATCTGGCCCAGAGTGTCTAGTTTTGCCAATTCTGAACCATGTGGCTTCCCATGGGAGTTCTGCCCCCAAACACGTTCAGAGTGCGCTGTTCTACCTCCCAAGAGGCTCTCCGCCATGCACTGCCACCCATGTTTTCCTCAGTGCCCATATACTGACAACTACAACCTCCCTGGTGTGAGCATCGCATAAAATATGACTAAGCACTCAATACTGATACTAATTCTTGTTTTACTTTTAAAAACAATTTTATTCAAAATTCATGGTGCAAATTGCTATACTTTACAATCCACCAACGCGAATATCAAAAACCTGGTGTACTCCCACACCTGCCAATTTACATTCCATGCAGTATGCCAGATATCTCTCGCAATATAAATTGTGCACACTACTGCTGTGGTGGATATTGCAGGAGGAGGGGACAGATAAGTCACCTGGCTAACCGCTGAGGAACAGCTGTGAGAGCTGAAGAAGATAAGTGGGAAAGGGGTATTGTGAGGGAAGCAGGGATGCGGTGGGAAGAAATTTGGTGAGCAGGGGTGACTGGAGCTTGCAAGGCAAGATAACAGCTTCCTTCTGTTCAGGGGGCTCAGAAGGCAGGCGAATACCATGAGTTAAGGCCCAGATTCCGAGTTCCATGACTGGCAGGAATTCTCCTCAACATCACCTCCTGGGTCCTAATGCAGATCATTTACTGATTTGATCAATATGACAGATATAGCATCCGTTTAAACACCGTGGGTTCACACAATTAAGGATTATCCAAAGATGGCAAGACTGCAACGCAGTCCCACGAGGCACCAGTGCTGGTGGCATGGTTTCCCATTGAATACAGGTAAGGAATGTTGGCGTAGAACACTAAGCAGCAGCTTAGAAGTGGAGGGCACAGTATGCACTATGGTCTGGGGTTTCCCCCACTCTGCTATTAAATGTCGTCTTGCATCTTTCGCAGTCCGCTCGGTGGACCTGGACATGGATATACTGGTGAAGCTCTGGACCCCCACTGGCCATAGGAAGGGTCACCATTGGTACCAAGCCACTAGTCAGCAAGGTGTCATTTGCACCCCAGCAAGATGTTATGAGATAGCAATGAGGAGTCAGACATTAAACAGAACCCTAACAATGTCCCAATTGATAACAGCAAACTCTATTTGGGAGAGGGACCCTTCTTCAACCCATTGCAACTTCCTGCAAGCCAATGATCAAATGAACGCTATAAGACACTCTCCTTCCGAAGAGAACCCCGCTCTCTTCTCCCGTGAGCAAGAATAGTGCACTCCTCTCTTGTGAGCTGGTGGGTGAATCCTGGAGTGCACCGGGAAATCAAATCCTCAATTCCTACTTGAGTCTTTTGGAATGGCTGCATGGTATTGTGCTGAGCCATAAAAGAAACATAGTCCTATAATTATGCTATCAGAGAGGTTGTGCTGCTTCAAGTTGTGCAGCACAAAGTATTCTATGCAATTATGGCCCACAGATTAAATTGCGTTGCGCTGAAGCAGTGATTATCTTATTATGAGATTAATAGGGCAGGCATCAAGGCTTTTGATTAAATCTCTTGCACTTACAGTGTGGAATTATGTGTCCCGCCTCTGCAACTAACACGCTAAGACACGGGCATCATTTTGGGTCAGCTGCTGCTAACACTCTGCAGCTCAATTCTTGCTGCTATTGACTCAGGATGTACATAGAGCAATGCATTATGGGCAATGCAGCATATTAAACACTCTTATTGGTTGGAATTGGGTAACTTTGCTGGGCAATATTTTAGCACAGGGTAAGAGAGCCTTTTATTTCTAGGTTATTGGCTCAGGTACCCCTCAGATCAACCGTTTAAAATTAATGTATTTTATTGTATTGTACATGTAGTCAAATATAGACTTTTTACAAAATCATCAATTCCAATTAGAAAATGACCAAAACATCAATAAAACCCATCACTCATAACACAAGAATAGTTCAAATTTCCAATAAATAATCGTAGAATTTAACACTGTAATACACGAAACATCAAAATCATCACCACTCATAAAACGATCCCACAATTCCTTATTAGATAAACTAAAAACATAATTTCTGTATTTAATTCAATACTGTCTTCTAACCGATACTAAACTCCCACAATATACAAATAAGTGCCTAAAAGTTTCTAAAACATTATTGTCACATAACCGGCACACACGTTCTTGTCGTGGCATAACCATTCCAGCCCTGGTTATTTCATAGGAGCCACACAATTAAACTTAACCAACATAAACTGCCTCACGATTCTTGCATTTGGATACAAACATAAATTGGTTGCTGGTGTTGCCTATCCATCTACTCCATGTATTCTTGACAATTCTTCCTCATGGCCAGATCAAACCACGCTTGTTCTCTATTTGCAGCCTCTAGAATCTTCTTTACCTGCTATTTATAACTACCAATCACATCTTGCATGGTACCAGGAGCTAAAACATTAGTCCAATGCACTTTGTTACTATTGGTCATCTGAAAACAACTATTACGCATAGGCCTTTGTCTGGTAAGTAAGAAGCACACTGTTTGGTTGCCCTTGAGGCAACTCTCCCATGTGCAATACATGTGGTAGAATGGAGGGTCCCCATCCAACCATGAGTAAGGTGCGGAGCATTAGGTACAGGACCAGTTCATGGACAATAATCCAGTTGCGTGTGGGACAATGAGGTAGTGCATTTTGTGGTTCTTGTTCTATGCAGCCTGCTGGTGTGCTAAGACCTTTCATCAACATTTTAACGCTGGCTGTCTAACTTGACTTTTTGAAATTCCATAATTAGTTTGATTTTAGCAAACCCCCAAGCAGGAGTACCTCTGGGGGAATGGAGCTACACCGGAAACAGAGCACGTGGGTCAGTTCCTGGGGCCTCAATAAAATGGAAAGACACAAAGGCTGATTATGAGTTTGGTGGTAGTGGTTGAAACATCAGATATTGTAGAAAAACCTAATTCCATGTTTCAGGCTTGAAACTCTTGCCGTCAGCCTGCTTTTGTGTGGCAATAATTACAGGCACACAAAAGCATTACTGTATGAGGTAATTACCCCTTGCACTTAAAAAGATACAAAAGGGCAATAATTTAAAGATCCGCCTGTCTGGGAATCATGCAGACTCTTCAATTTACTGCATGCTTACTGTTTGCGGCATCGGTATTACTGTTTGTTGGTGTTTCTGCAGGAAATACCGCCAAACTCGTAACCATGCCCAGTATAACTAATGTGAATGACTGTCCTCAATAAAACCGCCAAAGCGTTTGTCTGCACTAAGCGTGCTGGGCCTTCAAGCAACAGTAACACGATGAACCAATTTTTAAACTGCGTGATCTCAGTGAACAAGACAGAGTGATAGTAATGCAGCCCCTGTTTTATTTTTCCCTGGCCCGGTTGAGCACAGTATTATAAATACTCCGGGGCCTGGAACTGACTCGCTGACACCACCCCACCATCCCAGACCAACTGCTCTGGTGGGGCGCTGAGCAACCTGCAAATAAGAAGGGTTAATACAGGAGATGGGCCACACCCTGAGTTCCTTGATAATTAACAGACACAGACACCAGAGTGAATTTTTATAGAGACCCCCGACGGGGTCCCTCTATATTAAACATACCATTATTAGACCCTAGGATTCTCCTAGCATGAGCTCCATCTAAGCGGCGACCGGCTACGTCAGCTCACTCTTCCTTGAAGGGGTCTCAGGGACCCCAAGGATGAGCTTTCCGCAACCAATCCCCTTCCTAAACTGAGGTACCATTCACATGGAGAGTGAGGCCAGAGGATGTCTCTGTGGATGAGCCAATCTTGCAAGGCGGCCTTGGGCAGGCTGTCAACCTACGCTACCACCTCACACCAGGTGCCACCCCTCTATCCCCAATTAATACCCATGCCTATCTACATAATATCCTATCTATCCTTGCTTAGCAGTTACCCTACTTAACATTCTCCTAATACCCCAACTCTTTATTTCCCGCTACTTAACATTTATCCTACATAACATTAATCTCATATGCACATAACTATTCATACATATATACATAGACTCACAACATATACACAACATAAAACACATAACAATGGGGTGACTGCTGCAGATAGCCACCCCTTCACAGTACCTATAGTACTGTGCAGGGCTGCTCCTGCTGACACTGGCTGAACTGGGCCCTGCCCCACAGATGACGTGTGAGGCCTGGCCCCCTCCTTTTCTTCCAGGGTGGCCCGGCCACCACACATCCTGCATTCTTTTCATTGTCCTGGGCGGCCCCCTATGCTCCAGGGGACCGTCCACACTCACCCACCGACATCACCGCAGCGGCCTGCAGTATTTATATTAGTTTAGCGTGGGCCCCGTTGGTTGGGGGGCCCACCCGAAGTCACCACGCAGCCCGGGCACCATTATTAGAGCCAGCTACATTCCTGTTGCTATGGGTACGCTGCTGCTCTCATTGCAGAGCTTCAGGCCTCCTCCTGGCCCGCCCCCTCAGCAACGCATTGTGGAAACGCAGGGGGCAGGCCACTTCTCCACCTGAGCCGCTCCACTAGACAGTCCAGGGCTGCCTTCACCCGGGCCACTCAACGTAGCGATCTGGGTCTTACACATTGCCTCATCTTCAACCAGGTTGATATACGCAGCCCGGGAGGATTCCATTGATGAACAGCCCACCGCGCTGGCTATGAGGCGTGCCTTTGGGGGAATCGCCGGGCAGCCCAGTTGGGTCGCCCCCACATGCGGTTCTGGTCGGGTTGTTCTTGATGGGCCCAGGCAGTCACCGCCACACTGCCTGGGCCATGAATGTCTCTGGGGCCCGTACGGTCTGTCCCCCGGGAGGCCTAACAGGTGCCACGGCCTACGGGCGGCAGAGCCGCTCCTGGTATATCAGCTCGGCCTCCCTGCACAGTCTCTGAGGGGGATCCCCGTTGCGCCGCCTGGCACTTTTCTACGGATTAAGGCCCAATGGGGCCGCTCGAGGCAGCGACCCCACAGGAAAGTCTTTTTCTTTTCTCTCCCTCTCTTGAAATGACCTTTTCAAATGCCTTTATTTATTTTTTATTCTCCTGGATTATTTCTCTCCCCTGCCCAGCCTATTCTTGAGCAGGGGAGTTCTTTTCTATTGTTGGGTCTTTTACTTTACATTCAACATTCCTTCCAGCCCCATGGTGGGCTGGACGAATTTTTCCAAAACACACACATAAGTAAAACACACACTACACTTAAATAAAGCCTTTTATTATTACACTGGTGTCTTTGTCTTTCTTTCCTGGGAATTCCCTCAGAGGGCCAGCATGTAACCCAACTAGCTGGGCCCCGTGGGGTCACGGGCTACAGTAAACCAAACGTCCAGTGATCGGAATGAGCCTGAACAGTCGGGAGCGGTGTTCCACTATTTGTATTTTTTATGGTTAACAGCTCCACTATTTTTTGCAACCATTTTCATCGTTCAGAACTGTCCTTTATGAAGTTAAAGCACACTTCTCCACTTTACCAATGGATATCAGTTACAGCTAAACTGAAATCTATTTCAACTCAATTGGCTGTCAACTGGCATGGCTGCAACCCTTGGAAAATGCGTTTCACATTGATCCCTTCCTTCCTACTCTGTCCCTCTCCGGAGTCACGGTTCCACTACTTTTTTGGTTCCAGTTTATCACTGAAGAAGCCCCCCCCGCCACCCCCGGCTCACGCCAGTGGTAGCTGGACATAAAAAGCAGAGACCCATGACGAGAGATAATGTCACTCCCACTCAAGCCATTCAACGATAAGGTGTCAGAGAAAATCCAGGAGCCGGCCTGCTGGTGCAGCGAGGAGAAATCAAATCTAGGTTGGCATATGGGGATTTAATTCTTCCTTGATGCCACCACCAATGGCAACGATACTTCATATCAAGGCGGGTTTAAAGTGCCTTGTACTAATCCAGAAGGGAAAGTGACAACTGGGAAAGAGAAAGGGAAACCAATGGAAGAGCAGCAAGGGAAGTGGGAGGGGCAAACTAACCTTTTTAAGGCTGGCTGAGAGTTCGAAATTGGAAGCTGTCTGGTGAGGAGGCTGCAATCACGCCATACTGACCCAGGCAGAAAAAAAAAAAAAACATTTGTCATGCAGGTGGCCAGACGGACAGCACATTTTTCAATATTGTTATGAAATGTGTTCAGCTTCCGATTGCCCGGCGCATTTCATTTCATTAGGGCACCTGCCACTCCTTCTCCCACCACGCCAGCTTGGGGGAGGCCCGGGCGGCCCTGTACTATAAGGTGGGCACTGGCTGCGATGGGTCCAGATCCCAGCCAGCAGAAAGCCTGGGGATTGCAGAGGTTCACCCCTGTGGCTACTCAACAGGTTCTATGTGCTCCAGTCGCTCTGTGTTTTGTCCCCAGGCTTCGGAACCTTCCTTTGTTTATAAAGGTTGCAGAATAGCAACAAAGGCACCCCCCTCCCTAATCCATAGGAGACCACCCCCGCCCCGACCCTCCCTTCTGCTCAGTACCCACTCCCCAAAGTGTCTCTTGTTCCTGAATCTATGGAACACCTTTAAAGACTTCCTTTACCCATGCCCCACATTCACCTCTCTGTCGGCACCCTCAGCCCCTTCCCACCACATCCTCTATAGGCACCCTTGCACCCACTAGCCTCAGCCCCCGCCCCACACACACACACTCACTGAATACAGATTTGCCAGTGCATATCCTGACCACATAGGTCAACTCTACTTTCTTTCCATGACTGTCCAGTGTGGCCGAGCACCCATTGACCAGCGCCCAGATACCGAGGTATCACAGTGCTAAAGTACAAGGTTAGCAGAGCATAAGGTTATAGGTAAGGTAGCAATATAGTGATTATATTGTATCAGAGGTAAAAAAAAAAAAAACAGTTACTTAGTAGGTAAGACAGTGCATTACAGATATGGGTTGAATAAAACGGTGTTTGCTTTCTTGCAGAAGATAGCGTAGGCAGGTTCATCTTGTAAGTGCTGAGGCAGAGCGTTCCAGAGAGTGGGAGCGATGGTGGTGAAACAGTAGCACTTTCCTGTGTTTTCCAATGCACATATTTTCACAATACCGCACCCCGCAATTTCCGTTCTGTTTGTTTTTCGCAAGCGCCATCATTTGACCCCAGAGCCCGTGAAGAGGCTGAGGTGAGCCTGGGACTACGGAGTCCCAGCGCTATGCAGATGAGAGCCAGGCAATTATTGAGTCGCAAGCTTCATCTGAAGTTGTGAAGAGCATAGCGAGAGTATTGTGATCGAGTCTCCCACCTACCCTAAAGTCGTGAAGAGCCTGATGAGAGCCTGGTGACTGTTGAGTCTTACTGACAGCATTGGGATGAGTCTCTTGCCTACCCTGAAGTCGTGAAGAGCCTGATGAGAGCCTGGTGACTGTTGAGTCTTACTCCTAACCCACAGTTATGATGAAGCTGATGGCAGCCTTGAGATGAGTCTCTTGCCTACCCTGAAGTTGTGAAGAGACTGATGAGAGCCTAGCAACGGGAGAGTCTCACACCTACCCTGAAGCTGCAAAGAGGATTTTAAGTGGCAAAAACACTGAGCTGCTGAATAGGCTGGAGAAAGCCTCGAGACTGCAGATTCTCAAACCCATCCTTAATTAAAGCTCAGTGTGAAGACATTCTTAAAACTGGTTCAGCCAGGAAATGCAGGCGGAAATCATCAAAGGCTGCCTGCATTCCATCAGCACCCCTCACCTCCTTCCCCAGGTGCTGCCATTTATTTGGGTGCGCTGGCATCACAGCTCATCTCCCAGCTCATCTCTCCACCCCCGAGGACCCGTAGGCCTTCCCCAACACCCTTGCCCCTCTTACATGCAGGCCTCGTTCCAGTTGCCGCGCTCCTTCCTTTCTGCGTCAGGGTGGCACAATAGAAATAGAAAGGGGAGTTGTTCCCCTTTCTATTTACTATACTGGTTGCCTACTTGTTGTGCTTTTGTTTCAAGGGTAGTTTGGGCATGCACAAGGCGCATGCAGGCCATCTCCCATTAAAAAAACATTTAAACGTTGTGCACCTTCGGAAGAAAGGAATAGCTATCACCCCGTTATCAGAGGGCATACAAGGCCGTTAAAGGCATGCCCCCCAACGCTGGGGTTATTGCTATATACCAAATCTACACCTGAAGTTGTGAAGTGGTGTATAAGTGGCATATAAAAGCTTAAGGCCTCACACTAGTCTTGAAGTGGAGACAGGATGAAGAAAGCCTTAAGACTGCCAAAACACATGAAATAACCCTATGGCAGACTGAGATGAAAGCCTAACTCTTAGTCTCTGAAACATATTGTTAGCACTATGTGATTGTACTTGTAGTAGCAGGCAGACAACACTCCCGTTTACCTCTCTACCAACCAGGTTGCCTACTTTACCACTTTCGTCGAATCGCCACGGTTCAAAATGGATCTAGAAGTTGTAATGTTCGCCACCAAATAGCGAACATTGAAAGTGCCACCCATTCCCCAAAAGATTCTGAAAATCTTCCCATTCCATTTTGGCTGCACCTTGTCTCTAAGCCCACCACCAAGATGAAGGCCTGAGCAAAGCGGGAGTGCCTACGTGGACAGCACTATTCTTACCAGTACGGTTGGCCCAACACCAAGGTGAATTTCACCATTAGCACCATTCAGCATTGCAGTGCAGGTGCGAAAGACTAAAGATACATTAAAAAAAATAAAAAGTCACCTTCACATACTTCTTAATAACCTGGCAATTCATCCATCTTTGTACCAACACATTTGCTCATTCTCTTTGCCCCGTTTGATATCTCACCCAGTAAGGTGCAGAATGAGTCATGTTGTCAAACTAGAAATTATATCGTGCCTCCTATTGCTATGAATATATGTATATTGGCCTACGCCAAGCTGCTAACAAGCTGCTTATAAACTACATGTGAATAAACTCGCATTGCAAGGTCCTGACCTTAGAAACCATGTAAACTGTCATTTTGGGTCAAGCCGCCATTTTAGGTTTTCTTGCTCTATAAAGTCACCATGTGAGCTAAAATGGTAGCCTATGTTATTCAGAACAGAACTTGATTGTCATGACCTCTGTACAGCTAATGTATAACTTGCCTGCAGGCCACTTGTTACGGTCATGAGCTGAGACCTTGCCCTTCTGCTGACCTGTGTGCAATGGATTACCTGTATCACCGAAACGGATCTATAATTGAATGAGAACACCTGCTTAACTATATTGTATAAATTAAGTCCCGCATTGTAATGTTAGGCCTAGAGCATACATTATTACCATTTCTTCTTGTTAATGTATAAACCTAAGATGAACTAGATTTGACCTGGCAAGGGACCCTAGAGCAGTAACTTATTTATGGAATGGTTAACCTGCAGAATGGTTGGACAACAGGCTTGAAAAATGTATAAAAGCCTGACTGTTTCAATGATTATTTGCACTCACTGAGCACACCGAACCACGCTGGAGTTCCCTGTGTTGTACTGAGAGTCGATAGCTATCTGAATTTTGTTCTATTCTTTTGTAACTGGATTCAGTATAAAATAAAGTGCTTTGTATGTTCCTTTGTAACCTGTGTTTGGTGTGTTTCCTTTTTGGTTACCCTGCCTCATATTATTTCCTTGTTTTCACAGTTGGCGCCCGGAATAGGGACCCTCAAGATTGATGCCGGATTATTGAAGGTTGACGCACGCTATCGGACCGGGATCGGACGGTGTGACATAACGGGCCCGACTGAACGAGACGCGACACCTCAACAGCGCTGCACGATCCGTTCCCTGGATGATAGCCGTGTGGTCTGAGACGGCATCTTGACGAGGGTCAATTTTTTGAGGCGGGCAGATTTGCCGAAATCACCATACACACGGTAAAATTCGTTAGGTAAGTCCTTTGTAAACCGATCGGTCCTCCTTAGGTTTGGTCAGGTGAGTCGTTACCCGACTCTTAATTCAACCCTAACAATTTGAATTTGGCGCATTGTATCTGCAGACACAATTATTGACCAGGTAACACCGAGTATTTGAGAAATGCCTGGGAAATTGTATAGCTGCTTTAGGGCATTATTCCGCAGCGATAGACAATCTTTGGAATTTAGCCGTCCGGCACCACAGGAGGGGTCACCGGCATGTACTATGTACTGTAAGCATGGCATTGGAAGTGTAGTATTTAATAACATTTGGCACGGACAAACCAGACATGCCTTCGAAATTCAGTGGCCAGTCAATGGTAGTTTTGAGATCCCTCGTATTGAATATTTAGAGTCAGTCTTGTTAAAAAAGAAGGCCAGACCTGCAGCATTTGATGTTTTGCAAAATTGGAAAAGAGAAGCATTGCAGCAGCTTAAAAGTAGGGAAAACATGTGCGCCGTCATAAAACAAATGCTGAAAAGGCGTTGTTATATGATCAGGACAAACAGTCTGAGTCGGTTAGGAATATGGACAGGGCTTTCTCACTCGGTATTCAGAAAATCTATCCTTCTAAAGATCTTCATGTTTCTGATGAGTTTATCGACAAATTGTTAAATGAACGAAGGCCTGGTGCCGCTGCACCACCTCCATATGTTCCTCTTCCTCCTGCTGTACCTCTTCCTGCTGTTATTCCTGCTCTTCCTGCTCAACCTGTTGTTCCTATTCCTCCGGTTGTTGTTCCTCCACCTGCTCCTCTGCCTCTTCCCATTGCACCAGTAATAGTACCTCCATTGAATTTGCCTGCACCCTCACTCCCAAGTAGTTCTGTACCGCTTGTAGTTGATCAAGGTGCAGGGTCGAGGATTGTTACTCGTAATACTGTTCCTACAGAAAAGAAACAGGATTTGTTTGCATGGGCTAAGCATTGTATGGAGAGAGATGATCGAGCTAATGTTCTTGCCACACTTTCTAATATGGATAATTTTCTTGAGAAAAATGTTTTCATTGAAGGTTTAGGGATTCATTTATGTGTAATGTGGGGTAAATTAAATAATGCAGACCTCCCACAAGGGTTGAGGGACCTGAATACTTTAGCGTTTTCAAGAGACACTGTGGAGAAGGTACATGAGCATGTTCAGAGGATATTTGAGTATAGAAAGGAGTTGGAAAGGTTACGGAATGAGGATGACGAAGAAGAAAGTATGTATGTACAGAAACAGTTTCTTCCGTGTCGTAAATCGACATCTGAGGAGGTGAGAATTTGTACAAAAGATGCGATTAGATGGATTTCAGACATATCGATAACTCCAGTTGAGGTATATGACACATACAGTCAATATACACTAGAAATGCAGAGGAAAGTGATACAGGTAATGGTAGAGTACCTGCAGGATGAATGTTTAAAGAGAAAGGTTAGTTGTCCCACAGAGTTATTGAGCATTTATAAGAGAGCTTTTTCACTTGACACTTCTTCAACTGCTTTAGCGCTCGACTTAGCTCTGTTGCTTAGTAAGCGTTCGGAGTTGCCTACATCTCAGTTGCCTATGAGAGAGGTTCCTCCGACATTTGTCCCAAAGATTGAGATTCCTGCTAATGCTGCAGCAGGTACACCTGCTGTGGACATTCCTGCACATTATGTATCGCAGTTTGTTCACGTCCCGTTTTCACGACAGGAAGTGAATACTATTAGACAAACTATTCCTGACATTAGGAAAAATCCGACAGGGTTCTATAAAGAGATAGAGTCCGTTTTGCAGTCCTCAGTGTTTACCCTAGGCGACATTGATTTGCTATTCCCTGTACTCCTGCCTGTAGATTTGTGGAAACAAGTTAGAACTATAGACGATGTACCAGGGTTGGGAGATACATGGGCTAACATAGTTAGGCTTGATGGGGAAAGGCCAGCTGGTGAGAGACCACCTCAGGTGATACTAACTTTGCCTGACAGAATCATTGCAAAACTGAAAACTATAATCCCCGAAAAGAGAATTATTTGGGACAAGCTTACGGCCTGTGTCCAAGGAAAATCTGAGGGTGCTACCGAGTTCTTTAATCGGTTCGAACAGGTATTCTCGGATTTCAGTGGACAAGACTTAGGCACAGAGTCTGGGAAAAGATTATTTGTGGACAAATTTGTACGTGGATTGCTGCCTGACATCCAGTCACAAATTATGTCTTCTGAGAGCGCTTGGCAGGCGAAATCCCAATCAGAAGTACTGCACATGGCTCAGTACTACGAGACCCTTGTCAATAATGAAAAAGATAGAGTCGAGAAGAGAAAAGGTGATTTGAAGACTAAAGTATTGTTACAGCAAATTGTTAGAGGCCCCAGAGGGGGTAGTTCGCAGATTAGAGGTCAGTATGTTCCACAAGGGAATGTGCCCTTGGGTCCTGTGAATATTAACCAATGTGCCTATTGTCGCCAGGAGGGTCATTGGCATGCACAATGCCCCGTCCTTCGACAGAGGTCGAATAACACATTTGGAAATATGGGTAGACAATCCAGAGGTCGCGGGGGTGTAGGGGGCCCTGGTAGAGGCCAGTTTTCGCAGGATCCCAACAACCTTTTTCACAGGATAATCAGACTTCGAGTATGGATACTAGAAACATATTTGATCATCCTTCTGCTGCATATCTATCTGAAGAGCTTCCTTTTGATGATATTTTGTTTCGTTAGGATTGCCCTAAGCAAGGTTTGGAACCTACACCTATTCCCGTTAATCAGAAAGGTCCCTACGTTGAAATGGTAGTGGGAAATAGGAAACATCAATTTTTGATGGACACTGGAGCACAGAAGTGCTCCATTGATCATTCTCGGGTTCCAAACATTCCACTGTCAGGGCAAACCAATGTTTCTGTAGGGTTTTCTGGCACACCAGTTGTTTGTCTGGTTTCTTCACCGGTACCTATTTCTTTGGGTCCCTTTACGGACCACTGTCCATTTCTCTTGACTTAGAATTGTGGAGAGAATTTGCTGGGGTTGAATCTGTTGAAGGAATTAAATGCGGTAATTCATTGTTCTTCTGATGGAGTGCGTTTGACGATTTCACCACAGCAATGTTCTGTTTCGCAATTCTTGACTAGACCTTTGCCGCCAGAATTCAGTAATGTACCAGAGTGTTTGTGGGCAGTTGATGACAATGATGTCGGTGTTTTGCAGATTGAGCCTGTTAAAATAGTTTTGAAACATGGAATTAAGCTGCCCCGTATTCCACAGTATAAGATCTCAGTTGAAGGCGAGCGAGCTTTGAAGAGCATTGTTTCCGATTTTGTGCATCGTGGGGTGATTGAGGAGATTGCAGGAAGTTTGTGCAATAGTACGATTTTACCCGTGTACAAAAAAGGTGATAATGCAATTCCATTTCGTTTTATAATTGATTTACATGCCATTAATAAAGTCGTCGCTCCGCAATTTCCAATTGTGCCTGATGTGACGACAATATTAACCATGATTCCAGCTACGGCTACTCACTTCAGTGTTGTGGACCTAAAGAATGCTTTCTTCAGTATTCCTATACATGAGGATAGTAGATACTTGTTCGCGTTCACCTTAGGGGGACGCTCATTTTTTTTTAATTTATTTTTATTTTATTTTTATTGGTTTATAAAAAACCTTTAAAGAAAATAACATCATATTTAATTATTCATATATAAAAAATATCATAATTGACCAATAGGCAAGAGAAAACAGAGAATGTCACAGAGTAAGGAATATAAACAATATAAACGATTAAAATAATAAAAGTAATAAAAGAAATAAACACTGAATTAGGCAAAATCATCACAGATCATTAGCCAATATTTACGTCCATTTTTTCATGTGATTTGGCTAGGTCATCTTCAATGTTTTTAAGGAGAAAGTTTATTATTAACCTCTGTGAAACATTCCACCCACCATTCTTCCATGGTATGAAGAGGTTTATTTGCCACAATTGTATTAAAAAGTGTCATTCTTCTCGTGGAGAAAGCTTCACAAGTTAAAACCAGATGTTTAATATTCTCTTCAAAATGGTCACAGAATCTGCAGTTCGGGTTCAGCTTCTCATATTTGGTCCATCGTCTAATTACCTCTTTTGTCTTAAATTGATTTAGCCTGAATTTCATAAGCAGGATTCTCTTCTGTTTGTCCGGACATTTTTCGAGATATTTATAGATTGAATTGTAGGCTTTTCCTCCTGGGGGAACGTTTTTCATGAGCGAATATTTGGCTCTGTCTGTGCAGGTGCTGATCCAATCGATTTCCCATAACTTTTTTTTTACAGCATCTGGGTTTCCCATCAAAGTGATTACATCACTTTTTATATCCGTTAGGATTTGATGACATTGATTTATCCAGGCTGAAAAAATTGTATTTGATTGTTTGTCAGCCAAATTATGTAAAATTTTCATTTGCGGTGCACCATTTGGCAGGATTATCTTGCAAAACATTGACAGAGTATTCCATGTAACTTTTGCATTTATTGAAATCAGCCCCAATTCATATCTTACTACAACTGCCGGCAATCCTCTACCAACTTTCAGAATTCTGCCCCAAAAGATGTTTTCAAGATTATCCCACAAACTTGCAGGGCATCCAAACGCAGTTTCGGCACCATAGATTATCGCAGGCACCGCTTTTTGTTTGTAAAACTTTAAAGTCGGAACCAGTGAGAACTTGCCATATTTTATGTCTAAGGCCATAGCTTGGGCACTTAATTGACGACATTTTGATTTTGTTTTCTCAACCCAAGTATGATCATTTATGTTGGAATTTAACCACATACCCAGGAATTTTACCTGTTTTACCTGTTGGAGTATTTCGCCGTCAAGGCACCAGTTGAATTTCTTGGATGTACCTTTAGTCAGATTTTGAAATGTTAAAATGACAGATTTACTCGGATTTATCTGTAAACCGTTAGCTTGGACGTATTCTTCCAACACATGTATTTTCCGCTGTAGTCCAGTGGGTGTAAGGACAAGGTCATCAGCATATAGGATCCCATTTAAAGTAGTGTCGATTATTTTCGGGTCAAATCCTTTTGCTTTTCCAAGTGCATCACCAATGTCAGAGATGAAAGCATTGAATATTATTGCCGCTAAAGGACACCCTTGTTTGACTCCACAGTAGGTACGAATGGGTTCCGATAGAGTGCCACTTGCGTCCAACCGAATATATATTTTAGTATCGGTATGCAAATCCTTGATGGCATGTAACAAACTATTTGGACATTTCCAGCTTTTTAATTTTGTCCAAAGGGTTTCTCTGTCTATGCTATCAAAAGCATGAGACAGGTCAACGAATGCAAGGTACACTTTCGATTTTTTCATGATCATGTCCATTTTTATTAAGTTAATGAGTATTAAGTTTAGGCAACAACCAACACCCTTCACAAATCCACTTTGTCTGGCGTCAATATGATTGGTTGATACTAGCCAATCCATCAGTTTATGCTGGAGTTGTGTTGCATAAACCTTACCTAATACGTCCAACAAGGCAATAGGCCTATAATCCGTTGGGTTTGATCGATTGCCCTTTTTGAATATTGGGACAACAATGGCTTTTTTCCACGACACTGGGGTGATACCTTCCATAGCGTTTTTATCAAACAGAACCTTGCAAAACTCAGCCCAGGCTTCCGGGTCAGATTTTAATATGGCATTTGTTAAGCCATCCGGACCAGGCGCTCGAGAGTTGGAAAGTTTTTTGATGTCTGACAAAATTTCAACCTGATCAAACTGAATATCCCAAGAAGAGAGAACAGGTAATGGAGGGTCAGGAGTGTTACCCTTTTTTGAGAACAGGATTGAAAAATGCTCAATCCATTTTTGTTCAGTGACCATGTTCTTATTTGATGCTGTCTGTATTCCAGATTGGTTATTAATAATTGACCAGAAATCTGCAGAGTTTTTCTCTTTCATAGACTTCATTATTTGTTCAGCATCATGTTGTTCAGTTAAGGCACGATGTGCTATCAACCAGTTCTTATAGTTTTGTTTGATCTTTTTCCTCGTCTTCAGGGCATCCAAATGGCTGTCATTTTTTAATTGACGCAGGGCCTTGCGCATTTCTCTCTTTCTCATGACAGTTTCAGGGTTATAAATATGTGAGTATTTTTGAGACTGAATACCACCATTTGGGTTTCTAGAAATCTTATACTGTTCTAACAGGGGAGTATAATCTACGCCCAACAAGTCAATTTGTTTCTTATAATCTTTTTTCAATATATTCACATGTTGTGAATTAAGTTTTAATCTATTACCACTATTATTGGGAATTCTTTTCCAATTCCATGTTGTTGAGGATAATTGTTGTGGCATTTCAAGATGTGCTATGATCATATTATGATCACTGATCAATGATAAATTTTCAGATACAAAAATGTAATACAAAATGGAGTTCTGTTCATTTCTTTGCCAGGTTGGTTTGGCAGTTATGTCTCCCTCGACGTTACCATTCAGCCTGGAGATTCTCCTTAAGGTTAGTTCTTCGGACCATTTTTGTATCAAATTCTGTTTCCTTGAGAGATCATTCTTGCTTCTTTCTATAAAATCCAAATTAAAATCTCCACATATGATCAGGCCAGCACTGGTATCTTTGATCATTAATTCGTCAATTGTATCCATAATTTGTTCAACAAAGGACGATGTTCCAGCTTTACTGTGATGCCAATATAAATTGATGACAAAAAGTATCAGATGTTTATTGTCACCATAAGTGTTCCTTTTGATGGTAACAACTTGAATATAGGATGATATGTTGTTATATTCCATCAGCCTACAACCAGAGGCTTTTTTTACAATAGTGAGAATGCTTGCGCTTGGACGTCCTTTTATCCCTTTAATAGCAGGGTTAAGTGCTAGTTCATAATCCTCTGCAATTGGGCAGATATCCAACCAAGTTTCTTGCAGGCATATTATATCTATCTCATTGATCCAATTTTCTTTGAAGTTATATAAATGGGTAAAACCTCTTGTATTCCACGAGCCAATGGCTAGGCTAACATTTTTCGGCTTCAGTAAGCATTAACTTCGGTTATTGTTCGCTAAAGTTGCTGCTAGCCAGTTCCACTCATTATGCGGTACTTGGTTCATTTCACTTCCTTTTTTTTGTGGAATTTGATGAGTGTTTTTTACTGTAATTCGGATTAACTCAGATTGTTTCGCTTTTTGATTATTGAACTGTTCATTTCGAAGCAGGTTGAATTGTTTATAGTCCGCTTTCTAACTTTCATCTTCAATTATTTGCAAATTTGATTGCTTTTCATTTGGAACTTCATTTCGCTGACATTCTGTCAAAAGGACCACATCATTTGGTTTTTTGGTCGTGATGGAACTATCTACTTCCACAATGTCAAAGCCACAAGGTAGTAGAGCTGCAGCACCTTGTAGTAGAGTTTCACAAACAAGTCTAGAATTTACATATAAGAACACTCTGTCCAATGCAGTATCATCCTTAAATACCACAGCCTGAATGTCACTAGACTCGATGGTACGTAACACAGGGACATGATGGAACAGACTTAACACATTTTTCCTGTTCATTGTGAGTCCATCCTTAATATTCGGAATTCGTTCAATACTTAGGCAGTATTTTGCCTTTATTTTATTGATATTGTTTTTCTCGCCATTAGTGTTGGCATTTTTTCTTTGAACTTTAGAGAGGTGTTCTTTCCCTTTACGGAAATTACGATCTGCAGACGCATTGATCGTCGCATATTTGTTAGTAGGAAATAATTTGTCCTCTACCAATGTTCTTTCTGCGTCAGCTGGTTTGTAATTCAAAGCGATATTCTTTTTTAGAGTGATGTTATCTTGGCTTAACAACATAGATGTGAGTTTTTTCCTTTTTTCAGCTAAGGTTCTAAAAGGACTGACTGTTTCTTTATAAGAGTCAGAGGTGAGTTTTTTGGTTCAGTCACCCATTCACAAAATCGCTCAGACGCTAATTCCTCTCCTTTTTTTGTTGGTTCGATCGATTCTGTCGATGTCTTAGACGGAGCCAGATCAATCTCCTCATTTTCATTATCACATCCCATTTTTTTGACTTCCTGTGGATCTTCATACGTTGAGAGATTCAATAAAGTCTCAATGTCGGCTGCTTCAGCCTCCGTTCCAGTGTTGTGATCTATATTGGGAGGTATAGATGTTGCATTTTGTATTTCGAGATCTTGGGGTGGCTCTGGGATATTTTTCAAAGTATCGCAGTTGTTAGCTGATACATTAACAGTAACTGATTTCAAATTTCTTAAGAAAGCTCGGGCCCCGTTTGTTATTTTCACTCTTTTTTGATTTTTAGATTTCTTTTTTTGCAGAACTCCTTTTGGAGCTTGTTTTAGGCTGTTTTTTTCAAATATATCATAAAGAGCCTTAGGCGCTCCTACATTATTTTCTTGTAGATCTTTAATCTCACTTGAGACAACTTTATCCATTTTTTTTGTTTTGTCATTTATTGTCTATTTAGTACCAAGATCTTCATTTGCGCTAACTTTTGCACATGTTTTGGACCGATCTTCGCTGACATTTTGTACATCAATTATTTCTATTATTTCAATTAAATCTTTAGCCTGAGGATTTTCAAAGCTTTCAATGTTTCTATTTTCACTCTGTTTAGTTTGTAGGGTACAAGCACGCTCTTCTGGTGAAACATTCAAGGCCTTTTTAGGTCTATCCAGCCTTTTCTCTTGCAGACCATCCACTAAAATCTCGCGCTCAGCCCTGGGAGCAGTAAATGATTCTTCTGACAACGGTTGGCAACAAAAGAGAGAAAACACCAGCGCACCAGCGGGGTCCACGGAACCAAAGGACCAAATACACCAAAGACACTCAAGACTCAGTGCCGACTCCGCGCCGCTCCGCGGGTGCACTGGGTTTTTGAAGGAATAGCTCCGCCTCCTGGCTGACAGTGAGCTAGACAAGGGACTCCAAACAGTAGCAGCAAAACGAAAAGCACAGTGTCTCCTCCAAGACACTCAAGACTCAGTGCCGACTCCACTCATTCACATTTACTCGTGCACCTCAAGGTTATACTGAGAGTCCTAGTATTTATAGTAGGGCTTTGAAAGAGCAGCTTGATACCCTTGGATTGCCCCCTACTTGTACGTTGCTTCAATATGTTGATGATTTGCTTTTAGCCGCTGACTCTGAGAGCTCTTGTAAAGAGGGCACTGTGTTGTTGCTCATCCATCTAGCTAAGCATGGTCACAAAGCTTTGCTTAAAAAGTTTCAATATTGTTGCCAGGAGGTCGCCTATTTAGGCTATCTCCTGTCAAAGGAGGGAAGAAGATTGACACCTGAAAGAATAAAACACATTTCTGGCATGTCTGTCCCAAATACACAAAAGGAAGTTAGAGCCTTGATTTGTATGGCTTCTTACTGTAGGTTATGGATCCCAAACTTCTCACTAGTGATAAAACCGATGTTGGCCTTGACGAAGAAGGGTATTTCTTCGCCATTGCCATGGAATACGGAGCATCAACATTCATTCGAGTTGCTCAAGACTGCATTATGTTCGGCGCCAGTTTTGGGCACACCGAACTATGAGAAGGCCTTTGTGTTGTTTGTGCATGAATGTGATAGATGTGCTTTGGCTGTATTAACGCAGGAACATGGAGGGAAGAATAGGCCATGCGGTTACTACTCTTCCGCCCTTGATCCTGTTGCATGCGCTTTGCCAAGATGTTTGCGCGCCTTCGCTGCTGCTGCTGCGTCTGTAAAACAGAGTGAGGGAATGGTCCTAGGCCCTGATTTAACCCTGATGGTGCCTCACTCTGTAGATATTCTATTGAACAAAACCCAAACGCAACACCTCACTTCCGCACGACTGACAAGATATGAATTAATCTTGTTTGCTCCCCACATTCAAATTAGGAGGTGCTGCGTTCTTAATCCGGCTGAACTCCTACCTTTCCCGCAAAATACTGTTTGCGGTGACGAAGAGTCACATGACTGCCTGTATACTACTGAACAAGATACAAAAGGCAGAGTTGATTTGAGGGACACTCCTTTGGATAACTCACAAGGGGAGCTGTTTTGTGATGGCTCCTGCTTCAAACTACTGGATGGTACATCCACAGCTGCTTATGCAGTCACTACATTGCGTACGGTTGTGGAGACCAAGAGAATTACGCATAACTCTGCGCAGGCCGCAGAGATTATAGCATTGACTCGAGCTTGTGAGCTTTCCGAAGGGCTAACAGTAAACATATATACTGATAGCCAGTATGCCTTTGGGGTGGCTCACAACTTTGGGAGACTTTGGTCAGAGAGAGGGTTTTTAACTTCGCATGGCACCAAGATCCAAAATGGCTCTTTGATAGTATAATTGCTTTCAGCGCTTGCGCTCCCTAGTCAGTTAGCAATCATTAAGTGCGCAGCACATCTCAAGATTATAGATGATGTAGGGAAAGGGAATGCTTTCGCTGATCAAATAGCTAGACAAACTGCCTCTGATCTCTTCACGGAGATGTATGTTTCAAGGGAGACTGTAGATGCCTATGCAATGGATGAGGGTGTCGGGTCTGTACGGGATATCCAAGCCGATGCCACATTAGAAGAATCCAAGAGGTGGGCTGAGGGCTTGGGGAAACTCGATGATGATGGGTGTTGGGTGGACATGGTTGAAGGGAAATGGTTGCTTCCTAATGCCTATATAGTAATGATGGTTACCCTGGCACACGGTCCCACACATGTGTGCGCTCAACAGATCACGAGAATGTTAGAGAAAGTCTGGGTAAATGATAAGATTTCAAAAATTGCCCAGCATTATGTCCAAAATTGCATGATTTGCCTACAACACAATGTGGGAAAGGAGACAGCAACTCCAAGAGGTAGCTTTGGGCCTCCTTCTGTCCCGTTTCAAGTGATTCACTTTGACTTTATTGAAATGGAGCGATGTAACAATCTAAAATATGTCCTTGTGGTCATTTGCGCCTTTAGTAAGTGGGTCGAGACTTTCCCTGTTAAAGACGCTACAGCCATGACCACTGCAAAGACCATGTTAAAGGAATTCTTCCCACGGTTCGGTTTGCCGAGAGTTATCTGGTCGGATAATGGTCCGCATTTTATCGCTACTGTAATTCTACAGATATGTACGGCATTGCAAATTGACAAACGATTCCATTCGGCCAGACATGCTCAGAGCGCCGGATTAGTGGAAAGACACAATGGTATCATAAAAAACAAGCTCGCTAAGACGTGTGCCGGCACCAAACTAAAATGGCCGGACGCCTTACCGATCGTGTTACTTTCAATGCGGACAACCCCTCAAACTAAGACTGGGCTCTCTCCCTTTGAGGTGGTAATGGGGAGACCTGCTAATATTTGGGGTTTGCCTAAAAGCTGCGCATTGCGCGATGTAGAAAATGTACTTCTCTCCGACTATTGTAACCAATTGACTAAAAACCTGTTTTCAATTTATCACCAGGTGCGAGAGGTATTGCCGGTGAGGTACGAGGGCCCCGGTCACCGTCTACGACCAGGGGATTGGATCCTCGTTAAATCCTTCGATAGAGCGTCTTGCCTCGCACCACGTTGGAGGGGCCCCTACCAGGTGCTCCTGGTCACTCAGACTGCGGTGCGGGTAGGAGGACGTCGCCACTGGATCCACGGCAGTCACACCAAACGGATCCCGCACCCAGTGCCATACGATACAGAAGACGCAGAACCCCTTTCCGACATTGAAACCAACGTACCCGAAACGGCAGACGGTGGAGAGAGAGTATCGGAGGCCGTTCCGGAAGTTGTAAGGCCCGACAAAACGGCCATCTTGCCTCCTTGCTCTCCCACTGCATCGTTTGTGGATCATCCATCTTCTGATCCAACTTCCGTTCACTCGCCACCTCCTGTGGGAAGTGACGACATCCTGTCTGCTGATTCTTTTGCACCGGAAACTGTAAAGTATAATCTCCGCCCAAGGAGATAGGTTTGCAATACGGCTCTTGCTGTACAATTGAAAGAATTTGAGGGCTGGCCTTTTTTGGCCCAATTGAATAAAGGGTTATGCTGGCTAAGGGTTGTGGGAAAAGACATTAAGAAGACGCGCGACCGGAGTCGCCAGCAAACGAACAATTGGTGTTTCTCGATTGAAGACGACAATGCCCGCATCCGCTATTGTTCGTACTGAACTTTTGGACAAAAATGTGACTAGGAGAGACAATGAGCAGATATGTATGGGGGCCCCGAAAACGTTTTCTTGTCTACTGGTGATAATCACGGGACTTTTAGTAACTGTTGGTTATGGGTTTTGGAATTTGGAGAGAATGTACCCTTTGAATGATTTCCTACCTGTTGAAAATATAACTGTTGTTCCCACTGCTTCTGTGCAACTACATACCTTGTCACCTAGAGATCTTTTGCATAGACGGAATTATCAAAATAACACTCTACTTCTAATTATGAATGCTACCCATGCAATCTTTAACAGAACCAATTGTTGGATCTGCTCGCATTTACCGCAACATGGGGATAAGGGGCTAGGTTGGTATATTCACCCTTTACCTTTGACAACTGCTTGTTATGCTTCACTTTGAGCACTGTTCTTTGGCCGATGGAACGATAGCATCTCGGGGAACTTTGATGGCACTAATGTGAATAGTTTTGAGAAACGTGTTCTGACTCCCCTGGGATGCTCGCTTTTCGCAAATAGGAGTAAGCTCAATATTGCTTCTATCAGGCCTTCTGATAGACTGTTTCGTCCTTTCCAATCTTTGATTTCCTTTAAAATGGCTCCGATAGGCAACAAGGATGCCGTGCCTCCTTCTTATACTGTTAACCATAGCCACAATTCAGTTTCTTTCTGCATACAGAGGAATGGCACCCTGTCAATGGGAGATTTTAAAGGTTGTGCCAACGTTGCAAATTTGACTGGGGAAGACAGACCTTTGTATTTAGGCGAACCTATCTATTTTGTTGGCGGTAATGTAGCATTTCCATGGTTGCCCAGGGATTGGCAGGGAACTTGTTATCTAGGAATCCTGTTACCTGGGGTGTTTATAGCAAGTACTGTAGAGGCTTCGAAGGCTCGTCCACTCCGGGACGAGAATGGCGACACTCCAGCACAGGTTTTAGGAGATGTAGCAAAATCATTCCTTCCATTCTTTGGGCAGATAGCGAATTCCGAGGATATCAGGAAACTAGCGAGAGTACTGGAGAGAACCATCAACCGGACCACAGATATACTCTATAATATGACTTTAGAGCAGAAAGCGATCAGATTGGTAGCGCTTCAGAACCGGATGGCATTAGATGTCATTCTGGCTGAACGTGGTGGCGTATGTAAACTAGTGGGGTCCGCTTGCTGTGTTTTCGTACCGGATTCCTCCCCAACTATTTTTAAGGCAATACAGAATCTGCACATTCTTAGTTCATAAGTGCATGTTCCCGAGGGAAATTGGGATCTTAGCGCTTGGTTCTGGGACTTCTTGCGGTCTTGGGGTTGGAAAGTGCTTTCAGTCTTGCTGATTATTTTGGGAAATTCGGCTATTTCTTTGTTGTTGTATCCAATGTCTACCAAGTATATGTTCAATGCAAGGGGGATGTTGCGCTCAGGCGATAGGTACAATAGGACATAAAGTGTTTGCCCCGGATAAAACCTCTAAGGAGTATGTACTGAAAGAGATCTTAGTAAAAGATCTAATGGCGATAGATATTTCTGACAGCTATTCAGGGTGTATGGACGATGACACATGGAGTTATTTGCAGGGAGATCAGAAGTAGTTTAGCACTTGGCATAGGCCAAAAGGAGGGTTTGTCAAACTAGAAATTATATCGTGCCTCCTATTGCTATGAATATATGTATATTGGCCTACGCCAAGCTGCTAACAAGCTGCTTATAAACTACACGTGAATAAACTCGCATTGCAAGCGCCTGACGTTAGAAACCATGTAAACTGTCATTTTGGGTCAAGCCGCCATTTTAGGTTTTCTTGCTCTATAAAGTCACCATGTGAGCTAAAATGGTAGCCTATGGTTTCCAGAACAGAACTTGATTGTCATGAGCTAATGTATAACTTGCCTGCAGGCCACTTGTTAGGGTCATGAGCTATACTATACTGGTTGCCTACTTGTTGTGCTTTTGTTTCAAGGGTAGTTTGGGCATGCACAAGGCGCATGCAGCCCATCTCCCACTAAAAAAACATTTAAACGTTGTGCACCTTCGGAAGAAAGGAATAGCTATCACCCCATTATCAGAGGGAATACAAGGCCGTTAACGGCATGCCCCCCAAAGCTGGGGTTATTGCTATATACCAAATCTACACCTTAAGTTGTGAAGTGGTGTATAAGTGGCATATAAAAGCTTAAGGCCTCACACTAGTCTTGAAGTGGAGACAGGATGAAGAAAGCCTTAAGACTGCCAAAACACATGAAATAACCCTATGGCAGACTGAGATGAAAGCCTAACTCTTAGTCTCTGAAACATATTGTTAGCACTATGTGATTGTACTTGTAGTAGCAGGCAGACAACACTCCCGTTTACCTCTCTACCAACCGTGTTGCCTACTTTACCACTTTCGTCGAATCGCCACGGTACAAAATGGATCTAGAAGTTGTAATGTTCGCCACCAAACAGCGAACATTGAAAGTGCTGCCCATTCCCCAAAAGATTCTGAAAATCTTCCCATTCCATTTTGGCTGCACCTTGTCTCTATGCCCACCGCCAAGATGAAGGCCTGAGCAAAGCGGGAGTGCCTACGTGGACAGCACTATTCTTACCAGTACGGTTGGCCCAACACCAAGGTGAATTTCACCATTAGCACCATTCAGCATTGCAGTGCAGGTGCTAAAGACTAAAGATACATTAAAAAAAATAAAAAGTCACCTTCACATACTTCTTAATAACCTGGCAATTCATCCATCTTTGTACCAACACATTTGCTCATTCTCTTTGCCCCGTTTGATATCTCACCCAGTAAGGTGCAGAATGAGTCATGTTGTCAAACTAGAAATTATATCGTGCCTCCTATTGCTATGAATATATGTATATTGGCCTACGCCAAGCTGCTAACAAGCTGCTTATAAACTACATGTGAATAAACTCGCATTGCAAGGTCCTGACCTTAGAAACCATGTAAACTGTCATTTTGGGTTAAGCCGCCATTTTAGGTTTTCTTGCTCTATAAAGTCACCATGTGAGCTAAAATGGTAGCCTATGTTACTCAGAACAGAACTTGATTGTCATGACCTCTGTACAGCTAATGTATAACTTGCCTGCAGGCCACTTGTTAGGGTCATGAGCTGAGACCTTGTCCTTCTGCTGACCTGTGTGCAATGGATTACCTGTATCACCGAAACTGATCTATAATTGAATGAGAACACCTGCTTAACTATATTGTATAAATTAAGTCCCGCATTGTAATGCTAGGCCTAGAGCATACATTACCATTTCTTCTTGTTAAGGTATAAACCTAAGATGAACTAGATTTGACCTGGCAAGGGACCCTAGACAGTAACTTATTTATGGAATGGTTAACCTGCAGAAAGGCTGGACAACAGGCTGGAGAAATGTATAAAAGCCTGACTGTTTCAATGAATATTTGCACTCACTGAGCACACCGAACCACGCAAGTTCGCTGTGTTGTACTGAGGGTTGATAGCTATCTGAATTTTGTTCTGTTCTTTTGTACCTGGATTCAGTATAAAATAAAGTGCTTTGTATGTTCCTTTGTAACCTGTGTTTGGTGTGTTTCCTTTTTGGTTACCCTGCCTCATATTATTTCCTTGTTTTCACAATGTCTTCATTGTTGGCATAAAAAGGCCACAGATTTATTTTCACAATATTTTTCACAATATAATAAACTCAAAACACTGCATACACACTTTGTGAAAATAGTTCTGAAGGTGCAGCGACTGCTCTGTGTCCAAAACTTGCTTCCCCTTTTCCCAATCAAGTCCACAGTAGGCCAATGCTCCCACAATCATTCTTGTCTGAGCCCCGCCTGCCCTTGCAGGTGTTCCTGGGCTGGGGGAGTACTGTTTATCCAGGGGAAGCTGAGCCCTCATTGCTACGACCAGCGCCTCTGCCGCTTAGGCCCCCAAGAAGCGCTGGTCCTGAGGAGAGTGAAGACTCTTCCGTCTTTCCCCCGGCTCATTTAGAGTCTGTATCTTCCCACTGGTCACCAAAACACCGCCGAAAAACATGTCCTTCGGTGCAGCGGGCATCCTTCGGCTTGAGTTTGATTCTCCGGCAGCGGGAGACAGGCTGGCTTATATGCAGCCTGGCACACCCCCTCCTATTGTTGCCCTTTGCAGGCATTTCCCCGCCCAGAAAGCATCTCTCTCACTCGCCAAGTTCCCTACAATTCAATTTAAGTGAATGGGCTTTCACCCGCCAAAAGCAAAATCAGGTATTTTTACCCGCAGTGGGGTGACAAAACATTGAGAGCTATGCCTTCAGTTCTGTGAGAGGGAATCTGTTTTCAGTGTTGATTACGATGACATAATCCCCACTGAAAGCGGACTCCCTCTTACAGAACCAGCGTTTTGTGGGGATGATAGTGACATTTTCTTTTTTTTCCTAATTTGTTTTAGCCTTTAGCACTAGCATGTGCTTTTCAGGTGGTGCTAAACATGCTATGGCAAGTAAAGAACAGGTCAATGGGAAGCACAGCACTGGGAAAACTCAGAACACAGTCTTATCCCAGAGAATAAAACCTGTGTTCTGAGCTACCTGATTGGCTAGCGCCCGCACCCATGGTGCTGACGTACTTGGTGTGAAAGAGATAAAAACATCTGCAGCTGTACCAGAATCTTGATCAGGGTTGTCATTAGGGGGTCGCCAAGGGTCGCAACTGCTACCCCTGTGGTCTCCCTTGTTACCCCTAGGAAAAAAGAAAAAAAAACGTTTTTTTTAAATTACTTTTTAATGGAAACTTCTGGGACATGGCCAGCGCCATGTGCCTCTTTGTTTCTGGAGTGGCTGGCATTCTTGTTCAGGCCTCTTAAAAAAAAAACAGGGGGTTTCACAAGTGTAACGCTTTGAGCAGTGAACCTAAATAAGAAAGAATAGGAATAACAAATCATTTGTCTTTCTGGAATTCTATACATTATTTGCTAGACTCATTAAAGGTTTATTTCAGGCACACTAAAGAGGTGAGTCACTGATTTAGTCTGTCCTTAAACACCTCAAATTCACAATGCAGACACAAACCTCCAAAAAGCATTTAGAGTAGAATAAGCATCCATTTTGGTCTTTGTATTTAGCATTTCGCAAGTAGCAGTTTTAGCATGTTTTGTCTGCCGTTGTCTCTGTTACGATCATCACAAGACCTTCCATCTCAGTGTCCTCGGTCACTTGACAAAATCCTTGTGCCAAAAAGCTTGTGTACAGTGTAGAAATGTTTGACCAGAGCACATCAAGTGGCCATTGATTTGATTGCGCCACAATTAATGTTTTGTTGTGAGGTGTTTATCTTTCACATCTCCCTGGCATGCTGATCAGGATGTTTGTTTGCATCTATGAGGTAACGAGTACCCCAGGTATGGGATGTCAGTGCTTTCCCTATTTTGCCAATCTCTGAAGCCTGAAAAGTAGATCGATGCAGGCTTGACATGCGGCCAACTTTGCACCAGACCTGCAGATGAACTGGCCTGCTGTTAAATCTCAGTTAGCAGTTTAGTGGTATCCACTACAGATACCACTAAATTTGCTATTTGACTGTGAGAACATTCAAACATGTAATTGCTCATTTTACTATAGCCGGTAAAATAGCTCAGAGAGTATAGCGCTTGCTGCTGTGATTTGTGGGAGTGATCTGCTGGTTCGAATCTGGTTTAACCCAACTCATCCTTTCACACTTCTGAGGTTGAAAAATGAGTAGCAACACAGATTGAGTGATGTTGTATGTATATTTATAAAGCGCTTAAGCATAACTGCTATATAATAACACATCATTATCATTTGGCCTTGGACCTCTCCTTTCATTCACTATACTATGGGCCTATACACACTTATATTAATAATACATATGGTGGTCCATTTTTGTATTAAATCTATATCATATTAGTGATATCGTAACCACGTTTTTGTAGTGTACTTAGCAACAATGCTATGTCATGCTAGTTCCTGTTTTGTCAAGGGGTGAAAGGTAGTGTTTCATCACTTCAGTGATGTCACTTCGTGGTGGGGTAAAATGACATCACTTCATGTGATGTCATCAGAAGTCAAGGGTCATGTGATGTCACTTCCGCTACCCCAGGCATTTTGGTGAAATTACGTCCCTGATCTTGATCTGTAAACTCACTGAGGAACGCTAGAAGAAAACTCGCCCACGGTATTTGTCAAACAATAAGAGTACTCATCTCTTTTCCTTGGTGGCATGGAACGTTTACAAAATATTCTACATTGGCTGGTGGACTGAGAAATAATGCATTAATGGGCGAGGGCCAAAGACAGAGAAAGAACTTGATGTTGTGTGAATTAGCTGAAGGGATCACGTTTATTGATTTGCACCTAGAGACCTTGTATGGATTCCTTGTGTTGGCACTCTGGAGTCTGCACCGTCCCACACCAAACCCTTTACTCACCTGGTACTGTAAAGGGTGTCAGGTGATTTGACTCTTCCTCTTCCTGTAGCTCATCTTTGTCCACGAACACATTTCCATTCTCAATGGTCTCCGGTTTCCCGTCCAAGCTGGTGGTGCTCACGCCGTTGGCAGAATGGAGAAGCCTCTGACGCTGCAACGAGAAGACATTAAAGTCAATTCATTTGGGGCTCATTCTCCAATTCATCACATCGAAGCATTGTTCCTTCCATTATGCCATCATCACCTCCTGCAAGAAAGTAAGGAACCCATAATTTATCATTACCATCCTACTCTTCTGTACAGAATAGTAGGATGGCAATGATAAGTGAAAGACCTTTACCCCAAACCTTCTGGAGCTCTGACCCCATCATGGTTACTCAGTAAATGGCCCTACCTCTGTCAGCCCTAGATATCAAAGTCATTGGTGAGGGATCATGGGAGTTGTAGTCCACAACATATAGGGGGCACATCATAAGTGACCATGCCTCAGATGATCTTTTGATTCCAGGATGCAGACTACAGTGGCCTGTTTATGTCTCCCAATCCCTGGGTGAACAGTGCCCTGCTGTTAAAGCTCACGTGACCAGCAGGGTCACCTGTTGCACAGATGACACATCCATGTCATTCCCATCCCATTTCCCACCAAAACAGGCAACAACAAGCACAACAAATAAAGTCGAAAAGCTCTGCAGCAAACACAATGTTGGGGGTAATTGTATTGGGGCAGTAAAGTTGAAGCTGGGGATCAATAGAGTTGTCCATGATTTCAAGAGCGGGCAGGGCAAGGGCACACTGCATGGTCCTGGTTGGCACTACCTGTCATCCAGTTGCATATTCATAAGAAGACAAAAAATAGGGTTTCAAGAGTTTCACAGAAACACTAGTCCAGGAGTGAGTGATTGTAAACCGAAAAAGATGTAATTTTGTCTGCTGTCGCTTTTTTTCAATACAACAAGAACAAATACTTAAGTGGAGTTCCGTCAAAACTTTAGTCAACATACTGGCTGGACTAGTCTGATGGGTGTTTTGTCTGTGATGTAAAATTCACACACTCAAGTTGGTTAGCCCTATTTAGGCACTAGGAGTATGAACTGGCAGTATAATGAAGAATTTTTGTACCAGAGTCCCATATTGTTTTACATCTGTATACTTTCATAACATGGGAACCCCCCACCCCCAAATTGCCTAAATGAGGACCAACAAACGTCCTTTATATTTTGTCCACAGTGTTATTGTATGTGAGTGGGTATCTGCGGAATGGACTAACACTATTAGCCTGCCACCTGTACAATGCTCACTGGCTTGGACACAGCTGTGGAAGAAAATAGGCATTAGAATTAAATCATGTTAAGTTACAATGTATGTGTAAGTAAAAAATGAGAAGAAAAATGAACACTAAATAACTGTACTCTTTTATGAGGGCTGTGCCCTACAATCCTTTCACCGGCCTGGCAAAGTTGGAGGACTGCCTCTTGAAATATATATCCTTACTAACAAGATGGATTTCTGTTTTGGCACTGTGAGGGCGCAGAAGTAGAGGCTGACAGAAAGCTGGTATAATTGTGGGCAAGGACTTGAAAAAGAGAAAAGGAAACCTACTTTCCCTATCTCTAGGAGGCGGGGGGAGGTGTTCCCTGTCTCAACTGAAAGATCTAAGGTGGCTGTCAGGATGTCTGTCAACTCAAATTGTCCACCACCCAGTGTCATGAAAACCTTGCTTCTGATCCTCACTCTAAAAACAATAACTAAATTATTATTGTTCTGGCCGATCCCAGGAGAATGACTCCCTTCTCCTAAATTCAAGTTCCCAGCTTGTTCTAACAGTTCTATTCAGTTCAATACAGCCTTGTGTCTCACACCTTGTCAGGAGGAACAGCGCACATCCCATTCTAGTAATGTTCCATGCAATATTTCTCACGTGTTGTCAGAGGGAACAGCGCCCATCCCCTGTTAGGAATGTTCATGTAATATTTGTCACGTGTTGTATGGGGGAATGGCTCCTTTTCCCTGATACTAGAGTCCCAAACACTCTGGTACTCCCCCTTAGTCGGTTAGGAAAATATCTCCCTTTTCCCTGATGTACATTTTCAGATAGCCTGGAGGAATGACTCTGAAGATGGATTTGGGAGCCTACCACCAACCCGACCCCCCCACTTACTAAATTCATGACAAGAAAGAAAGCCAGGAAACACCGCAATCATCCATTTTATTTCGGACAGATTCCCAACGGATCAACGATTGACAAGTACGTTGAGAGGTATCCCCTCAGCCAGCCATACAGACCAGGTGGTACACATCTATCCCTGTGTGGATGAAGAGCCACAGACCATGCTCTGAGAGACCTATATGGACAGTCTGAACTGAGCACCAAAATGCCTTGTTGCTGACGTTGTTAGAGATAAGATGACATAGCAGCATTAGACGTGAAGCAAACGTGCCATCAGCACTTCAGGACACAAACACACACTCGAATACATGAATAACGTGAGCATACAGTTCTATAGTTAGAGGACAGACACATAAACATACTGTCATTTGCTTTTATTATTTTGCTATTAGCCATATGCAGCAACGCAGAAACCACAATGCACAAGAGATCCTGAGCAAAGCTTGCGAATAACCCTATGGAACTGCAGGAGCACCTATGGGACATGACAGATCCAAGTGTCACTAACCTATGGAGAATATAGTATAGCGTGGACATTGTAGAAACCGCATTACAATGGTTGTAGGGAAAGTACAGAAGACCTCAGACCACAGAGAAGGAGACGAGCTAAGCTGTTTCCAAACTGCACAGGGAGCAAGACGTGTCAGACGAGGCCCACAGCCAAGGTCAAGAGAAATGGATGACATTCCAATCCCCAGACGACAAGAGACCAGCTGCAGAAAACGTAAATAAATCCTCATAATTCGGAGCTGCAGAGCTCAAATCTGTTGTCTCGGAACACGTGACACGGCCGAAGCAGACAATCGACAGTGGTCAGCAGTGGGAAGGAGAGCTAGTATCAGGCTGCCAGAAACGTATTGCAACAAGTATGCAACAGTATGCAACAAGTGTTGCGCCGGACTGGAGAGCATTCTCATAAGGCAAAGGTAGTGCAAACAAGTTACAATACAGACACCTAATCTTTCTCATCACTGTGAAAAGGTGCACAGTGGGCTGGGGACGTCAGCTCTAGCCAATCACAGTAGGGGTGGGTAGCAATGGGCAAGAACCAATGGTAAGTCAACAACACTGCAACAATGTTAGAAATGTAGACTTTGGGGATGGACGAGGCCAGCCACCTGACATGCGAGGGCCAGTAGAAGAATAACATCTATAATGTCCTATATAGGTTATGAAATACTCAATACCCAATCATCCGGCCCAATATGTTTTCTGGAGAAGGGCCCAGGTTGTGACGAAATGCTGATGCCATTCGAGAGTAAAACTGGCCTGCAAGCCGAGGAAGAGTAAGATATGCAGGAATATTTCTCTGTTGCTGTGCTGATCCCTGTTGGTTTCAGTTCTCTGTGTATTCTGTTGAGGGTGTTGGGCCCTACAGGTCCGCGGACCTCCAGTATCCTTCTGGCATACATGGGAGTTCCTCCCAACAACTCCTTCCCTAGGGCCCCTTTTCGACAATACTGACGGTTGTCTACTTTTTCAAACAGCCTGGGGGAATGTCTCCATTCCCCAAGTCTTCTTGCACTTTACTGCCAGTACCTGCTACCGGCAGAATGACTCAGTTCTCCTGGTATCTTGCTCTCAGTTCATCACAATCAGGGGGAATGACTCCCTTCCCCATGTCTTCTTTCCATCAGGCCTCACACCTAGAACACCCAATTCTGGTTTCACCTCTTCTTTGACTTGGCCCACTAGGTTCACTTCCTTGCTAAGTACTGCCATGCGGAAGATGGCTCGTATTCCTTTCTGGTATTGGATCCCAGACCATGGTTTCTCTTTCGCCACTTCTTTGAATTGGCCCACTTTGTTCACTACCCTGCCAAGTACTGCCACAAAGACGATGACTCATTTCTTCATCTTGCTCTCTATCTTTATTTCTTCATCTTGCTATCTATCTTTGGGGTCCTCAACCCTTTTCTGACGGTTGGTGGCCTTGGGACTACCACCAACACGAGGAAGACATCTTCGGCTGCAAAAGTCACACTCTGTCACATTTGGGTCCATGATCCATCACTGGTGGTCAGTGGTTTTGATAATATCACTGACACAAGGAAGATACAAGGAAGATTTCCTGTCATGCAAAGTTCACTTGTACGCCCTTTCAAATTAGGGGATTGGTACGTGCCCCTGTTTCCCTATGTGCCATTACGCAGTTGCCAGAACCCTCTCAGGCCCCCACCGGTCAGCCCACTGTCTCCCATACCTTCTGGGGTCATCCCACTGGGCTCAGGTCTCTCCTGGGGTCTGCACTGGCCTTGTCTTGGTCTTTGGTGTCTTCCGATGGCTTGCTGCATCAGCACCTTTCACGGACTGCATGGTCCACTTCGCCCTGGAGGCTGAGCTACTGCCTCACAAGCTTCTTGCAGAGTCATGTATGAGAACTGCTAGAAATGCATATCTTCTTCTGAAGGCGTCCAGGTCCCGAGCCCTTTGACTCTCCAGCGCCAAACAGCTTCCACGAAAGCTGTTGCTCGGGGGGTGTCTTGACATTGTGTCAAGTCCCTCTTTGGTTTTTAAAGTCCATACATGTATGTTTCTTACTGGAAGGCTAGAACGCTCCTCTGAGTTTACAGAAGTGCTTTTCCTGCATCCATGCATCCTCTTTGTGTCAGTACCTGCCTCCCAGGTATTCTTTTTCGTCTCAGTACTGGAGTCAGTAAATGGTATAGCTAATGCAAGCGCTTGCAAGGGGAGATTGGCTAAAAGATAGTAGAGGTTTTGGTAAGGTTAGGTTGGGGATGTTGTACCTAATTCTAGCCAGGCATGTGTCCTTCTCTAGAGTGGGGAGTCCCTCCCCATGAGATCCTCCTGCATTGTACCAGCCCTCCCCCCGGGGGACTATAGGGTAGCGGCCTCACCCCCCTGGCCTCATGGAAATGGGCTACCCCTCGGTGAGAAGTGACGTGACCTGATGAATCATCACTGCATGCAGAAGCTAGAATATATCCAGCAGCACAAACCTTTGTTTATAACTCTGCAGACACAACTAATTTCCAGTTCAGCACACATTACACGGATGGCGGTAAGGATTTACCGGTACCGGTAAAATACTGGTACCGGTAAATCCTTACCGCCTTACTACGAGGTCCCTTTGCGGGTTGGGGGATTTAACGCCTGCTTTTTGCAGGCGTTAAAAACCAACCCGCAAAGGGACCCAGGGAGATAATTACGGTACCGCAATTTGCGGTACCGTAATTAGCGCCTTCCCCATTCCCATTGAGCCCTATGGGGCAAAAATGGCTTATAGCGCCATGGTTCTCCGCCATCCGTGTAATGAGGCATCCTAACTTCAAACAGAGCTCTGATGAGGGATTGCAGGTTTAAGTGGAATGAAAGTTCACAGCTGTGCCGATATCACTGAGAAGGTGTAGGGAGTGTTCCGATAGAGCTCAGGATTTGGCTGCTTTCATATAAGAAGCTATTGTGCTAATTGGGAATTGAGAAAAACCTCCTTAATTAAAGGATAGTTCCGGGACTTTTTTTTTATTGTCCCTACGGTTCGGCCATGTGTTTTTAAGCATAAATCGGTAGATGGTAGAAAACTTTCCTATGGACCTTACCCGACTTTTCGTCCATTAACGCACTCGAAATCAGCCGCCATTTTCTGATAATCCTATCATTTCCCCCCATCGCCCTGGCTCACCTGCTTTTGCGGCACTAAATCAAATCCCCCGCCCCTGAAACAGACTTTATCAAAACATTCATATTCCCCGCCTCTATCCGTGACGTGACTGTGCTGCGTAGGCAAACGCGCCCAGGCGTCTTCTACGCGACTCCACACAGAACCCGGAAATCAACACAGATCAGCTCACAACACAGCGCGCCACAATTCGGAATATGAAACTGTACTTTTAAATCAAACCGCAAGATTGTAAATTTGGTAAAGTACATTTATTTGACATCAAATGTTTAGAGAATATGCAGCGATTTTCATTTTTATTTGCTCACGTTCCAAAAAGTTTGTTTTGAGGCACGCGATGTTCCTTTGCTGTACACAGGGTCTTAGATCATCTCACAATACAGCGCCACAATTCGGAATATGAAGCTGTGGTTTAAAAGCAAACTGCAAGATTGTACATTTGGCAAAGTACATTTATTGGACATCACATGTTTAGAGAATATTCAGCGATTTGCATTTTTCTTTGCTCTCGATCCAAAATAGTTCGTCTTGAGGCAAGCGATGTTCGTGTGCAGTACACAGGGTGTTGGTTTACGATAAAATAAGCTCTTCGGTCGCACTGATAATCGCATGGCTGTTCCAACAACGAGGCACTAGGCCACCACAACGGTATGTATGTTGCATCTAGCCATTAGTACCGCGTAAGGGCATACTTGTACTTGGCGATCGTCCCATAAAATGGTCAGGGTGGTAACATTGTTCACACGGAGAAGCAACTGGCGGTTAAAAAACCCATCCGCCGGTGTCTGGTACTCGTGACACACACAATAATGAGTGATGTACCTGTTTTAAAAACATAAAAAATGAAATTAGTCTCCCCATCAGATCTTTATTAAAATTATTCATTTTATATATTAGGTCGGGAAATTATTTCATAGCTAGGACAGTGCAACTGGGTATTATACGTCATTTCCAGTAACCCACCCCCTCTCCTCTGCCTTTTTCACAGCCGCCTGAGCGCCAGTGGACCACTTCGTCAGCAGGGGAGAGGGAGAGAGAAAGCAGAAGCAAAGAGTAAGGTTTTGAGGTGCTTCCGTAAAAGGAGATTGTTCTCCTCAAGATAGTGCGCGGTACAAAACAATATGCCACATTGAACGAACAAGTACAACTTAACCCGTCTTTAAAGCTACTGTATAGTAATTAAATTGCGGTATAAACTCATCTAAAGAGTTACTTACATTATATTTGCATTTTCCATTGTGTCTGTGCGTAGGGCAGCCCCGAAATACCACTCCTTCTATGCCGACGTTATTTCTTCTAATGAACGAACATCAAATGGCTATCGTTTCTGAAATTTTATTCATTATCGTTTCTTACGTTATTGCACCACACCCCCAAAAAGAAGTCTTTCGGGATGGTCCCGGCCTGTCAAGGTCAAATAACAATAGAACCTTATACTGAGTCGTGGGCCATTCCGGCACCTGAGCAAAAAATCAAAGCAGCTGACCTTCACTTTGAACGAGCACACATTCCTAGTTAGCTACATTCAGTGTAAGGCCACCTCACAGGACTTGAAATTTACACTCCATCTTTGCATTTTGTCTGCGTGCTTTGCAGCCCCAGAGAACCATAAATACGGAGACATTCTATATTTTTTGAAAAATGATTTATATTACTGTTTGGTTTAATTTAATGCGCAAATGAACAAGGTTGGATAGACACATTGCATGTACACTGAGCAATCACTTTTATTTACACATTACATAGATACACATATTCAATGGGCCTGCGACATGAGCAGACTCGAGAGCAAAGTCACAGGTGACACCCGGGTGGTTCGCACTACTGCACGGTGAAGGGAGGGGCAAGGGTGGAGAGACACATTGCATGTACACTGAGCAATCACTTTCATTTACACATTACATAGATAGACATATTCAATGGGCCTGCGACATGAGCAGACTCGAGAGCAAAGCCACAGGTGACACCCGGGTGGTTCGCACTACTGCACGGTGAAGGGAGGGGCAAGGGTGGAGAGACACATTGCATGTACACTGAACAATCACTTTCATTTACACATTACATAGATAGACATATTCAATGGGCCTGCGACATGAGCAGACTCGAGAGCAAAGTCACAGGTGACACCCGGGTGGTTCGCACTACTGCACGGTGAAGGGAGGGGCAAGGGTGGAGAGACACATTGCATGTACACTGAGCAATCACTTTCATTTACACATTACATTGATAGACATATTCAATGGGCCTGCGACATGAGGAGACTCGAGAGAACAGACAATCAAATTACAATCATTTAAACCGTGATGTGTATTTCTCAATGAGCTCTTCTTTAGGTGGACATGGAACAGAGGCAATGTTGGGTGGCAATGCAGTTGTCCCCTGCACAGGTTCGTTCACAACTCCATGTATGTGCCTATCTAGGACATCAACGATAAGTCTCTCAATAAACTCATATTGCATATCCTCAAACACTGGTTTGATCACCCATTGTTTACTTCTTTTAGTGAAGGCCTTATTGTAGCGAAGCGTCCCTAAAGTTCCGGTCGTCCTACTTTGTTGACGGCCAACATTATGGTTATGTGCCAAGACCGCTAGAAGAGTCCGATTTATCATGCCCTCCATGCAAAAATGCAATCGTTTTGGCCTGTACTTTAGGCACATATTGTGGAACACCTCCAAATCTCCTGTGTGGCAGAATTCCGTGAGTCCCCTCAAATCTCTTGTTATAGTTTTATCAAATACAATCTTTTCAATGGCTTTGTGAGTGGGTGATGAAGGAATCAACCACTTCTTCTTCCGTGCCTCCTCTGTGGACAAATGGCCATGTTCACAATTGTGTAAATGTTGGTTTGTGTTCCAACGGTGAACATTGGTACAGTGTAGCATTACTGACCGCCATTTTTCCAGTAGAATTTCCAACGACCCTCCACATGTTTTTGAGCTCCACCAAAGATGGTTGCTGATTGACTTGGACCACTGTGAAATACCTTGCATATCTTTTTTTTTACCTGCAGCCGACATTTTTTTATTGATTGTTTTTGCAAGATGCCAAACGTCAAATTGGTGATTTATATTTTTGTACTCTTCTCTCATTGTCTTGGCAATTGAAACGTGTCTGTCCGTGGCTATCAGGTCGATCACCATTCCCCGCGATTGTAGTTCTTGCAATGATGCTACAAAGCCAACTTTCTCCATGGCCACTGAGGATGTACTTTGTGACACCTGCACGACCACCGAACTCACAATTTTCTTACTTTCCATGTCCTGAAAGTGGTAGGTGCAGTACTTGGCTGAAAATCCTGGGCTGTCGCACTATCCATCACCGGCTAGCCTGAACCGTTTGCCCGCGAATGTACTATCGATAGACATTTTTTCCATTCTCCAAACTTCGCTAATGGCTGGAAATAGATAATCGGTTTGGTATTTGTAGAACTGAGTTTTCGCAATGAAATGGATTCCCACAAACTGAAAGAAAGACTCTAACTTTTTAAAACTTGAACCACTAAAAAGTGCAGCCGCTGCACAAAGTAGATTGCCTGCTGGCAGTTGCCCCAGCATGGGTTGTGCAGACCATGAGAAAGGATGATATTTTGTACAGGTGGCATGTATTTTAAGGTTAGTGCCTCGAATTACACGAGTCACATTAATCAATGGCTCCCCACATACTTCCCCACCAACCGAATGCCCACATTTCATCCGAATAATAATATCAATCAAACAACTATCGAATACAATGAATTTGGCCTCTTTCCTTATACTGTCACTCTGCATCCCAGCTGGTTCGGCCTGTAACGTTGAGGACATGTCACTCACATGAAAGGTAGAATCTCTGATATCGTCTTCCGCTATGTTCAGTGATATTGATGGTGTTTCATTGTCGTCCACTTCATTCTCTTCCATTGCAACATCTGTTCCTTCTCCGGCGATGGGTGGATAAAACAATTTCTTCAACTTTCTCGCGGTCTTAGTTTTTGCGGGTGTGGATTCTGTGAATTGATCTCCGACTGCATCCGAACTACCAGGAGGACATTCACTATCAATGGCTGGTGGTGGTATAGCTCCGTTGTCAATCACTTGATATTCTTCCCATTGGCACGATGCATCTCCAGTCTCAAGTCCCTGCCAAAAGGTTTGACAAGCAACATCTCTCGTTCGCTTCACTGTCTGTGTAGATCTAGTTCGTACACCCACTCGCAACTAGAGGACAGATTGGAAAAGGGATGTTCAGTTTAAACACAACTTACAGTATTGAACTAATAACAGTGAAAAACAACATAATATAGTGACCAGGACACTAACCTTCTTTTGCTTTCTTTTCTTTGAAACTTTCTTGCCTCGAACTTCAACATCAGGACGCTGTTGCTCCGACTCGTGTGTGCATGTCTCCACTTCCTCTTGCGCTGCAACGACTATATTTTCATGATAAGCACATCCATCACGCACTGACGCTCCATCGACTCCCTGAAACATAGAACTTTCATTAGTATGTATAATAATATCGAAAACACAAAATGTACTTGGGGACCAATACCCACGTACATCTCAATAGCAAAACACGAATGAACGCTTTGTGTAGAACATTCAAACGACAATTATTCACGCATTGTTGATCTAGTTAGATGGAACTGTCAAGATCCATACCTCGGGCTCCTCATAGACTTCCATTGATGATATTATTGAAGATGATGCTTCAGTAACTCCCTGAAACACAGTAATTGCATTAGTATGGTTTTCTATTTTGTTAAAAAGAACATAAACTTTGTGCAGGCATCAACGGCTCATCTAAATAGACCTGCACAAATGATCAGTTGTCTAAAATAAATAATGGATATGTAAATATGATTCGATTTGCTCGATCGTTGGAAGTGTCACCACCCAGAGATCTGCATCAACTACTAGGGGTGATGTTCTTGTAGAAGAAGCTCCGTCATCTCCCTGAAACATAGTACTTGCGTTAATAAAGAAGCAAGTATAGCGGATGTAATCACGTCATATGATTTCGCTTGATCGAACTGTCAGTATCCATACCTCGAAATGCATAAGAACATCAAGGGACGATGTAACTGCGGTGCACACTTCTGCAAGCTGTTGCGCAGACCCGTAACTGCATGCTCCCCCTTCTTCTTGGACTAATGCTCCATCGACTCCCTGAAACATAGGACTTTCATTAGTAATGAACACAATATTGAAAAAAGAAGACACATAGGAGGGCGACGACAGAAGGACATATCAATGGCTAAAAACGAAAGAAACATTGTGTGTAACAATCACGCTACAAGAATGCAAGATCTGATGATCTCCATCGATGGAACTGTCCGGAAACGTACCTCGAGCATCTGAGTGACATCAACGGTTGTCGTCAATACGTTGGACTCCTCAGCATCTCCCTGTAAGACAGTACTTGCATTATTTTGGATAACAATAATTATAACTGAAAACAAAGACTAGAGGACGAGTACAAGGGTGTACCATTAGGTAAAATAATTACACGATAAATTAAAACTATTGATTTACATGCCTAAAACAAGTCAGTGGCAGAATAGCCAAATAAGATTACCCGATAGGCGCTTGAAGTGGCTGATGACTGCAATAACGACACGGATGGAGAATCTTCCGCCTTCATATTGAGTGGATACATAAATGGGGAAATTATTGTTAGCTAATGCTACACACTACCGCAAGGCCGAGAGATAAATACGTAAACTTGACTCACCAGTGGAGGGATGTGGACGAATAGAGTGGGAATAGCGGTTGAGAGCAATTTTCGCCTCGCTCGCGGTGTGTTCTTCTTTATTAGCAATGATGTGGAGTACATGTCTGAGCTAAAGTGCCTGCTGCAGAAGCGGTATCGATCACCCCTCTTGTCCGCAAAGACTTCTAGGACTCTACTTTCAAGCTCAGACGGTGGATATCCGCAATATCGGACCCATTCTCTTATCTGATCTATTGTCTTAGGGAAAACATGCATTATAGTACCTTCAGATTTATTATGGGTCTTCGAATGGCAACCGCCAATGGAACAGGCAGGCATTGTGGAAAGTTCTGAAAAGTAAAGATCAACAATTCTCTATGAATACCAATGTAAACTCAGAACATGTGACTAGTTCCTTGCATGTACTGTCTTGAACGAAAAGAAATTGGACGCAAAATGATTATGGTACATGGCCTTACCTTGACGAACAAACAGTTAGATGCTGGGATCAGAGTAGTTTCTTGTCGTATAACAGGGAGCAGTTCACAGGTTGCAAACTGAGGAGTTTCCTCGAAGTGTTCACGGAAGTTCACAGAGACGAAGAGCAGATAACCAGCACCTTCACGGGTTGACTAGCAAAGCGCAAAGAAGTGCTCATTAGAAATATGAAGTGGGTTATAAAGAATTCGAAACAGGGGTGTGTTTGTGAATGAATGACGTGTATATGTCGTGGCATTATGCGGTTTGCAGGGGGCCGTCCAGCGTGAGGGGGGATGCTTGGCAGGAGACACGGGGTCTGGAGGTAGACATGGGAACAACAACCCATGCTCTATAGACCACTTTGAAGTGTACATGGTCTTTGGCACCTCTTGGCCTTTATCGCTCCCTGACAGCTCCACTTGCCAGCACAAGTACCCTGGTGCGAACTGCCTTTGATAGAGCGGGGGTGGATTGGAGCGGTGGTCGTGCAGACAAGACACAGGAAGACTCGTGAATGGAGACACACTTATGTGGATTGCAGGGGGCCGTCCAGCGTGAGGGGGGATGCTTGGCAGGAGACACGGGGTCTGGAGGTAGACATGGGAACAACAACCCATGCTCTATAGACCACTTTGAAGTGTACATGGTCTTTGGCACCTCTTGGCCTTTATCGCTCCCTGACAGCTCCACTTGCCAGCACAAGTACCCCGGTGCGAACTGCCTTTGATAGGGCGGGGGGGTGTGGATTAGGGCGCTGGTCGTGCAGACAAGACTCGTTTGCCGCAGGGCCTCACCAAGGAGAGGCCGTCTCACTGCATGTAAGAGGCAGGCTGAAGGATCTAGTACATGGAAGGCAGGGGGGTGAGTTTATAAATACCTCAGCCTCCCAGGAGAATATATGGGTGCAGTTCACCCTGGAGACCCTGGATGCCTAGGCAGTTAGTCAGCAGCAGGCTGGCCTGTGGTGGCAAGGCGGCACGGGCCAGAGGGGGTCATCTCTGTACCCGGTGCCCAAAAGGATGATTTATTATGATCAACCATATTGATTATTTACCTATAACCATGTTTTGTATCAATAAAATCCAACAGCCTTCCTTTTATTGCCAACGCTTGAACAAAGTGGTGTGGTAAGTATTTTTGGGGGAGGAGGCAAGGCCGGGAGGCTTGATGCCAACCCGCAAAATAACATATGTATGTCTGCTGCATATGGGTTCAACGGTTATGTGGATTGAAGGTGGGCGGCCAGCGTGAGGGAGGATGCTGGCCGGAGACATGTGGTGTGACAAGACAAGGCACAGGAAGACTATTCAATGGAGACACACTAGATTCATTTAAAAAATCAAAACAACCATTGTTAAAATATATGTTGGGTTTTATTTTAGATCTTAATTTCAATTGAACATAAATAATAAACATTACACATTGTAAAGTTCCGGTTGCAGCACATCCAGGGAAAATCCGCGGTATTGTCCACTGTCGCTGGGGAAATGTTGTCTAATGGCAAGTACCGCACAGGCTGGTATTACTCTCCGAACGCGGTGTCCGAGCCTCCCGTGAAGCCACCAAGTGAAGCAACGATAGGTCACCAGCCTGTACCACCTGTGAAAATGAAAGATGCAAACTGTATTAAAATGACAAAACTTTCTTATCACTGTCGATTCAGGTAAAAAATGTCATTCTGCTTTGAAAAAAATTCTATCTAGAAAATGCACAATATGGAACCAATTTACATACATTCGAATGATATGTAGATGTAATTTTAAATGTGTGAGACGACCATGACATAGTAGTGGCATCACTCACTGACATCAAAACCAGAGTATACTTACTCGTTACTCGGATTACGCGGACGAAAAGTGCCGCGAAGTTCGTGCATAAGCACCATCATCATCCTCAACACGGTCCGTGAGAGGCAGGCTTCCCTGAACTCTGGCAGCTCGGTGATGCATTGCGGACTTGGCTCGCCTTCCGAAATGTAGGCCAAGCACCCGGAATTTTCACGGCAGCAGCAGTTCTCCTCCTCAGTTGGCATTAGCTCGCACCGATTGCACGTGCACCAGGTGGAGACGCCGTCCATGCGACATGGTCCAGGCTCTTCATCCGTTGACTGGTCCTCCCATCTGCCGTCCGAATCCCCATCGTTTTCGCGTGCTTGCCTTTCCAGTAGTTCTTCCTCGGTGTACTCGGGCTCGTACATATACGGCATTATTGTAGCCATTGTGTGGTAAAGAAAGTAAAATAATTTACAGAGATGGTACAGGTGTTCACAAGGCCTAGAAGCGGCGAAGGTAGCTGACCAGAGCACAGAAACGAGTCACAGAATACTCAAAGTAACACAGAGAGAGTAATGGAATCGAAAATCTGCTGCTGTGTGTTGTGAAACGGTGTGTTTATACTTATTGAGGAAAGAGGCGTCCTGCCATTTCCATGGCGACACGTCATTAGCTGAAGCGCAGCGAATGTTGACACGAGACGTGCTTTGGCGTTGGGAAATGGGCGGTACGCGTCTGCTGATGTCAGGCTCAGGGGCGGGGGATTTGATTTAGTGCCGCAAAAGCAGGTGAGCCAGGGCGATGGGGAGAAATGATAGGATTATCAGAAAATGGCGGCTGATTTCGAGTGCGTTAATGGACGAAAAGTCGGGTAAGGTCCATAGGAAAGTTTTCTACCATCTACCGATTTATGCTTAAAAACACATGGCCGAACCGTAGGGACAATAAAAAAAAAGTCCCGGAACTATCCTTTAAGTCATAAATACATTATTTTGTCTTCACAGACTGCAATGTAGTTGAGAGTCTATATAAAGTGATGTACGGGGCGGGAGACATGCAGGATCAGTAATTTGTCTGGTGTGTTTTGGTGTCTGTTCCTGGGTCTTTCCCCGCATATGCTGCTATTAAGTCTCTACTAAACAAACTCACCCAAATTGGAGTCTGAGTTGTTCATCGATAGAGCCATGATAGAGTATGACTGTAAGAGCCCTCTCAGAGCATAGATATGCTTGGATGCCTGGGAAATATCATGGACTTTATTCTATTACTAAATAATAATGTGTTTTAAAAAGGTTTTGTTAGCATTTTTCAACAAACAATGGGAGCTTACATTTGGGACAACAGTAATATTAATATATTGTATTTTTTTTAAAATCAAAAAAATAACCAATCATTACAAATAAAAGCACAACATATATTTGCAGTTAGGAAATACATGTGTGAAATTAAATATGGCAGATTACAAATTACAATGTAATCTAAGCAAATCTCAAAGTTTGCAAAATTACAATGATTGGCCCAATCATTGTAGTGGTTTATAGTTATGTTATATTAATTATTTTAACTGCAAACATAGGCAGATTTTGGTTCCAGTGGGAACATCCTGAGATATCCAACATCTCGGTAGTGGAAAGGTCATGCTGCAAAGAGAAACATCTTGGGAGACTTTCTGAAAGGTCAACACACCACCGTCCTACAGAAAGAGGCGATGAGATCGTTCCAGGGCCAAGCTTCCTTCATTGACATCCTCAAGCCCCCAGTTCCCTATTCCTTGAAATTTGGGGCCGGATCAGAAAAAAGTGAATGATGAGAGTAAGAGAGGGGCCTAGCAGTGGACTCTTTCCTTTAAAATGAGAGGCAGAGGCGATAGACCGCTCTGTGTATTATGCGAAGTGACTTGAATGTGAAATGCTGCTGGACTTGTAGCCAGTAACACCGGCGTAAGATAGTCAATGTATTTTAAAGGCAGGATTAGTTGTTCCGCTGCATTCTGATAGCTGTAAAGAGATACATTAAATATGTTGGGAGGCCCATTGCTGAATATCAACAAGGCCAGCATCTCTTGGACTTTATGCAGAAAGGTCAACAAACAAAGACTTCTGAGCACTCACAGGTAAGGAGAACAACCCAGATTTAGTGATAGATGCAGTCTGGGAGGCAAGTGAAATGCCTCCAAGAAACTGTACCCCAGATTTATCACCACTTCCACTTGGGATGGAATTCTCCCTTTGCCAGCTAGTAGTAATTAGTGGTTGCAGAATACATACTGCATGGAATCTACCAACCAGGGACACTTACCTCTGACCTAAGGTAACACAGGGATTTCAAGTGCCATTTCCAAGCCTAACTGGGCTGTGAAACCACTGCAAGTAACTGAATATATGGGTGTGGCTGCCAGGAGAATCTAGAAGGGCTTTGTGTTTGGGGAAACTCTAACAGTGGATTGTTTAGCCCACCTATGAACACGGTTAGATTATAAGCAAGATGCATGCAAACACCACATCTTCCTTTCAGGCTGTGCATATTAGGTCATGCATGTCAAGACTGCCCTGCCGTCTCGTGAACGTTTTCTCAAACTTACTGGCACTTTATGGCACTTACACTTAATTTTGCAAACACATCACTTGCACATGCAGGCATAACAACAGACAAGGTATTGGTTCAACCACTTCCCATAGACCATTGATCAAGCCCCTCCTTAATATACAATTTTATCAATAGGTATCAGTATTCTTTTTGAAAATGAGAATTTTAAACAGATTCTTCATGTTCAAGGTTAATTTCAATTGGTGATTAATATGCTCCTGCCAACACGTGTTTCGACCTTACAGAACACAGGTCTTCTTCAGGGCCAATGTATCACCTGTCTCCTGTTTAAATTTTCTAACTAAATGATTGAACGATGTCCAGCAGCTTACATATAACCTTACTGGCTGGACTAAGAGAACTAATCCCCTTTGTTTATTCAGAAAATCAATTCTTTCTCCTTGGATTGGAGTTGTGCTTCTTAACCTTTATAATTCTTACAATAGCGTGTTGATGCTGCCTGCAGTGGTCTGCTCCACGCAGCTGGTGGTCATTTCCCCCACATCGGTGTGAGGTGCCATTCTTGAGCCTAATTGTGCATTGCAATCCCTGCAGGTGAGTGCATGGTGGGGAGAGGCAGAGAAGCATTGCAATTGAAGAAACTGAGACTTGCTGGCAAGCATGCAAACGTAAGCCTGCCTAGCAGAACCTTTAGACTCGGTGTGAGGCAAATGCTTCTTCCAAGTGACATGAACGTTGAGCACTGCGCTCCTTTTGCTGCTCACATCTGTTGAAGGAGTCTATAGGACTTCGAAAGCTAATGCATTGTACAATCTCAGCATTAAAATTTCAGTTAGGCCAATACACTTTACTTTATTTTTTAGAACTCGCCACGTGCTCGGAGGCCTCAGAGCGCCCACAAGACCAAGACAAATGGACAGACATAAAAACCAGGGGAGATAAGGAGGGTCCGAGCCGACGGAGCGGCGGTTCTCTGTTCATTCTTTGCCCCGTTTTTTTCCCCCAGCACTTTTTGCCGAAAAGGTTTTGCTTAAAAAAATCATTGATTATTTTTTTATTGGGGGGTTTCCCCTCAATCTCCCCTTCCCTGTTATTCATTCGGTATCAGGTAATACTGTCCCCATACATAATGTCAACGGGAAAAGCCATTGGCGGCATTATATATGGTGACATTATGTATGGGGACGGGTTACAGGGATGTCCCTTGCTCCCCGTGTAAAAAAAAAAAAAAGCAAATCGGGAGTTGCGGGGGGTTTCCCCCGCATGTTCAGTGAAATAGTGTCTCTGCAAAAAACAGACTTTTTTGTCAGGAGACCTTTTTGTGGGGACATTATTACATGGAACCATTTATTCCCTATACACCACCCCACTCTACCCCTTATATGCCCCTCCCCCCCCATATGTTTAGATTTCTTTTGGTCAAAAAATGTTCGGTAAAATGTGCCATGGACAAAAAAATGGGTGATGAATGAACGTCATACCAGAGCGAGGTGCCCTAGCATTGGGACTATTCTAATGCTTTGTCAAAAAGATGTGTGTTGAAATGTGTCAAGCAAGGAATTGATCTTTGGGCCAAAGGTATCTAAACTTGAGTTTTGTGCGATTACCATCAACGAAAAATCATGGTGGTCGGTCTGATGCGCTTGTATGTAACTCCACAGCCAAATAGGTTATCTTGATTAAAATCAACTCAATCATAGGGCCCTTGAAGTGTGTTGGATCCTGTCCCAGCTTTGGTAGGTGAAATGGAAGTCATGAGATACCAGAAGAGCCATGTTATGCCCTGAGAACTTGAAGTCACTCAGGATTGCCTAATACTTGCTGTTCTTTATGGTCCCCAAGGTGTCATGTATAGCTATGACTTCAAGAGACAAACAGGCCAGGATACCTCTATTTATTAGAGTCAAGCAATATTTTAATTTTTCCTAATTTTTTTTATTTGTGATCCTTCTTGTACTTAGACAACCTTACGCAACAATAAATAAACTTTCATTAAGAAGATAGGAACATTACAAAACATCACAAAACCATACCATCAAGCAATATTAGCACGTGGATGAAAGATATGCTGATGTGAACGGTTTCACATCCATCAAACAACCCATGCATTGTGTCTCTTGAGCTGGGGGGTCCGCATTGATTGTTGCAAGGACTTGCACCTGCTGGTGGATCACATGAAATGTCATCATTAGAGTGGAAAAGAGGCAGCTCTGTCTGAAAGGCAAGATTTAGCCAGCATTTGGTTGCCCAGACCATGCTTACCAAAAATATCATAGATGCCCATTTCAAAAGAGGTTCTCGCATTCAGTTGCATACATTTCAGATCGCTGCACGAAACAGCCGAAGCGGGCAACGCTCGGTGGTAAAATGGCTTCCCTAGAGGGTAGTGTACATTGTTTCATCTCCAAAGATGAGGCAAGATCAGTTCCTGCTTCCAAAATCGTAAACAAATCCCTGGTTTCACTTTTTTGTGCTGTCACTCCAGCCATGTGTGCCCATGGTGCCAGGGCAAAAACATACATTTTGCCTGCGGGTCCATTTGAAGGGTGGGGGCTGGGGTTAAAGCAATAACTGTCCACCACAATTATACAGCTTATACACTATAAAGGATGTGATGTATACATTTGTCCCACAGGCACTCACATTTTTAATAGTTTGCCCTTGATAATGTTGAAGCAATGTGTTTTAAAATAAATAGGTAAGTAGGTAAAGAGACCCTAGTGGGATCAAAGAAAATAATTCTGCAAAATGCAGTGATCGAAGTGAGTGGTAACGGTAGGGAACAGTGTTCCACTACTTTTATTTTTTTCTGTTTACCATTCCTCTATTTTTTATGAGCATATTCACCCTTCTATACAGAGAATGTGTCCATTATTGTCCCTGTGCCAGTGTAAAGTTGTAATAGGAGCCTTAGTTACTAGTCACTTAGACTTTTGGAATGCCCCGGCCGCAACACCTTGTCAAATGTTGCACCATGCTTCTGCCTACCCTCTCCCCTGCTGAGACCACAGTTCCACTACTTTCTTCGGTACACTTCTGCCTCTGGTAAAACGCACATGAATGTCTCTCCCACTGAGAGTTTGGCATGCTATTTTTATGCTAAAATATGTTATCTGTATATACACTTCCCAAAATCTTTCTTCTGGTACATCATGACCATATTTGCTGTCGGAAAATAGTCACATCACAAAAGCACTTGATACATTTAGTGTCAATGAAGCATTCTTTGCAAGGCTCTTGGGACTCGTTCTTCTGGTATGCGGCACAGAACCTGTGGGTGCAGAGATACTGGGTGCAGAAGACACTGGGTGAGCCAGCTGGGCGGAGCTAGAGCTCTGAGGTCCACGTTCACCGGGATCTAGTTAGCACAGCCACCTGTGAAATGACAACCCTTGCATTCCACCTTCTCTTACCTCATTGATTATGAACCTGCTTGCCATCCGTAGCCTTGTCCTTGGTCCGAACTTGTTGGTGATCATTATTCGCAGGCCGGCTTCGGGGAACCGGAACTTTGGAGGGCTGGAGCATATGATCTCGTCCACCATCACCACTTGATGCTTGCCGTTGGTGTATTGCTGCTTGGCCTTCACTATTGGTTACAAAGCAGAGTGCGTTACTTTCACAATGAGGCCCGCCTGCCATTGGTTCAGAAATGAGGCTTCAAATCAGGTAGGTTTCAATGCTAGCCCTCCAGTAGGACTACAGGGGTCTGCAGCCTTCTGCCATTTAGATATTTTGTACTACAACTCCCATCAGCCCTATCCAGCATAGTTAATGGCGAGGGATGGCTTTTGTAGCCCACAATATCTGGAGAGCCACAGGTTGCAAACCCCTGTTTTAGGAACATGTGTAGGTTAGTATGCCATTCTCAGTCATTTACTGAGTAGCTTTGTGTCTCATCTGTCGACCTAACTGTTCCTGAATGCCACTATTAACCTTCATGTTTATTCTGTCTTTTTCGCTAGTCTATCCATGTGTTTGTGTGTCTTTCACTCTCTCTATCCATTGCTTGTGTGTACATCTGTGTGTATTTATTTTTAATCTGCCTTTACCTCGATTCTTAAATCTGTGCTTTCTTTTCACCCAGTTGTCTGTGTTTAGGTCAGTCTGTCTGTCTGTCTTTCACCCTGCTGGAGAGAGAGAGAGAGAGAGAGAGAGAGAGAGAGAGAGAGAGAGAGAGAGAGAGAGAGAGAGAGAGAGAGAGAGAGAGAGAGTACATGCGTGTGTGTGGGTCTTCTGCTCCACCCGCTAGTTGTTTTTTTTCATATGTCCATCTATAAAGCGCCAAGAAGCCTTGCAAATAGCAAAAGCCGTGCTTTAGCAGCACCCGATAACTTAACATATCTTGTCCAGCCATGGCCCATCCATTTGTCCATGCATGTGCTCTGCCAGCATGTCTAGCTATCCATCCATCTGTATATACATCTAACTACCCTTCCTATGTGACCAACCCATCTGTCCGTTGTTCCATCTAAATGGCTACATGGATTTGGAACTGACACAAAACGCTTTAATTAAATACTATGGGCCAGCCTCGGAGTGTGAAATTGACAGAAATCAGGAGGAAGCTGACATCTTGGAAAAACAAAATGTTATTGAATGTCTAGATTCTGCTTCACGGGATATATTATGGACATGGGGTGGGTGATATGCAACGGCCCACAATCAAGCCAGGCACTCGAACTTCTAAAATACCCGGGGAAGAGGGTGAACCTGCTTGGAATTCTGAGCCTGTTTTTGCTGAGTTGCACATTTTCTCCAAACCACGTGTTATAAACTTTTATTTTTAAAAATGTGTTGCAATCCACTGGGTGCTTCTCTTTCATGTGCATGGAGTGATCAGCTCAAATCAAGCCAATCCATTTATAGTCACTGCTTAAATGTGCGCACTCAAAGGGCCTATCTAGAATTATATCGCAACATCCTTTGTTTTGTCTGAATGTGTATAATAGTTCATTTTTATTTTTTGCCATGTTTCCACCGTAGAAAGTGCATTTTTATAAAGGAATGCCTCTAATTTGGAATATGGAATTACACCCATTCCTTATATTTAATGGCTTGCTGATAGACAACACGAGCAACTCTGGATAGGCCCTTTAACTTTGCTCTTTGTAAGTGCGCTCTTGTCAATCAATTGGATTTGAAGGAACTGGGGCAACATTTCAATACTGTTGCACATACACAACTGCTGCTTGCACACGCGCAATCATGCGAGCACTGGCGCAAATACTCTTGGGCTGCATCTGTAATTGTGGTAATGTGACTGCGCATGTGCAAAGCAGCCAGGTTTTCAAGGTCGGGGAAACAATGATGAGATATTTTCACACAACAATTGCAATAGTCTGTGACCATACTAGTTCGCGGCTGGCAGCCATCTTAAAAGCGTTGGTGCCTCTATCGGCGACCGCTAGGTGGCAGCAAAGACTTCCTGCTGCAGCCCGAATAGACACAGTACAACAACAATAGATTGACATTGAAAACATTTAAAGATCTACAAACTTCAGCCAGTAGAGTAAGGCTAAGCAGACAGGAGACGTAGAGTGTTAGGAGAGCAGAGACAGAGACCCCGTGCATGCCAACGTGTTAATAGGACAATTTTAGAGGGGAGCACAGTGGAGTGGTTAGTGTAGCAGTTTACTCACAGCAAGAAGAGCAACGACATTCAGTACAGTAAGTGAAAATAAGAGTTCAACTAGTAATCTTTAGTGATCAGTCTGTTTCTTGTAGAGCTTATCCAGAGAAACCTGCGGCTGTCTTTTAAGCACTATGACCCTTCCAGAGCTCTCCAGTTTTCCGTGGCATTGCCTGGTTTTTTCCCCTGTTTGGATTATGTGACTTTTAGTTTTTTTGTTTCCCAATCAAAGTTTGGCAAAGCTGCAAATCCCATAATTCCAAGCAAAAACAGGACCTGGTGGCCTTCTCATGCATGGCCATGGAAACTTGAGAGCTCTGGCCCTTAGCTTGCATCGCACAATGGCCTGGACGTGGAAAAACCTGAAAAGACAAACTCGCTGCGCGTTTTCTCTCTTCTTTACATGGGGCCCACCCCGGAGGTGGGAGGCCCAGGGACATAAGATGGGAGGTGGGATTGTAGTGGGAGCGGACATGGGTAGCACCTATCAGGTGCTTGCCCATTTAGCATGCGGGTGTACAGGGGTGGGCCACCAGGCCCCAGTAACAAAAGGGACCCAGACTTCTGGGTGCCCAAACTGCGAGCAGGTGACGCTGACACCCACATCAAAGGCCCCTCTCCCATCTGGACGAATGGGGACAAAGGGCCTTTGATGCTTCAAAGGGAGCTACCTGCCCTCAGGCCAATTTTGGCCTATATCTGAGGAGGGCAGGTAGCCCCCAGTCTTCTTTCCCCTGTCCCCAGCACGTGCAGGAGCCGTGCCCGCCGCCGTCCTCGCAGCGAGAGAGAGGCAGAAATAATCCAAAAACCTCCCTCCCTCTAAGTAGACATGCTTCCGACCTGTGAATGGTGGTTAAATAGGACAGGCACCAATTAAAAAATATAAAATTCACAGAATAGAACAGGCACCAATTAAAAAGGTACACGTTCACGGGAATAGACAAAGAAAGAAGTTATCATATGCCTCACTGGAATCAATTAAATAACCAAACCACAGGGGCAGGTTGCCACACCTGAGGTGAGTGTGATGATAGCCGAAAGGCCAGTAATCCATCTCTAAGGAGGAAAAGGCATAAAGAAACACTTCAGGAAGGAACTGAAGACAGTACTCTTCAAAGAACATCTTCCAAATCGCTGGCAGCTCCACTCAATCCTAAATCTTCCCATCTGCAGCTCCTCCTCTGTGGAAATCGAGATAATATTGTGACCCCAATCGCATTGTTTAAATGTATGTTGGCCTACGCCAAGCTGTCTAAAGAATATTATGAACATAGGTTCCGCGGCAAGGTCTTGACCTTAATGTATCGTGAAAGCTGCCATCTTGGATTTAGCCGCCATTTTAGGTACTCTTGCCGTGTGAAAGTCACCTCGAATTACAAAATGGAGGCCGAATGACATTTCGAGTAAGACTTCGGCTATGGTGACCTCCGCACACGTGAATGAATAATATGTCCGCAGGCTACCTGTTAGGGTCATGAACTAAGACCCTGTCCTCTGTTTAACCTAGGTGTAAATATGTAACTGTATCAGCGGAACCGATCTAATATATGGAAATTGCATGTTCGACCTGGCTACGAACCCTAGCCGTTGTTCCAAGAATGGTTAACTTACAAGAGGGCTGGCCAATGCAGTACAAAATGTATAAAAACCCGAGCATCCCGATGATCGGTCTCTCCCACTTTCAGTGCGAACCTAACGTTGAAGGTTCACGTGTTAGTCAGAGGGCCGAATAGCTATTCGCATGTCAATTGACTTTGGTAACTTTGTAACTTTGAAATAAAGCGCTTTGTATGTCCTTTGTAACCTGTGTTGGTGTGTTTCCTTTTGGGCTTCCCGGCCTCATATCAATTTCTCTGTTTCCACACCTCCACCCCGGGTCCGCGCTTAGAAACTTCTGTGTATTAAGCGCGTTATAAATAACCTATCATATCAGTGTAAAGCAACTATTGCAATAACATAGTGAAATGTGCAGGGAATCCGTGTGAGTTAACAAGAGTACAGGCTAGCAAATAGCAATCTTATGCCAACGAATGAAAGTGTCTTGGGAGGATAGCTCAGGGGCAACGTGCTCGCCTTGGAAGCAATAGTGAAATGTGCAGGGAATCCGTGTGAGTTAACAAGAGGACCTATGTTATGTTATGTTATGTTATAAACACTTGTATATCGCAAACCTACACCAGCTAGGGTATGACAGCGCTGAAGGCAAGACTGAGGGGGAAGCGAAAAGAAACAGCAGAACCAAAAATAATCGGGCTGAAAGTAAGAACATTTTAACAGCGGACCTAAATGACAGATGATCATAGACGCTACGAAGAAAAAAGGGGAGAGAATTCCACAAGAGAGCTGAAACAGAAAAAGAACGTCCTGCCCCCGAGAGCGCTTGACACGGGGCACAGCCATGCACAGCGCACTAGCAGAGCAGATTGGACCTGGGGAAACATAGCGAATACATATACTAGATAGGTACTCCAGGCCAATTTTATAGAAGGTGCGGTGCACTGTGCAGAGAGCCTTACATTTGACCCGATTGGCTACAGACAGCCAGTGCAAGCATTTAAGAATAGCAGAGGCTGAAGCAAGATGAGAAGCACACGTGGTTCGGTGAGCTGCTGAGTTTTGGAGGAGCTGTAGACGGTGAAGAAGATAACTGTGTTGGGCTAAGTAAAGAGAATTACAATAGTCAAGAGCGTCCGCAATTATAAAAAAGACAACTAAAGGACGGAGTTCCGAGTGAAGGAAAGGGAGGACTTTCCGCAAGATCCAGAGCTTGAAGTGAACGGTTTAACAGGCGGTGCTCTCTTGGGGGAGCATGGAGAGAGAGGCTGACAGTTTAACCCCAAGGTTTTTCACCACTGTAGAAGGCTCTGGTAGGGTGCCAAGCTCAGGTGGGCAGAAAGCAGAAGACCAAGATGAGGCATCAGGGGGGGTCTCTGATTAGAACCTCAGTCTTATCTCTGTTACGCCGAAGCGAGCTGTGGCCCATCCGGACATGGATCACAGAGAGGCAGCGGCAACAGTGCTTTGCCGTAGAAGGATGGGCTTGGTCAAGCCACTTTAAGATCTGGGTGTCATCAGCATATGAATAACACTGAAAACCAAAAGAGTGAATCAGGGTGATACGGGCCGAATATAAACATTAAAGAGACAAGTGGCAGTATAGGGCCCTGTGGCACTCCACAGGCGAGTGGAAGGGAAGATGAGGTGAAAGGAGAAAGAGAAAGAGATTGGGATCTATCAGTGAGATTGGGATCTATCAGTGAGAAAGGACAGGAACCAGTCGAGGACCCGACCGGAGACCCCCAATGATGATAGTCTCTGAATCAGGATAGCATAGTCGATGGTATCAAATGCAGCATAGAGATTTAGGAGGATCAGAGCTCCGATACCACTCTGAACTACAATCTGCACCAAATCATCAATGGCAGATACCAGAACCAGGCCTAAATCCTGACTGGAAGGGGTACAGAAAGTGGGAGTCCTCTAGAAATGAGAGCAGGAGGGGAGTCACCGGAGATTCTAACAATTCCATGGGAAAGGAAAGAAGAGAGATAGGGCGGAAATAAGAGGGAAGGGTCCAAATTAGACTTTTTAAGAAGTGGAATCATCAACGCAACCAGCTGAGCAAGATTCAGATCAGTCAGGAACTACACCAAACAGTCGTCGGGAAGGTCTTTGCTATTGTTGGGGTGGAGATTAAAGTCCCCCGACACAATAAAAGAATCATATTGAAGCCTAAGGTCTGTGAGCGCCTCCACAAAGGCTGGACAAAGTCAGCATCATAGCCAGCGGTCTGCAGGCTAACATCTAAAGTACTTGACAGGGAATCTTTAACATGCAGGAGAAGAGGCTCCATGCTCAGGGAATGCGTGAAGGGCAACACTGAGCATTCAAAGAACTTACAGTGTAGAAGTGCAATACCTCTACCCGCACGGGGAGGAGCCCTATCTACCCTGAGAATGCTAAAATCAGAGGAGCGCATGAACTAAACGCGGGTCAGATGTATCTGTAAGCCACGTCTCAGTGACGTAAGCAACGTCAGGTTGGTAATCTTGCAAAAGATCAAGACAATCCAAAGCATGCGCTGCCAAAGAGCGAGAGTTGAAAAGCAGGCACCTTACCTGCACAAGCGGTGAAGATGGCCTAGAAGGGCCTGCAACTAAGGTTACAAGACCAATTCAGAGAGAAAATGGTACCGGGGAAGGGTGGGGGTGTGGGGGGGAGGGCAGTCTGGATAAGCTCCTCATGTGAGAAGAATTTCAGACCAGAAGAGCGAGTACTAGCCCAGAGCTCATCTGAAGGGCGAATGAGCGCAGATGGGCAGGACTTTGGCTGGACATAGGCGCTACCGCTGCGCCTCCGAAAAGGATGGAGGCTTAAATTGCACATAATTTGACAGGAGACAATCAGCTGCGAGTACCCAAGGACAGCGAGGAGAGACTCACGGGATGCATGCAAGTCTGAAAAGAAGAAGCCAGGTGAGCACTGAAACAAGCCCATGGACAAAATGGAGGCCATGCAATGTCTGACTGCAGTTAGCGGCATACAAGGAACTTAAAACCAACTTAAAAAGAAAGTAACCAGGCAAGTAAAATGAAAAATGTAAAAAAAAAGTAAGCTGTGTTGAACCACGAAACTTGATAATAAGACGCCCAGTAGCATGTCGCAGGCACGGGTAAACCCGAGGCCTGTGAAAGGAGATAAATGCGAATCTTAAAACAAATAAAACAGAAACATTTAAAATATGCAGAGGAATTTCTCCCAGCGCACTCAAAACCTAATTTCTGAAGAAATACCAGAGCAGTAAATTACCCCTCCTCCATCGTTAGCAGTACGCCAGTACGTAATGGCAGCAGTGTAGGTATTCTGTATCATTGTTGGTGTTGAGGGAATTAAGTCTGCTGGTAATTACAGCTGGTGGTAAAAATCCACCAGAAGAGTACACATTATCTGTGGATTTTCTGTAGCACCATGAATTCCAAATGTAATAATACATGTGCCATCAATCAGTATTAAAATACCACTGGCAAAATTCCATTTCAATTTTGGGGCAGGAGTGCATTTCCTGCAGGGAAAAAACACTTCCGCCTGAATATACAAGAACACAATTTCAGTGCGGCAGTTGTTAATGGATTAAACCATTTCTAGGACCAGCTCAGAGATTGCCTTATTTTTGGTGGTAATTGTCATAATTCTAAGACATCAAATTTTGCTTTGATGAGGATTCATAGTGGAAATACTTTTAAAACCGGTGGTAACTTTGTCACTGGTTGTAAATCAACAGAGCAGTTTGTTCCGTTCCCATAAGTGGTATTTGACCGATCTTTAATTGGCAGGACAGTACCACCAGCGGTAGCATGCGTACCGGAATGAGGATCTGAGGTCCGTATTATATCAATGCTTAGCCTATTTGCTGCTAGAGACAGAATAATAAACAGAAGAAACACATTATCCTTACGAGTATTGGAATAAATTATATTGCGTTTTGCCCGTCTGCCCGATTATGGGTATATGAGAGGTAAATATGGCCCAGAATCCATGTGCATCACTGTTACAGTAACGAAGACACGACTGGTAGATTATGAATTAGCTCGCATAGGAAGCTAAAGGAAAATCAAGACAGTCCTAAAATGCCAATGTTGTCTACTGCTGCAGCACACAAAAGTGGCATTACGTATTGGCAGGTGCAGAAATATTGATTGAGGAGACCAGGAAGCATCTGGAAAATGGAGGCAGCCTCCCAAATTGGAATAAGAGAGAGCAGTCCCCTCTTTCATCAAAGGTAGACACAGGAAATGCTCCGATGTTTACTTCAAACACAAACATACCCCAGATCGCAATAAGAAGGCTCTCCTCCCTCGAAGAAAGATGTACCTAGACCCATCCACAGAATAGGGCCTTATGGGGAAGTGAATGCCTGCGACCCAAATAGATCAGCCCAAGCTGAAACTTCTCAGGCCAAGGCAGGACAGGTGGGAAACCTAGAGAGAGGGAGGTTGCGTGGAGCAGGTCTGCACGCCCCCTCCCGCTCCCCTTTCTTCCCACAGGAGCAGTTCAAGAGAAACCCTAGGATGTAAGGCATTCAGCCCCGGGCTAACGCCTTATAATCTTTGTGCACCATCCACTTTTTGGTAGACACCGGAGGCATCAGACAAGGACAGCATGGCTGGTGGAAAGGGAGGCACTGCTTGGTGGGTGAGACCTGGTGGTTGGGAGGGGGAGGTCTTCCTTTTCTCCAGCACTGACTATGGATGTCCCCCCAATCTCCTTCAGATCCACCAGAGCGCCTAGAGGCCATGCACATGACACTGGTGGGTGGTCCAAATCCCAATAACATAGTCCAAACCCAATAAGGAACACATGATTCTATACATAATATCGGCAATTTTAGACAATGATTTGTAGAACTGTCATGAGATTTCTTTTACAGCAACAGGAATTCATGTCCAAGGAAGACAATTTAAAGACTGGCTTTGAACAAGTATTAGTTCAGCCACAACTTACCCAGACTAACTTGATCCAATTATATCATACAGCAGTTTGAGCAAAAAGCGGCAATGTGTCACACAATGATTATGTCAAGAATGAAAAGGGGAGCCACTGAGGATCAGGGTAACACCAGAGTAAGAGGAGAAGCACAACAACATCATGGATGAACCCGGTGCAGATCGATATTCTACAAGGCCCTCTTTCAATGGGGTCTCTCAGAGCAGTATGCGGCTATGTTGTGTAAAGACGGGTTACTTAATTTGGCATCATCCTGCGGGATCAGACGAGAGTCCTTCAAGAAATTGACATGCGGCGTGGCACTTATGCTGCAACCCGACATTAAGGGGGGGGGAGTCTTGCCATTCCAAGGCTTTGCACAGCTTACTTTGGCCAACGGTGTTCTTGATCACTTACATGAAAATGCTTGATGCATGTGGGTATTACGGCCAAATATCTAGTGCGATCGACTCTTCGGTTGAACTGTTTACGTCTTAACAATGACATTCCAAATGTTTGTAGACTTTACAATGTCTTACCTTTATACTCTGGTTGTATGTGCCTCAGAATGAGGTCTCCACACGGTGTTGCACTCATTTCCTCATTCGTTTTTCTTTTTGTGTATTGCACTGCAGGTTTGGTTGTGTATGTTTGTGTGCTTATTTACAAGCATATTGTCTGAACTCTCGCATGTAATCCGTGATTGCATTCAGAACATAAAGTATATGTCTAGTGCGTGTTGTCTGTGTATATGTATTTTACAACACATTGTTTCTATGCCTCCTGAATGTGTTCTAAGCATTGAGGTAGATATGCATACTCTGTATTCCGACCTTAGAGAAAATGATATAGATATATACATTAAATTTGGAAAACACCTGTCTGCTAATAGGTGTATGGTGTATATTCCAAGCTTGTCATCCGTGCTTAATTGCCTCTCGCATGTACAGTATTTACCCCTGGAGTGTTTGTCCTGTGCGTGTTCCAAACATGTATCTGTGTTTGCCTAATTGCCAGGGCATGTGATCAGTGCTCAAGTCCACTCCAACCGTAACGTATGTGCGTTTTGCGTATTACTCTAGGTTTGCATAGCAGAGTCCAAGTGTTTGATCTTTCCTTAGTGTGCTGTTTGTGTGTACTGTGTCTCAACTGTGTGTATGACTATTACATGCATATTGCATATTCCAAGTGTGTAATCACTGCTTACCTACAGTGGTCGAAGTTTACAAGAAGAAGTAGTGGAACTGTGGTTCCTACTGGGCTGTGCCTGCCCCCCAAAAACCCCATCGTCACGCCCCCCCCCTATTACAAACCTCCAAACACATGCACCTGCTGTTTAAGGAAATGTTCAGTGCAGTGCACTGAAGGTGCACGTTTCAACTTCTTCCTACACTTATTTTAAAACAAAACCATTCCGGAACGGTTTCTGTATAAAATAAAAGTATAGGAGCTGTAATCCTTAATTTTAAAAAGTAGAGGAGCACTGCTCCCGACCACTTCGACCGCTGCTTATGTAAATTCAACACACAATGCACATTGATTGTGGCCTGCATGTCCCAATAGCGCATGCTAGTATACACATTCAAAACAAGTGATCTGTGCTTTTATGTATTCCAAATGTAATCTATGTGCATATTGCTTGTTGACTCTTAATATGCACATTATGTTTAGGTTCTTTGTGCACAATGTGCTTGGAGTGCAAAACATAGTGTGTTGGTTCAGAAGAATTACACAGACACTTTGAGGACATTTCCAACAATGGTTTGATAAATAATACGAAGAAGGCCTATCTGTCCCTAAGGCTACGGGGTGTTCCCTATAATTAACTAAGGTGCTCATCACTCGTCCGGAAATGTTCAAATCAAAAGAAAATCCACTGTCCAAAACTAACCCTATCTGACCCTACAACTATTAAAAACAACTAAGGTCAGGGGAATGGCTCCATTCTTCTGGAGAAGCAGGGTGCAGCTTGACTTTAGTGGTGTATTAATATCTTATTTTCAAATAGTCTCTAGCCACCTTCTTTCTGTACAAGGGCTTGCAATTCTTGGATAGAGTCTTAGACTCTTCCTTTATCTTGAGGGATAATTTTCCCGGGGCTCTTTTGTAAAGTTGTTTTGATCCTTATATCCACAGTGTTTTGCTGTGTACTACCTTGGCTGATATCTTCTCTTGGCTGGGTTATCCCTTCTGGATAATTAATGGTCCATTATCTGGTATTCGGTTGTCCTTGTTTTGTGGTATTCTATTCACTTGCTTTGTGGTTACTGCATAGTATTCTCTAACAGACTCCAATTGTAGCTTCTGGGACATCAAGGGATCTTCTTCCCTCTCCCGGTATCTGTTAGTTGCGTTGGAGTAAACCCATTTTCTGGACTTCTTCCAACCTTCTGTCTCTCCTCTGCGTTGTTTAAATTCCCTAGCGTTGTGTTTATGTTTCCATCTAGACTATTGCTCTTTCAACTTCTGGCGTTCCGCATGGATCTAACCTATCCTCTTCGTTCTTCAACTTCTATAAGGCCGCCTTGGCAAGTGTGATTGCCACTTTCACCTCTAACTTCCAGTGTCATGCGGATGACATGCAACTATCTTTCAGGCTACCCTCAGCAGCCTGCTCCTCCTCGCTCATATCTGACTGTCTGTCCGCCATTCAGTCATGGTGTGCTGCAAACAACCTCTGCCTCAACGCCAGAAAGACTGAGATCGTTTGCATTGGGACCCCTGCTCCGGCTTTCCCACTTTCACTCTGGTCGGCCTCGCTTGACCCTGCGCCTGCACTCACTTGCAAGGCTAAAAACATTGGGGTCATCTTCGATTCCACTCTCTACTTCTCCTCTCACAATTCGGACATCTCTAAAAAGTCTAACTATCAGCTACACCTCCTCAGAGGCACTCTACTTTTTCTCACTTTCCCTCAGAGGCTCACTGTCTTGAGGGCCCTGGTTCTCTCTAGGCTTTACTACTGCAACAGCCTCTTCCTCATCCTCCCTGCTTCTGTTCTGCGCCCTCTGGAACTCATCCAGAAAAGAACCGCAAAATGTATCCTTGGCCTCAAGGGACCACATCTCATTGGTGCTGACAATCCTCCATTGGCTCCCGTTGGCTGCAAGGATCGAGTTCAAGACCCTCTGCATTGTCCACAAGGCTTTCTGGGGCCTGGGACCTACCTATCTGCAACGATACCTACCTAAATACTGTCCCTCCCGAGCCCTCTGCTAATCTACCACCAACCTTCGGCGAGTGAGCCTGATCTCCAAGCAGAGATTTGGAGGGAGATCTTTATCCTCTACAGGGACCTCACTCTGGAATAGCCTCCCTGTTGCCCTCTGTCTTGAGGCTGATCTCCTTAAGTCCCGGAAACTCCTCAAGACTTTCCTCTTCTCCTCTTCCTTCTCTCTCCCTCTACCCTGTAAACCTAGCTGTCTGCTCTTTCCCTCTCTCCCTCCTCACCCCTAACAGCTTGCTGACTGGCCACCTGGTGCACCTCAGAGTTTCACAGATCACTGGCATGCCGGCCAGACTTCTCGCACTCGCCTCTGGGCCCTGCACTCGCCTCATCATCACTGCACTTGATCAATGACTCAAGAGAGTTGCATCTCTCCGCACTTACCCCAGTCTCCACCGACAGGGTGCACCTGGACCTCCCTTCCTCCCTCCCCAGGACTTGTCTACCGCCCATTCCCCTGTATTCATCCGTGCACTTGCACGATCTGAATGCACCATGCCTGCAGATCGTTCCCCTTTGTCTTCACTTCCTGCATGTTAGCACCTTCTTTATTGCACTTGGAAAAACTGCAGAATCATCATCAGACCTATTGGTGTTATCTCCACTGTTAATTGTATTACATGCACTTACTCTGCCTGTGCAGACTATTATCATTTCAGAATTTCAAGGGCTCTGAACGACTGTTGTTTTCCCCCTTGTTCCCTCCCTCCTTGAGCGCTTTTAAACGCTTGCCTTGTGTATAGGTGCTTTGCAAATAAACATTACCATACAGTACCATTCCTTTTATCTGTGGTGAGTTGTCTTAATCTTGTAGTGTTCTCTCTATAACACACTGCCTTTGCTATCTCCTGAATGCGAAGATATTCTCCCCACTCATTTATTTATTTATTGTTAACTTATAACACACTTAATACCAGCGAGTGGTTTCTACGCATGGGGTCGGTATTCGCACCTGTGTTGCGCCGCGTTGTCTTGCTTCCAAGACAAACACGTTGCCTCCGAGCTATCCTTCTCTGGGTGGTCTTCTCTGCTTATTCATATTCACTTTCTCAGGTTTACATGTGAAGTTTCTTCTGATATTATTACAGTTCATATTTATTAAATTTGTAGTTTGCCTTTCAACAATTCCACTGGAACAAGTATCTCCACTCGTAGAACGATGCCCTTTTGGCTTTCCGGTCCTCCCCGTTACCTCTCTCTTCATGGGAGAACGTCTCTGGGGCCTGCAATCACTTGAGACCTTCCTTCCTGCTTGGCTTTCACTGTTATTTTTTCCATTGGCGTCTCTTCGCCAGTTTCTCGCTTCCGTATCATGCAATGGTCTACGTCTCTCCCGGCAACTGGTGCCCTTGCAGATACCTCTGCGGGTTGCTGTCGGGGGTAGTAGGTTGGGCTGCCTGTCCACTACAAACTACTCGTGGTCACGCCACCGACGGGGTCTGGGTGCTCAGACCCTTGGTTTTTCGCTGATTCGATGTGCTGTCTTCCCAGCGTCTTTCATTCGTCAGAGTCATTCTGAATTTTGTGGGCTGTGCCTCTCTTATTGGCTCTGCCTCCGCTTGCGTTACGCTACCAGGGGGCCGCCCCTGCTGCCATATGATTCACCCTATTCTCAATCTCAGCGTGTCTGCCTCCTTAAACGACCATGTCACAGTGATGTTGAGATTTGTCCTTAAAGAGACAGCTTCTTTTCTTCGATACTCATGGTGCACGTGAACGTTTTCTCAGCCCAGTCTTGGTTTTTATTGCTGTTCAGCATTTTAGGGAGCCCCATGTATGCCATAATGGAAGAGGGTTAGGAAGTTGCTTAGAGGAATGGGATTCATTGTCTCCTAAGGGGGAGTCTCTCCCAGTGAGTGCCCACATACCCAGAACACTAGGGAGGGTCTTAGGGAGAGGGCTCACCTCTCTAGTCTCAAAGGGGTAGGGCTCCCGCTTGGGTAGAAGGGACGAATTATCTCGATTCGTCACATCGTCACAATAGCCAGAGCAACAGAGCAATATATGTGCTCAGTGAAAGGAGGGAGCTTTGTGTGCATAAGGGAGGGTTCGGAGTGTGTGTGTGTATGTGTTTTTATTGGGGTGTGTGAGAGGTGTTTGCACTGTCATTTCATGCATAGTCATTCTGATTGTTTTGTCTGTGCGTTCTGCTCATGCATGTTGTCTGGGCTTATAGTTCTTAAATGTATTCCACTATGCCATGCATGCACTTTGCACACATATTGTCTGTGATGTTTCTTCATGTCCGTGGTCTGTGACTATTGTGCTTACTCATATTCGACGTGCATTGTTGGTACAAATGTTTCATAGTTTGCCATTGTTGGTTATGCTGTGGGCTAGTATGCACACGTATCATCCGTAAATGGGTATACATTATTTGTTGGTACTTGCGACCTACCGTGCAGTTCTACATTCTAGATATATTATGGGGATTTTAAAAAGTGAATAAATATCTTGAGTTAGTCGGATTGAGGAGACAAATTGTATGCATATTACATATATGGGCACAGATAATCCTTACAGAGCACCCATAAGCGTTGATGAAATGCCAGAATATGCACCTGCGTACGCAGACAGACACACACACACACTTGCAGCACAAACAGGAGAAACAATGCATGCACACCTAATATACACAGGCAAAAAGAACAAGCAATCCTCGCATACATTGCGCATCAGTAAACTTATTAACCTATCATTCGCCAATAACTCAGTCCCCAGCAACCGTAAACACTCATGGGTTCTCCCACTCCTAAAAAAACAATCACTAGACCTAGCCATTCCTACCAACTACAGACCCATCACCACAGTCTCATTCCTATTAAAAATCCTGGACAGAGTCACCTACCTCCAAATTCAGGAATATCTGGAATCCAACCAACTGCTAGGAATACGTCAATCTGACTTCCGACCTCAACATGGAACAGAAACTGCCCTTGTTGACCTCAAAAGTCAGATTGATGAACTCAAAGACAAAGGTAACGCTGCCATCCGACTACTCTTAGACCTTTCTGCGGCCTTTGACCAGGTCGATCACAAAATCCTCTGCAGCCACCTAACCACCACAGCTCAATTCTCCTCGGCCGTCACATGGATACAATACTTTTTGGCAAACAAAACCATGTGGGTCTTCTCCACCACAGCTGCAGCAGACCCCATCCCTATCACATGCGGAGTCCCACAAGGCTCCTCTGTGTCCCTCACTTTGTATAACATATTTACAAAGCCACTATTTGACGAACTGGACCGTCTGGGTGTCACCTACACCAACTATGCAGATGACACCCAGCTACTCCTCTCCATCACAGGCAACTACCATGCGGACGTCACCAGGATTAATGAAATCTTCTCCATCATTCAGGCATGGATGGCCTCTCATGGCCTCTGCCTGAATGATGAGAAGACAGAGCTTCTCCTTGTCGGCTCCCCCAGCAACCTTTATAAAGTCAGCCCCAACTACAACAACATCATCATTGATGGTCACACCATCCCCATTGCTAAAAACGTGAAAACTCTCAGCTTTTATCTTGATGCCAGCATTAACCTCACTAAACAAACCAACATGATAACCTCAGCCTCCGCCTACACCGGCAAGCTAATTAGGGCCAGTAGACCCTTCCGATAATCTAATAGCTGCCTCACTCTTGCTAGAGCCCTCATACAGTCCAAATTAGACTACTGCAATAGCCTTTACCTATGTGCTAACCAATCTATAATCAATATACTACAGGTACTTCAAAACAACGCACTACGTGCAGCACTTAACATCCCCAGGCGAGAGCAGATTTCCACTGCTAGGAAATCGTGCAAATGGCTCTCCATATGACAAAAAATTGACCTGAAAACCAATTGCCTCACATTCAAGGCATTAAACCACCTAGCCCCACCCTATCTAACTAATAAATTTACTATGAAACCCACCACCGGGACCACTAGATCCTCCAACACCCTATGCTTGACAGTGCCCAGATTCTCCCTAAAAAGAGCTGGAGGTGCCAGTTTCACAGTACTTGCCTCCCAACTCTGGAACACCCTACCACTCAACATTAAAACTATTGAGTCCTTCCAGATCTTCCGGAAACATGTTATCGTTTGGCTCCTGAACGACGATTAGTACGCACCCCAGATATGTGTGCACACTTCCTGCTACTTACTAAGTTTGCTAACGCTGTAAATTGTTGTATATTGAAACTATATATATCTCACTATGTAACCGTCTTCTCTAAGCGCCCTTCTACCTCTGGTTTTGGAGCGCTATACAAATAAATAAAACAAACAAAAACAACAAACAATCATGGACCACCAGCTCAAACTATGCAATGCGTAAATAGCAGGCATATGCAATGACGATATGAAATACGAAGATGCAACATGCTTGGAATGAACATGCACACGGATGATGTGCTAGCAATAAGCATTCATGTGTTTAGAATATAAACACAAGGCATACAAAGAACTTGCACATCACATACATACAAAGAGATAACACAGAATATGCACAGACTTTTTTTTAAATTAACAGAACCACAAATCACATGCTTGGAATATGCATTTGCACATACACAATCTTGAGACACACAGAGGAGGCATGTAAACCACAAACGTAATATACATTTGCAAAGTGAACATACAACACACACATGTTTCAAAAGAATGTAAGAAAGAATGAAATGCTCAGAACTAGCTCTTTTGGAAAAGCATGGGAATTGGCCTGGAGTCACACACACACACACAGACACACACAGAAACAAACAAGCACACAGAAACACACAGAAACACATGGAAACTCATATAAAACCAGTGGGTAAAAATATATAAAAAAGATAATATAAAATTACTTTGTATAAATGTATGTATTATTATTTGATTTGCATTATTTTCAGTGCTGGTTGTTTCCAGATGGTTTTGGATGAGCACAAGTTCAAAAGTCAAAAGGTGGGAAGTGTAACAGAAGTTACAGATATTACGAGATATTTTCAGGATATGATACGAATATTAGGACAGACAACTGGTTGCACTGGTGGAGGGCAGGGTTATGTGTGGGCAAACAGGTACATGTTGAGGCTCTTTCTTAAAGTGATGAATAGGGTGCAGTGCAGATGTGCAGTGTTAGGGTGTTCCATGCTCAGGGTGCCCACTGGATAAATGTTCGATGTTGTGTGCATGTGGGTTTGCAGAGTGAATGTGTAGCAGAGACTGGATATCTGTCTTTTGTCTATGTGGGTGATGGGTTCCAGTTTGTCATGAAGGCAAGATGGGAGTTTTCAGGTGGAGGGCTTTGATTACAGTATAGAGTCTTTTGAAGACAATTCTCTAGGGTACAGGAGGAAGTGGAGTGGTGAGTGGTGAAACACGTTTGTACGTTTGTCGGAGGCGGCCTCTATGGGAAGTGCCATTGCTAGAGGTGCGGCTTGACACGTCGAACGTCGGAGGCTTGACGCTCTGCAGGGTCCTTTCTTCGAATCCGGCTTTCCGTCCCCCGCCGTGGATCAGCTTGCTGTTCCCCGTCATGTTCGACCAGTTGGCACACTAGCGGAGAGACAGCAGCTGTAAACGCTGTAAGCGCTGAGCGGAGCAGGGTTATTTACATCATAGTCGGAAAGCGGGGGAGAAGAAGTAAGAAGAAAGAACGGCCCTGGCCGTTTGAAGCGGCGCAGACAGAACATCAGGTGAGAGCCGCGCAGGGAAAGTTTGGAAAGCCTGGAGGCTGGGCCGGCTTACCGTGCGGCATCGAGTCCTAGAAGCTTGCGGGACTCGCATGCTGTACGGTACAGTGCGGCGGTGGCCCCCGGCGGCTCCCTGCAGTGCCAGGCTCGCACGGGCTACCTAGTTTTGGTATAAAACTAGGTGTAGCCCTGGATGATTAGCCCCATTAATAAAGGAATCCATTACAAAGGGGTAGCACCGTCAGTTCCCCTGCAAGAATAAGGAGGAAGTGCACGTATTTAGCCCCCTCCTAGAAGAATCTCCCCACTTTGACAGGTGGAGGGGGGTAGAGATTGGAAGTGGGGGTGAGTCCCTTAAAGGTGGTGTAGGGAAGAGGGGGATAAATTCACCCTCCCCGGGCCTGCTCACCTTTCGAAGCAAATTGGACGGGTGATAGAAGGAGAACTTGTAATCTGACCCGGAGACTGTGGGCTGCGACCTTTGATCCGGGTCGCGGAGCCCCCTGGAGTACCAGCAGAGAAGACCAGAAGCAAGGTGGAAAAGCTATCTTGTCTACTTGCACGGAATAAGGGGAATTAACACCCGACGCCAACATCAGTCATCCTTATTCTTTCAGCTGGGTGTGATTTATACCCGTTAGACTTAGAAAGGAAGCGAGGTATAACGCAAGTATGCAGCGGGGCAGAAGAGCCTCTCATTCAATGTATAATCTACGTAAAAATAAGTGTTTACCTACTAAGGATCCCAGAGAGTGCCTAAAGCAAGGGGGCACAAATAAAAAGAACACTAAACAGGCTGGACCGGTGATGCAAGGGACTATAACAGAGTTTTTCCCGGTGAACCCACCCCCTACCATCAATTCCACGGTAATTGAGGAAACGGTGGCACAGGTACACGTGGGCGGCAGTTCTCTAAACACCTCTAACCTCGACGACATAGACAATAACTCTCTACTAGATCTATGTTTGTCTATACAGAGAGGGATGCGAGCTCAAAGCACATCGAGGCATATTAGTGGCATAATGTCCCTTGAAGAAAATAATATGAATAGTGCCACGGAGGAATACAATGTCATGGGAAGGAGTGAACGACTGTCTGCCTCTCCTAATTTAATTTTGACGTTGATGGAGGACGATCCAGAAAAAGTGATAGAAGACAACAGCGAATTGCATCCCAGTTCAACTAAGATAACTGAGCTACAATCGTCAGTAGCAGCTCTGCAATTTTCCCTCAAGATACTCCTACAAATGACAGGACGTATCTTGGCCAACACTAATACCATCACTATGGCACTAGAACTTAAAGATCTACCGCGAGAAGAAGCAGAAACCAATCTATCAGCTGCATTAATTACAGCAGAAGAGATCAAAGAACAGGAAGCAGGGTTGGAAGGAAACGAGGAGATGCAGGCACCCAATAGTAATAGCATTATTGTAATATCTCCCGAGGAGGTGGAAGAATAAGAACGAGAGTGTAACATCTGGTCCCCCCTCACTCGTAAACAACGCAGAATGGCAAAGAAAGCCCTGAAGAATAAGCCAGCCGTGACAGACACCCAACCCCCGATATCTGAACCCAAACCAGCACCCGAGACACAGTCAAAAAAGGCAAGGAAAAGAATGGCGAGAGCAGCACAACGGGCGAAGATGGTAAAGGGTTCATTGCCACACTGGCTGATTCCGGAAGGAAAGACAACGGAAACGGAGGAAAAGGAAGCATCTGAGCTACTTGATGAGACGGATCTGGAAATTAGTATCCAGATACAGCCGAACGACGGACCCGGGAGACAGGCGGTAGAGGAATTGGGAGAACCGCCCTCTCCGGCGCTGGGGAAAGTAGTAACTAATACATCTTTGAATCGTATTTGTTTCATTAAGAACTTATATCCCAATGGAAAAAATCCATGGTTGGCACGCTCAGAGCTGTTTGCAAGATTATATCATGTTCCTCAGTTGCGTGTCTTGAAATCCGAGGACTTCTTTTTTGTAGAACCACTTGGATGTCCCAACCCTAATGTCTCAGCTGTACACTGTGTCTTCACGACTACGGCCCAGTTACTCAGAAAATACAAAGAAGAATTGATAGCGGTTGACATTGATATTGACGTAGACCCATTGGAGAAGGGCACATTACCAGATCCAGAAGCTTGTGCATCAAAGGTGGCGATAGATATTGCCACTCAAATTGGGGAAGGAGAAAATTCCACTCTGGCTGAAATACCGCAAGCTCTAAAGTCACTTCTAGAGCATATTCCGCAACTGTTAAAGAACCATTGATGTATGTCACTACTTTCTTGGAACTGTAGAGGCTTTTCCCACCTACTTAGAGCTGAGGGTTCTGCGGAGCTACTATCACAACACAGTTGCATTTGCCTCCAAGAGACATGGTCTATTGACCCGCTACTATTGGATGGTTTTGTTATATACCAAGCAGCTGCTAAACGAGGCAGCAAAGGCCGCCCTTATGGTGGATTGTTAACTGGGGTAGTGAACTCGATTGTATCTCGTAAGGTACAGTCTAAAGCGGAGGAACAGCTCCTGGCAGTAGAAGTTGATCTATATGATGAAAGAGGTCTGGGAAGGTTATTATTTATTAATCTTTATAGCCCCCCAGGAGACTTGGCCCGCGATTCATTACAGGAAGCTATACAGGACTTGCTGTCCTCCTGGTGGTTGAAAACAGGAAATTCCGCCGTGGCCGTGATGGGCGACTTTAATTGCCACATGACTGATGAAACTTGTATACCTGCCAATCCTGATTTGAGATCAAGATGTATTATGGCCCATAAAAAGAGGGATATTGATGGGCTGGGCTGGTTGCAATTGTTTGGTGCTTGGGATATGGCATTGATTAATGGTCGAGCTTTGGGAGACAGGCCGGGGAAACACACGTGGTCTAACGGAGTTTCTGTTAGTACCTTAGATTACATATTTATGTGCCCGGAGTTACAGACAAGAGTAGCTGACATGACCGTGAGGCAGAATGAATGGAGTGACCACGCTTCTTTGCAGTGTACACTACGTATCCCCATTCCCACATTGGTATCTACTAATGTTGGTAATATCCAAACTAATCTTACAGGATCCAGAATTGTGTGGTCGGAGAGAAATATAAAAACTTAGCTATTGAAGCACTTAAACCCACTACTGCCTTAGATTACCACGAGTTTGAACGCATGACAGTAAATGAGATCGAGGAGTGGATATATAGATTCTCCGATCAGCATGCTACGGCCAAAAAAGGCCCTATGTTGAAAACTGGGGGAAGCTCACTCCATTTCAATAGGGAAATTAGAGATGCAAAGAAAGATCTAAGAAGGGCCACCCGTGAGCTGAAACAGATGAACCTCACGGGAGTCCTGTACTGCGAGAAAGTAAGAAAGATTAAAAAGCAATATAGAGTAGTTATTAAAAACATTAAGAACACTGAGAAAAATGCTAGGTACCAGAAGTTAATACAGACAATATGTACTAGAAATTCTCGCAGTATATGGTCACTACTTAACGAGAATAGAGAGAAGACAAAAGGACACTTAATCAACCCAATAAGTAAAGAGGTGTGGGAAAAATTCCTGTTAGATCGGAATGCAGGAGGTAAAGAAACCATGAATAGATTCCAGGGGCAGGTTCCGGCCCAGGCACCTTTTGATGTTTCAAGTGAGGCAGTATTTAAGAAAATCGTGGCTCTTAAGCCCTCCAGAGCCCCCGGTCCTAACGGGTTAGCCAATATTGTGATCAAGAGTTACCCTTTATTCTGGGCTGAGCTGTTTCCATTACTCTTTAGCAAAATCCTAGAGCAGGGATTTATTCCCCGCTCTTGGCAAACTGCTATCCTGATTCCTGTTTTCAAAAAAGGTAATCGTATGGACCCGAATAATTATAGGCTGCTATCTATGTTGGACATCTCGGGCAAATTATTTGCCTCCTTGCTACTTAGTGAGCTCCAGAAGTGGGTTGATAGTTCCAACATACTTAGCAGATTTCAATGTGGATTTAGGCGGGATTTCTCCACTGCACACAACCTCTTGGTTATGGATATTCTCCGTACTCGGGCACTTAGTAAGGGCCAACCTCCATTATATGCGCTCTATATTGATTTTAAGGCCGCTTTTGACTCCATCCCTCGAGCAAGGCTATGGACTAAGCTAGAGAAATTGGGATGCCCAATTGGACTGCTATATTATTTAAAATTACTCCACCATAATACCACGGCGTGTCTTAGATTAAATAAGGAAGGAGATCGAACGCATAATGTGACTCAAGATGGTGGGGTAAAACAGGGATGCGTTACAGCTCCCCTGATTTATAATTTATATGTATACGACATCCCAATAGTCCTAGCCGAGGTCGATAACTGTCCCCCTAAAGTGGGTGGAGCCTCATGCACAGTAATAGCATATGCGGATGATCTGGTGATATTCGATAACACCATAGGCGGCCTAAGACGTTCCGCAACTTCCCTATGGGACTATGCCAGTAAAAATGGCTTGACCATCAATCTGGACAAGACCAAAGTACTAAGATTCACGAGAAGAAGAGTAACGCGCGTGAATCTGATGGTACATGGCAGCTTAATCCCTTATGCTCCAACCTATCGTTATCTGGGTGTAGACATTGAGCCCATAGGCGATTATGTCCTTTGCAAACAAGGGCGAACCTTAAGAGCTTTACAAGTTATCTCCCTTATAGTATCGTTCACAAATAAGCAGGGTGGTTTTACCTTGTGGGGGACACGTCAGCTTTATATTCAAGTATTTGCACCTATGATCACCTATGGCCTTGAGTCCCTGCATACTATGGAATTGGGGTGGTTACAAATACTGGAGGGTAAGTTCTGGAGACGGATCTTGGGGTTACCGCCGGGGGTCCCAATGGCCCTGATCCGACTCGAACTGGGTCTCCTCTCCCTTAAAGCTATGGTATTGAAGAAAAGGGTGGGCTTTTACCTCAAGATGACTGGCGACTCTGCCAATCCCCTGCTTGCTGTGATCCAAAAGGAGGTGCTCAAAAAATCTTCGACCTCACCCTTCCACAAAGATATGGTCAAACTCCTTGCAGACATTGGATGGACACACAGAGAGAAGCATGTAACAAAGGAAACCTTATATGCGTTAGGTAAAAAAATAGAGCTATGGGATTGGCTCGAGAATTTTGCGCATATAAGCACTCTCAAGACATATCAGTTTGTTAAATATCGACTGTATAATTTTATGAAGCCTCAAGCCTATTTATCACTGTGCCCCTCTAGAAGACTTAGACGTTTCATCATCTTGTTCAGATTAGAACAATTACCCACTCTATATAGGAAAGGGGCCTGGGAGAAAACCCCGAGGGATGAGCGCATATGCCGTCTTTGCAAATCCCCAGATTGTTTAGAGACAGCGAGACATCTTCTCACCGAATACCAGACATTGAGAGCTACAATTATACGCCATCTGGGGGATTTTGTACACGATCTGGAAACAATACGTGAAAAGTCTTTTTGGCTTCACTGTACCAACAGTAACAATATGCATCTCTTAATTGCACTTTATAACATCTGGCAACAAGTTGAACTTGATCTGAAGGATGGACTGGAAGCACCTCAAGATTGAGGAGCACAAGTAGCTCGAGGTATATGTGCAGAAGTTTTTAGTTGATAGCGAATTATGACTTTATTTTTTATATATGTGTATATTGTGTGAATTGATTATAATGTGTTTATGATTTGTATAAGTTTTATGTGTAAAGAGTGAATTTATTTTCATTCTATATCACATTAAAGAAATTAAAGTGGAGCTGGCAGAGAACTGGGGTGATGTGTGAGTTTGGCTAGGTGGAGGATGAGTCTCACTGCTGTGTTTTATATAGCTTGCCGGAGGAGGAGAGTGCTGTTTGGGAGTCCAGTGAAAATACCATTTTCACAATCTATCTTGGACAGAACCAGTGCTTGGAGTGCAGTGCAGACGTCGCCAGGTAGAAGGATGTGTTGTATCTTGCGTAGGAGGTGTTGTTGTATATTGCAGGTTTTGGTGACAGGAGCTATGTGGCATGTGAACAAAATGTGGGGGTCGAAAGTGAAGCCAAGTAATTTGGCAGGTGTGGAGAGGGATATGTGTGGGTTGTCTGTGGCAAGATCCTTGATCCCGGGGGTGCAGTCAGGGTTTGTGCCTTGGCGGGCAGATGAGGAGGTATTCCGTTTTGCAAGGATTGAGTTTGAGGCAGTGGGGAGCCATCCAGGTGGTGATGGTGGAGAGATGTCTTTTTGAGGATGCAGAGTTGTGAAGGGGATGAGATTTGGAAGTCTATGGCCCTCATTACAACCTTGGCAGAGGACCATGGTGCTGTTAGCACCATGGTCCATGCCGCTAAGGTTACGATTCCGCCATGGTGGATGGCGGAATTACCGCCCCATTCCAAGGTGAGTGGGGCGGTAATTCCCCATTCACCATTTGCCCTTCCCCATTCCCATTTTTGCCCCCATAGGGCATAATGGGAATGGGGAAGGTGCTAATTACGGCACCGTAAATTACAGTGCCGTAATTAGCTCCAAAGTCCCTTTGCGGGTTGGATTTTTAACGCCTGCTAAAAGCAGGCGTTAAACACCAACCCGCAAAGGGACACTTGTAATCAGCGTTAAGGGTTAACGGCGCCGACGGCGCCGTTAAACCCTTAACGCCTGAGTTGTAATGAGGGCCAATTTGTGTGTTGTCTGCATATTGGTGGAAATGGATGTTGTGCTTGCTAAGGGTCTATCTGAGGAATTCTACATATAATTTGAACAGGAGTGGAGATGGGGAGAAACCTGGACTTCTCAGGTGGGGTTGCATTAATATGGCCACATGGAGAAAAAGTGTGTTCTATCAGTGAGGAAGGAGGAGAACCGGTCGAGGATGGTCCAGTCTCCTTCACATACATCCTGTGGGATAGGATGTGGAGGAGAATGTTGTGGTTGATGGTGTTGAAGGCTGCAGAGAGGTCGAGGAGTACCAGAAGAGCTCTATGTCCATTGTCAGTGATGTTGTGGGGGTCATCGAGGATGTGAAATGTCCTGGTCTCGGTCCACGATGAAAGCCAGAAGGGGTTGAGGATTGTTTGTGGTGCCGGGTGGGTTTGTGGTGTTGGATGTGATGAAGCTTTCCATGATTCTGACGAGGTATGGCAGAATGAAGTACAAAAGGATGAAGTTTCCATACATTGGGAAGAGACGGTTAAAGCACACAAGATCTTTCCAAAGGTAACACAGTATAAAGTCTACATGTATTGGGAATGCCAACATTAAGGTGCAAAACACTAATTGGAAGGGTATCAAACCGTAACATCCACAAATGCAGGCAATGCCAATTTAAAGGTACAAACACTCAGTCCAAAAAAGCAAATTATCCAATGCAAATTCTCTCGAACTACAAATATAACTTTAATTCACACTACACCACTATGTTGCAACACTCACATTCGATATTAAATACCCAACATCCATGCTATATTATTGACTGTTTGCATTTTAAAATTGCATTACCATCCTGCAGCCCACACACAAAGTTGGCTCACAGGATTTCATAAGAGTCAGGTTCATTTGTGAATTTGTGAGCTGTGCCAGCTACACGCCACTTAAGATATAGCCGATAAAGAGGCTTTGTCAATACTGGATTGGCGAACGGGTCTCACTCCTTGGATACGGCCACAGATCTGTCCTGCTATCACCAAGCAAGGTCAGTGCTTGGCTCACCACGTCCTGTCTGCTTAGCCTTACCTTTCCCCAGAAGGGGCAGCGATGGGTCGTCACAGACGAGGTCATAAGAAGTGTTACCGTCTTGCATCTCGTTGCAGACGGTGCTCCCGTTTGCCATGTTTTTATGCTTCATCGTAAACAGTTTCTGCAGCTTCATATTGAATCTGGAATTCAAAAAAGGCCTAGTTAGCTACAAAATGGTGTTGATGTTGAATTCCATGACAGAGGATGAACGAAGAATCCTAATGCAAACAATTTTCCCCTAAATTATTTGGTGGGGAACACAATAATTAATAACCAAACATTTCAGTAGCCAGACCATCGGCCAACTACTCAATACGGAATACATGCTTCCTAACTTCTAAGAGGAGAGTTCCTGCCTCAAAACGAATGCCAAAAGGGTCCATCAGGATGTCTGTCAACAAATAAACCACTGTGCTGTGTCAAAACCTACTTCTGTCCCTCACGCTATAAACCTAAAAAGTAAACTAACACAAAGTTCCATCTTTTATGGGAGTTGCTTTGTTCTCCCATTTCTGGATTGTTACTTAAAAAAATGTTCCTTCAAACATAAACACCAGGGGGAATGACTCCCTTGCCCTGATTTGCAGCTTTCAAACACTCTTTAAACAATGTTCCCTCCAAGAGAATGACTCACTTCTGCTGGTGTGATTCTGTACAAGTTGCAAAATAACCAGGGGGAATAACTCCCTTCCCCCTGGTATATCTTAATATACTGTTCAAAAATGCCAGGGGGAATGACTCCATTCCCTGGAATCACCAATTTGAATTTTATCTCAGGACCAAGAGAGTGACTCCCTTCTCTTGGTCTGCTCTTGATACACCAAAGCCAGGGGGGATGACTTCCTTCCCCTGGTGTCTCTCTTCTTTTGTTTTATTAGCAGGAGAATTACTCTCTTCTCCTTGTATCCCTTGATAGTCAGATCTTTCAGTTTGATATTTATATATAGTGCCTTGGAAACCTAGTTTAATATTTCTTTTTTGGGGTCCCAGACCCTTCTTCTATCACCAGAGGTTTCCTCTTCCCCACTCATTGCGGCAAACAGGGGCCCAGACCCTTCCTGGTGGCTCTTCTTCCCCACTGCATTTGTGTAAAGGGTCCCAGACCCTTCCCCAGTTGTCAGTGGGCTCTTCCTCTCAAATGCAATTATGGACAGAGTCCAAGACCCTTCCCTGGTGGCAAGTGGACTCTTCTTCCCCACTGTGATTATGGACAGAGTCCCAGACCCTTCCCTGGTGCCAGTGGACTCTTCTTACCCACTGTGATTATGGACAGATTCCCAGACCCTTCCCTGGTGGCCAGTGGACTCTTCTTCCCCACTGTGATTATGGACAGAGCCCCAGACCCTTCCCTGGTGGCAAGTGGACTTATCTCAACAGCTGTCTTTAGGGCGACTCCCTCAATGGAGGATAGTACAGGGGCAATGTGCTGGTCTCGGAAGGAAGACCAGGTAGAGCAACAGAGGTTTGAATCCTGGATCCCTGCTTAGAAATTGAACTCAGGTATGGTATTAGGTGCGTTATAAAAACCAATTAATTAATTAATTATCTTAAATAAATAAATAAATACATAAGCTTGCTTGGTTTTGCTTCGGGTCCCCAGCACTTACCTTGCTCAGGTTCCAACCCCTTTCTTTCCTCCCCTTTTCGCCGGGCCCTCTTGGTTCACTCTCCTGCCAAGTACTGCCACATTAAGTTCCGTTAACTTGCACTCAGTATCTGTAATTAACTTGTGTTTACTTTCAAGTTGTATGCCCCTTCCGGTTCCTGCGTTACACCCATTATCTCTGCTGGCTTTGGGACCCTCTGGCGGTTCATCCAGGGCCTTGCTTCATTCAGGAGCATTGCACAGCCTTTCTTTGTCTCTGCATTTCCTGCTCCAGGTTCTTGGTTCCTGCTCTTTGGGCCTATGGAGTAGGCGCTGTTGCAGAACACGCGGCCCACCTTCTCCAGGTCGTGCCACTGCTTCTCAGCCTCCAGCCACATTCGTGACCAGTTCCACATCACTGGGCAAAGGGTTCTTGCTGCCTGCTGCTTGTCTCCAGTGGATGACTGCTTCCAGCTTCCCCAGAGCGTTTTCTGCTCCACCTTTGAGTCTCCTGGGATGCACTGTCTTCCACGCTGCTTTCCTTCTCGGCTGGCCCACATCCAGGACGGTTCTCTCTGTCACTGAGTCCATCATCTGTTTTTATGTTGTTTTGGTGACCACTCCCCCTTGGAGCACTAGAACGGCTTCTCTTGTTCCATGAATCACTCTTCATTACTCCTTGGGGCCACCTCTTCTCAGTACTTGAATTGAGTTTGGCGTTTGCTTTTCAGACAATCTTCTTTATTTCAGTTGATTTTTAACTGACATGATGTTAAATTTTACATCTTGGATGATCTTCATCTCAGTTGGTGAAACTGACCTGTTATTGCAATTGCACGTAGTTGTGTCAGTCAGAGGAGAGTATGAAGGAGTGCTAAAGGCTTCACTTAGGTCTGGGCTCGTAGGTTGTGCTGTCTAGCACCCAAGTGGTCGTCTTTATCCCCAGTAGGGGAGTTCTTCCCCATGAGGTCCTCCTACATACAGCCACCGCTAGGGGGACTATTGGGCAGTGGCCTTGCATCCCTAACCACAAGAGAAGCCCCCCCCCGGGGGAGAAGTGACAACACCTAGTGAACCAGAACAAAATAATCACACAGGGCTATTCCAAGGGTATTCCCAGGGTTGGGATTCCGGATTACTGTTTGAATTTGCGTTTCCCTTACACTCTGTGGGTAAATCTCATTCAGGGGGAACATTGTGAGTATCCTCAGAGGAACGTCCTCAAAGTCCATACTTCAGGGTTAGGTGTCGGTATCATGGCGGGAGGGTTTGGTTAGAGACTGCCAATCAACATTTGCTTGCTGCTGAAGTATAGCTACTTTTTATTCATCACGTAGAGTTTTCCTGGAAGCAAGGAGAGCAGACAAGCAGTACTCAGGGGCCTCCACTTGACAGGAAAACTAAAGTTGGATATCACTGGTGCAATTTGAGGACAGGCCTGGTAATTAGGTGGGCCGTGCACCTTGACTTTCCACAAGGATAACTCATGAGTTAAACACTCATTTTGCAAATGGCGTTTGCCTGCACATCCCATATTCAAAATCCCAGCAGGGATGACTTAGCCTTGATACTAAATTGGGTACCATTAAATTGGAAAATAATAACATCTATTATTTAACCCAATTAGAAACAGGAGAAATCTGGCACGAGGAGCTATATGAAAATGGGATAGAATTTCTTTTAGATAAAACAATCCATCTAGCAAGTGTGTGGGTGCACTTATCGAGCGCTTGAAAAGAATGAGTTTTAAAAGGTAATTTGTATTGCAGCAAGTCACTGAAAGAAAATGACCACCTCTTGCAATCGACATAAATCAATTTGGTAATGAATTAATCCCAGTGTCTGAACTTTCTCTTTAGTCCTTGACCTTCAGCTTGAAATACATTTTGTTAGAAAGTAATGTGAAGAAGCCTACGGATCCCTCATTAATCCCCTGCCTAAAGTCTCCTCCCAGGTGGCCAGGGAATGGCAGACGCTTCCTGATCCTGACCTTGGCGGTAGTTAATGCGGGAGGATCAGCTGGAATGAGACAAGGCCCAGGGTGTTGAGTAGATCCCCTGTGATGAGACACAGTATTTGTCATTTAAAAGGGAGAACCTTTTAAAGTTTCCAAAACAGGTAATGGCATATTGTTATTATGATGTATCTGACCACATATAAGATCTGTGGTTCTGGGCACAAATGCCATAAAACCTGAACAATTAACAGAAAGACCATGTACTGTACACCAGAATAAAAATCCTCCCTACTCCTTTACTTTAATAGATTTGTATTGCGCAGCCATTGACCTTTAGGCTTAAGGGCGCAACAAGACGAGGGCAACATATAAACAAGAAAGCATGAGAGACATGCTAAAGATTGAGATTAGAAAATACTAGGGTCAAAGGTTATGCAAACAAGCGGGTCTTAAGCTTTCTTTTAAATATGTCAAACGATTTATATACCTAAAGGTATATTGAAAGGAATTTAGAAATATTGCCTTAATAAATTGTCTTCCTCTGTAACAATGAATTCTAATGGTTAACCCTTGAATAAGCCTAAGGGAAATACACCTTCCCTTAAAACCAAGATGTTATTGAAAAGAACTTCCTTTGTTGTTGAGGATTACAACTCCCATAATCCCCTAAGTACTGGGACAAGGAAGAGGGCTGAAGAGTCATGTTATAGTATTAGTCGGGCAATTAAGCCTGATGGCCCACACCTGAGGGAAGCTGAGAGGCTTAAAAGGGCCCTCTGGTGCAGGCAATTGTAAGGAGTTGGAACTTTGGCTTTAGTGTATGCAGTAGTAGCAGAGGCAGAAGGAAGAAGGCACAGTGTTGGCAGTCCAGGCAGAAGTGGGAGAACCAGAGCAATGCCGGGACTCCGATGGAGAATATTTCACCTGCTTGTCATATGAGGGTCCTGTTCCCCCAAACTCTGGTCTGCAGAGGCTGCATAGCGGAAGGCATGCAGGAAGAATGCCTTTCCCCATGTGAGCCTAATTGAAGAGATTGCTCAGTAAGAAGGAGGTTGGAGACCATTGCAAGGAGCTGCTGTGAAGCCGTCGGTCTCAGAAGCGTGAGGGGTTCCTTAACTGAGTGGTCGGACTGAAGACGCGTTCAGCAAGGAAGGGTGTGGGTGCCAAGTAAAGACAGAAGTTGTAGAAGTTGTGCAACATGTGGAGAAAGGAATGCTAAAGCAGGTGAGTTAAATCTAGTGCTCTGAATCCTTGCACCAGTACTGCCGGCAACAGTATCCAGCTTAATAATCCCTTGCGTAAGAATAGAAGTGATGCAAAGTTGTTCACTGAGTCTTTAACAATAGGACACTTGAAAAGTAGCACTCACGTGTGATCGGGTATTTTCTCTTTCATTTGCGTGAAGAGCAAACACTACGAAAAGCAGTTGTTAAAGTTAAACCTTAGTAAAATACATGAAGAAGTGGTCACAAGTGCCTAATTATGCTTCTAGGGGGAAGAATGACCTCTGAACCATTATTCATGCAGACAACAATTCCTACCAAAGAGAAGTCAAGTGTTGTAACATTGTATTTGACGTTGGAGAGAGCAAGCATTGCCCAAGCCAAGAGTGAACCAGGTATTCCCCACTTGAGACTGAAACCAGCCTTTCCCAATGCCAGAGAACAGTTTACAGAGTACTGTGAGCCCAATAGAATGTCAGTATTGCCTAAGACACAAGTGTGCAGGCATTACCTGAAGTCAAGAGATTGGCACCAAAGCTTCTGAGTAACTATTCTGGCGAACAGTAGGCAGAGGGATAAAGGCAGAGTTGGGGAAGGGAAACTTGCTGATTATAAATATTCTTTGAAGTTGATCCAACCTACATTGCCAAAGACTGTAGAGGAAGAGTGAAGTGTGTTCCAAAGGCAATTCTAGGTAGTTGTTGGTTGCAGACCGACAAGAAAGACAGAAGGCTGCCCCTCTGAAAAGGAAGGTTCGGAGGAAGAGTGAAGTTGTTTTTCCTTTGAACTGTAGTAATTCTTCTTGGACAACTGAAAGGTGTGGCAAACCATAATGGCAGGGGATGACATTGATGCTATTTTTTTGTGAAGTGGAATGTCTGATCACCAAGAAGAGAAGCTTTTCTGTTATTGGAACTTTGGTTAACAAAACCGTACTTTGATATGGGAGACATCAAGAACTGAACTGAGAATGTATCACATACCGTGAAGGCAGAAAGAAGCACCATTTATTGAATGCTCCTTACTAATAAAATAAAGACAGAGACAACTGAGTAAAACTTGGGTCACAAACTAAGAAAAGGTTGGGAACATGCCTAACTTGCCCAACGTTAAGGTGGAATTTCCCTCCCTAACTAAAACTATGGAGAGTCTTGGTCAGGAAGTCCAAAGCAAATATGTGTGTGTTCAAAGCCTACACTTGCCCTCACAACTATTTGAATATAATGTGTAGGGATGTCGGCATCAAAATGAGAAGTTTTCAAATAAAAGTTCAGAGCTTCTTCCAGCTCATTGTTGGAAAAGGGGTTTTCCCTTCCCCAAGATTCAGGATCGTTCACTTTGTCAAAAAGAGGGGTTCCCTTCCCGCACGCTTTCAAGACTCTCATTATTCGAAAAGCAATACAATTCCTTAGGATACGTCTCAGGTTTTTGGTACCTTTGCCTTTCATTAATTTCACCAATATCACAAAAGTTCGGTTCAATAATATCAGATCACCTAAGTTTCTCTTGGACAGTCAAACACAAGCTTATGGGTGAGTAATGTGGCTTTTCCTTCAGGTGGGTGTATTCGGTTAGGTGCAGTTGTCCACCCATTACAGGTCACACAACTAACACACCTTACTTGTTTCTTCTTTACAGTTACACTGCCACTGTTTCAGCTTCACAGCGGTATTGGGTTTTCCTCTTTATACTCTCTCAAGACTTGTTTTGCCACCATTCTCTTCATATACTTTCAAATATTCTTAAAGCTTTTGCAACTTCTTATTCTTTCAGTTTGCAGAGTTCTTTATATTCTTATGGCACTTGCCAATGCTTGTTTTCTTCAGTTTACAGAATTCACAGTTCCCTTTGTATCAGGGAATATCACCAACTGCTTAAAATTCAAATCGTGTTCAATCACACTTGCTTTCTTTTGATTCGGTATTCAAAACATAAGGCGTTATTTCATTCCATTCAAGCACATTTCATATCTTTCCATCAAATTCCCAGTTTACTCCACTGCAGGGAATTTGTATCCTGCTCACGGGAGTTTTCACACTTTTCAAATACTTCAATTTCTCCGGCCCTTTCTTGGCCTTCTCCATTTAATTTAATTCACAGTTCTGTATGCACAAATCCTTCTATTCACTGTTCTTAGCCTTCATGTTATAGCCTTCATAGCGTATTGTCAAAAGTATTTCTTTTAAGCTGGACTGGTGTTCACAGTACCTAAATGGTCCCTTGCACGCTTGCGAGGGATCCAGCCTGCACAGAGCACATGGTTTACCCCACAGTGTCCTGGGGTCATTCAAACTCCTTTGACTCACCGTGTACGCTGTCTCTGGGTTCTGCTCTTCACATCGGCAGGCTCTCTGTGGCTGTCGCTGCTCCCGACTGCGCACTTTGGTTACAGAATCTCTGCCACCTTGGTTGAACGGACAAGGAGTCCCTCCGACTCCTGGAGGGCTGTAGATGAGTTCTGCCACCGGAGATCTTTCCTGCTTCCGATACAGCGACTCTGCAGCTCCAAAACACTTAAGGGCACACATCTCCCTGGTCTCTCCTCTGGCTTCCCCTGCAAGCCAGCCACAGGTAATCTCATTAGCATCACCTAAGTGGGCCATTTATACTGCCCTACAGGCCCCAGGTGCAGGCAATGTTCTTTTACTGAGGAACGGTCATGGTACTTGACATCCTCCTTCCTCTTTCCAGTACCAGAGGGGTATTTGTGCATGTTTGTGTTAATAAAGAGAGGATGTATAACTCTGGGTTGTCTCTTCCGCATCTCAGTACCTGAAAGGAGTATATTGGGAGAGTGTTTTCTGGAATAATAGGGTAGAGCTTGATAATACCCTATAAAGGCTTGGCAGGATGTCACCCAGGTGATCCCCCCTCGCAAATCCACCCCCAGGGTCAGGATCCAAAAGTGACAGCATTTCCCTGGCCACCTGGGAGGAGGATATATTGGGGAAAGAAGTGAGAACACACTCATATTCCTCGAAATACATGAATTTCCTCATTTCTTTTTCTTAAACATTGAAGCTAAGTTTACCTTGAATCCTGGGGAAGGGGAGCTCACCCAGGTTATTCAGAGGATATCAACAGAGACTCTGAATATCATTGTTGATGTTATTTGACTTGCCATATATTTTCTTTGTGTATTTGATATTTAAGTGTGAGGGCCAGACATGCTGTGTTAGAGTGTTTTCCTTTAGTTTTAATAGCCAGGGAAATCCTCGTCAGTGTGGGGATAGTGAGGCCCTTGATAACATTTATAATTTAATAAAATGACTTATTTTGAACAATCATCCAAAAGTTGTCCGCCTCACATTGCTGACCCCTCATAATCCATTTGTTGCTAATATTTGCTTCCTTTATTACTTTAAAGAGTATATATTGTTGTTATGATAAACATATGTAATGAAGAATAACACAATGTTCAAGAAAATAAACTCAGACAAATTCAGCCTCGAATGAAATAAAAAAAAGAGGCCTTGAGAAAGTGCTGTTTAGTACGAAACGTGTAGACTCTTAGTTATGTCATGGTAATTATCACAACAACAATATATACTTTTTCAAGAAATGAAGCATGATATCATCGAGCGATGCATGGTCTAACAAGTTATTACAGCGTGAAGTTCAATAAAAAGGAGAAAGTGCTGACACTCGGATTTAGTCATTACGATATTATCCAATTCAGTTTTACTAATGTTATCCACCAGGACGCTAACACATTTATTACACTGTTAATGGGCACACTGCCCCTCAAACCATGGTGTACTGACACTTTGTAGGCTGATCTGAAGTGACTGCTGTTTCCAAATCTCCAAGGGGTCCATCCACTCATGTTGTAACGGCCAGGAGTGGGAAGCTTGTGCAAGTCTTGGGAGCCACAAGGAAGAAATGCAGCTAGCCCAGACCACCTAAAATATCCACCCTCAGGCAGGGACCTATTATAAAGCCATTTGTAATCCTCCATAGTGAGACAAACGCCCTTGGGTGACCCAGCTGCTACACATAATGAAAAAGCATTGGCAAAGCCAACAGTTTAGGCTTTTGTGTATACATGAGATAGTCATTTTTTCAGACTCTGCCATTGTGGGACCACCTGGTGGTCATATTATGGCAACAGCTACCAAATGGTGTCAGTACATGGGAATATTATGTCAATGCCTTGCAAATCATATAAAGAGCCAAAACTGCTGGCTTTGCCACTGATTACATTCAATAAGAAATCAATGCAAGGAACAGATGCAGTGACACACATATTGCTTGTAAATCAAGTGCTAAAGGCACACTTGTTTAAGTCATTTTTATTACACCAGCAATTCATCAATTATCTATTAAATGACTGCTCAGAAATAACATTAGCATTTCATTACAAGCGCAGAGCATGCTGAAAGACATGCCAGGACCGCACTTTTGGCAGGGAGGAGCAGGCGGGAAGGGCCACAGGGACTATTATGGCCCTGGCTAGTCAATGAGTGGGCAAAAAGCCAAATAGCATCCACACCCTGTGTCCTTCACTGCTGATTCAATTAATTTCGTACCTTCGCTTTCCATTTCAATAGTTTCGGCCTACAGGCAGTGCTTACAGTGTCCAACTAATAGCCAAAACTAAAACTAGGTCAGGCCAATCTTACCCGCCAAAAGAGAAAAATCGACTTCCTTATATATTACTGGGACATCCCACTCGTGCCCCCCTGTTATTGACTATGTTGTCACTCCTGGTTACATTTAAACATACAAGTTGGCAACCGGAGGTGCACATTTTAGTTGACTGTGTGCAATAGCCAACTAAATGCCTAGATGCCTCTGGGTTAGGTGCGTGTAGAGAAGTCGCGAGAGCCCCGCTCTCGCGAGATCTCGCGCAACCGGAAGTCCCGCCCCCGCGCGCTCCGCGCGCATTACGAGCCGGGCCGAGGACGCGGAGGGAAGCGTCTTGCCGGCTCCTCTGAGAACGGGGCCTGCAGCTCCGTTGGGGACGTGAGCTGCACACAGCAAACCCCAGCCACTTCAGGCCCGTTGGCCTTAATCCTTAGAGACCCTCAGTTTGTATGTATTTGGGACTGGCTGGCGATTCATAAATAAAGCCCTTCCAGAGCACCAGCAAGTCTCCTGTTTTCCATTACTGCATTTTACTACATAAATTGGCGACGAGGATCACCACAACCCACGAAGAAGCATGCAAGGAGCAACGCCACCGCCACCCTTCCTCCAAACTCCAGGTAGGCCTGCCATTCCGTGGCCACAATGGCAGCCCCTATTCATGACCTACGTGGAAGCACTGGGTGGAGCAGGGTTCTCGGCGGCAAGGCGCAGGGCCATGTTACTCAATGCCCTGGGGGTAGAGGGACAAAGAATTTTCGAAAGTCTGACCCCGATCCCGGTTGATGGCGACAACGACGACGTGTTCAAGGAGGCGGTGAGGAGAATCGTTAAGAGGTTTGCCAGCAAAGAAAACACAGTGCTGCACAGAATACGGTTCTACGGTCGGAAGCAGGAAATGTCGGAACCAGTGGATGATTACGTCACTAAGCTGAGGGAACTGGCGGCATTATGTAACTTTGGCAACAATGCGGAAAACCTCATTTGTGACATGTTGACCGTTCACACGAACAGCAGGAAAGTCCAAGATAAATTTATCATCGAAAAGGAACTGCAGCTGGAGAAAGCAATCGAAATTGCCAGAGCAGTCGAAGAAACGGCGGGAAGACGGAAGGAGCTCACAGGAGCCCAGAGCTCCGCTGAAATACAGGCAGTGGGCTTCCATTCAAAAAAAGAAAGGCCGTCATCGGACATGAGGGATGCGAAAGGAAACAGGAAAGAACCCCTCAAGTGCCACAGGTGCACCAGTACGAAGCACTTAGCGTTTGACAGAGAGTGCCCAGCCAGAGATAAGGAGTGCTCCGTATGTAAACGCATTGGCCACTTCTCAATCGTGTGTCGATGGAGAAACAGGAAAGTCACCAGTCTCAACGCAGAGCGCATCATGGAGAGAGAATCATCCTCAGAAGATGAAGGTAGGCCCACAGTTATAATGGTGAACAGCACAAGAGCCAGGAGAGAGAAGCCCCATTGCACGATTAAAATAGACGGCAATGAAACTAGGGTCATGGCAGACTCAGGTTCGGATCTAACCATCATTCCCCTGAAGACTTACAAAGAAATGGTGGGAAAAGAAAAAGTACAAGTGCTGACTACGCGACACAAGCCCACAGTTTTCGGGGGAGCGTCGGTTGAACTCTTGGGGTACATAAATGGCAAAGTCGAATTCAAAGGGAGAGTGGCAACCACTAGAGTCTACTTCAGCCATGAAGGTCCAGCAGTGTTAGGTTGGGACGACCAAGACAAACTGAAAATTAGACTGGATCCCAGCACAGAGGATCAGGTACTGTCAGTCAGTGCAAAGGACGGACCTGTGCTCAAAAACGATTATCCTACACTATTCTCAGAGGAGCCGGGGCACATTAAGGGTTTTCTCCACAAAATTGTACTCAAAAGAAATGCTGTCCCAGTCAAGCATCGGGTGAGGCCGGTACCTGCCACAGCCAGAGATACCCTCAGAGGACAGTTAGACAAGATGAAGAGGGAGGGGGTCATAGAAGAAATCGAAGCATCCGAGTGGTTGAGCCCGGTGGTTCTCATAAAGAAGCCCCTTTCCCAGGAATTGAGGGTCTGCATAGACCTGCGCAGCTTAAACTTGGAAGTCATCACGGACAATTACCCTCTTCCAAGCATCAACGAACTCATTCTACTAATGAAAGAGGCCAAGATATTTTCAAAACTCGACATGAGAAATGCATACCACCAAATACAGCTCCATGAAGAGTCAAAACCCCTCACGGCATTCATCACTCCGTTTGGGACATACCAATTCACCAAAATGCCGTTTGGGTTGTCATCAGCAGCATCGGCTTTCCAAAGGATGATGGATGTCCTGCTACGCAATGTTAAAAACGTAGTGTATTTCCAGGACGACATCCTGGTGTATGCAGGGGATGAGCAGACCCACGACTCCACGTTGAGAAAAGTCCTCAACAAGCTACAAGAAGCAGGCATCTGCTTACGCCACGAAAAATGCATGTTCAAGGTGAAAGAGGTCGAATACTTAGGGTACCTGATCTCGGAAAAAGGCATCAGTCCAAAAAGGAACCTCATGCAGGCCATCAGTAGAGCTCCAGAACCCACCTGCAAAGAAGAAGTGAGGTCATTTCTTGGACTCGCTGAGTACTATGCCAAATTCATACCAAAGTTCTCAGAAACCACAGCACCCCTCCGCGACTTACTCAAAAAAGGGTCGGAGTTTACGTGGCAAGAACCGCAGAAGATTGCGATGGGAAGCATAAAACAGCACATCATGGATGCCCCATGTCTGCAACCATTTAATCCAACGTGGGAGACCGTCATCACCACAGACGCCAGTGCGTATGGACTGGGAGCAGTATTAACTCAAAAGAAAGGTGACACGGAACATGTGGTAGCCTTTGCGTCGAAGGCGTTATCGGAAGCGGAACAGAATTACTCCACCATTGAAAAGGAAATGCTGGCGTGTGCATGGGCAGTGGAACACTTCAGAACATACGTGTGGGGCACAAAGTTCAAGCTGCTGACGGACCATAAACCGCTCATCCACATGCTCAGCCCTGGAGGGACCAAAACATCCACACCCAGATTAGCACGCATTGCAGCCAAACTGCAAGAGTACACTTTTAAAGTCCAGCACATTTCAGGTTGGAAAAATACGCAGGCCGACTGCATGTCGCGGCTGCCGGAAGATAAAGATAAAGCAACCACATTCCTACATGGGGAATGCATCGTGGCATCCGTCATGGACTTAAGAGCACCCGACTACCTGGAACTCCGTGAAAGGCACTGGGAGGAAGAGGATGTGAAAGACCCCACCATGACCAGGATTCGAGAATGCATCAAGGAAGGTTGGCCCAGTGAAAAAGTGCTGCCCGAAGGCATGAGGCCATATTGGAAAGTGTCGGATGAGCTGTCCGAAATCGAAGGGATCGTCATGAAAAATGATCAAATCATTCCCCCAATAGGTATGAGGAAAACCATTCTCTGCCGGGCTCACGCGGGACACCTCGGAAACACGATGACTCGCCGCAGAGTGAGAGAGGCCTACTGGTGGCCGTCCATGGACCAAGAAATTCGCACCATGATAGAACGGTGTCATGAATGCTTAAACAGCGACAAAAGACTTAAGGTCCGCCAGGCACCCCTGATACCCACAGAAATACCCGAAGCAGCATGGTCCAAAATAGGCATCGACTTCATAGGACCCTTGGAGGCTATGTCGCCGGAACACAGGTATGGCATAGTGCTGGTGGACTACTTATCGAAATGGGTGGAGGCAGAGTTTGTCCCTAATATAACCACCAAGACGGTCATAGAAGTACTCACAGAAATTTTCCAAAGGGAAGGCCTCCCCAAGGAGGTGGTTACGGACAATGGGGTGCAATTGGTCTCTAAAGACATGGAAGATTTTCTAAAAAGAAATCATATAATTCAAAAGAAAGCTGCCCTGTATCACCCTCAGGCCAATGGGCTTGTAGAAAGGGCAAACAGATTCATAAAGGGTGCCATCCAATTGGCAACAGCTTCAGGAATGGACCCGCTCAAAACCACCAAAGAGGCCATAGCGGCCCACAGACTCACTCCAAATGGCATCACGCAGGTTTCCCCGTTCAAAATGTTGAGAGGGAGGAGTGCGGCGTCCACGCTGATTCCACCATGGCTATCGAAAGTACGAGAAGATGAGGCTGTGGACATGTCAGAAGTAGTGTGGCGAATCCAAATCAGTAAGGCACGTATGAAGTCATGGAGTGATGAGAGAAGGAGGGCCAAACAAGTGCCAGACATAAGAAAGGGAGACCTGGTCAAGATCAGACTACCGAAGAAAGATCAAATCACAGGGTCCCGATACAGTCGACCCTGCCAAGTAATTCACAAAGGAACAAACTACATTCGCACGGAAGACGGGCGCACATGGAACGTTGATAGAGTAGCACTGTACCAGAGGAGGCAAGAAAGAGAGAGGTCTCCGGAGAGATCACTAGTAGAGACTGAGAAGAACTATGGGAGAAGCGAGGAACGTGAACACGAAGGAGACGACGAAGAAAGGTTGGAACCTGAGGTCGAACCGGAAGAACTCGATGCGGACCTGGAACCAGAGCAGCAAGAAGAGTGCGCTGGAACCAGGGAGCGGCCCAGAAGAGAGCACAGAAGACCGGTGAGATACAATGACTATGTTGTACAGTGACTCTATCATCAGTCGGGAAAAGGGAGGTGTGTAGAGAAGTCGCGAGAGCCCCGCTCTTGCGAGATCTCGCGCAACCGGAAGTCCCGCCCCCGCGCGCTCCGCGCGCATTACGAGCCGGGCCGAGGACGCGGAGGGAAGCGTCTTGCCGGCTCCTCTGAGAACGGGGCCTGCAGCTCCGTTGGGGACGTGAGCTGCACACAGCAAACCCCAGCCACTTCAGGCCCGTTGGCCTTAATCCTTAGAGACCCTCAGTTTGTATGTATTTGGGACTGGCTGGCGATTCATAAATAAAGCCCTTCCAGAGCACCAGCAAGTCTCCTGTTTTCCATTACTGCATTTTACTACAGTGCGCTTAACAAATGTCAAAATAAATAAATAAATAAATTGTTCAGTAAAGGCCCTCTTTGCATTTTGGTGCAGCAGGACCCCGAGGAGCGAAAGCCTTTAAAAAGCATATTTTCATGGCTGTCATCATAAATGTTACTTGTGGAAGAGTACAGCTTATTTCCCTTCCATAAAAGTGTAGGCTAAGATTGATCCCTCTAATACAAATTGCCCAACTCGATGGTTCCACTTCCTACGCGTGGGCGCCAGAGACGAAAATTCATCTCCCCAGGGTACAGCGCGCCAGAGTTGCTATATCTCACAAGCAGCCCCTCGCTGTGCGACAGCAATAATAATAATTCTAATTAAAAAAAATATGTGCCTTTACAGCACATTTCGGCTATATTTGGATCCCAAAGAGCGGCGCAAGCAAATCAAGCCGTCTTTTTCATTTGAGCACCTCAATTTAAAAGTCATTTTCAATTTTGCACTCCACAGCCGTCAACTTGTTTTGCGGTTTTGGAAATGGGAAATGCAACTCCGTTGCTCCTTTTCATTCGAAACATTTTTTGAAAGAAAAGAAAATTAGGAAGATGGAGCCTTTATTTGGCTAACCCATATTTTGGTGCCAAGCTTCCAAGAGCACATTGGTCCCGATTTTGGGCAGTTATTAGTAAAAGCCTGGCCAGAATAGGAGACCAGTGTGGTCTTAAATGCCAGCAATCAGGAATATCACTTGGGCTAATTATGTCTATTTTGCAAAACCGACGAGTCAGAGATTGAAAATCTCTCTCATTGGATAACGTTACCCTTTCTTTGTTTTTTACTTGTATTATATGTTGTCAACACTGTTGTATACTGCTTGTGCTTGGTGGATTGAAAATGATAAATTAATAAAGAAAGAAAAAAAGAAAACCTGTGAATGAATAAGACCCATTGTCCATTCCTCCGGGAAACCTTTCATTCCAGTGTTTTTCCACCTGTTCTGGAAAACTAGGTGCAAATTAGGCTTGGCCTGCCCCAAAAATGTCATCGCAATACGCAGTGCTCAGTCACATCAATTCTGTGTCAAACCTCAAGCAACCACCGGCGTCATGGGGCGTCATCAGTAAGGTGTGGCTTGGGACTGCTGGCACAGCAAGTTTACGGCTCATGTCTGAGCCTAACCAGACCACTTCTGAGGCATGATGGATGAAAAGGCTTTGCATTAATCATAACCATTGGTAATTGCTATGGGTTGCCTTATAGGCCATTATTCGCCACCCTACTGTACCATTACAAAAGGTTGGAAACAAGTGGACGTCGAATTACGAAATCCCATTGCGAGATCATAGTTTTTTCCAGTAATTCAAAAAGAGAAAATGCAATTCAACTTTGATTCTCACTGAAAACGTGCGGCAGGGCAAGGGCGCAGTGTTTGGTGCCGTCCCTGGAGGGACTCTTCCCACTTCCTGGTTTGGCCACGCCCCCCCTGGCATATCAGCGCCTTCCTCACCCCGCAGCGGTGAAGCCCGCGGCGGGGCAAGGGCGCGGTGTTTGGCGCCGTCCCCGGAGGGACTCTTCCCGTTTCCTGGTTTTGTCACGCCCCCCCTGGCATATCAGCGCCTTCCTCAACCCGCAGCGGTGAAGCCCGCGGCGGGGCAAGGGCGCAGTGTTTGGCGCCGTCCCCGGAGGGACTCTTCCCGCTTCCTGGTTTGGCCACACCCCCCCTGGCATATCAGCGCCTTCCTCACCCCGCAGCGGTGAAGCCCGCGGCGGGGCAAGGGCACAGTGTTTGGCGCTGTCCCCGGAGGGACTCTTCCCGCTTCCTGGTTTGGCCACCCCCCCCTGGCATATCAGTGCCTTCCTCACCCCGCAGCGGTGAAGCCCGCGGCGGGGCAAGGGCGCAGTGTTTGGCGCCGTCCCCAGAGGGACTGTTCCCGCTTCCTGGTTTGGCCACCCCCCCCTGGCATATCAGCGCCTTCCTCACCCCGCAGCGGTGAAGCCTGCGGCGGGGCAAGGGCGCAGTGTTTGGCGCCGTCCCCGGAGGGACTCTTCCCGCTTCCTGGTTTGGCCACAGGCTCCCTGGCATATCAGCGCCTTCCTCACCCCGCAGTGGTGAAGCCCGGGCGGGGCAAGGGCGCGGTGTTTGGCACCGTCCCCGGAGGGACTCTTCCCGCTTCCTGGTTTGGCCACGCCCCCCCCCTGGCATATCAGCGCCTTCCTCACCCCGCAGCGGTGAAGCCCGCGGCGGGGCAAGGGCGCGGTGTTTGGCGCCGCGTGGTGTTCGGCACAGCTGGTGTTGAAGCGGGAAGACTCGTGGTACTGGACTGGTACTGGACTTTGAATTTGGAGGTGAGCACAGGAGGTAGACGGTGATGGAGGTGTGTGGTGGGCCCCCGCAAAGATATCTGGAAACAGAAGCCTCACAGGATCTAACCATGGAACAGCCGACTGCTGATCCCATATCCCCGTTTCCCCCGCTCTTCTTCTGTCCACCAATCACTTGCCCTGACCCCCCCCTGCAGAAATCCCAGCGCAAGACTCTGGTGTTAAGGAGACAGCGCCCTCAGGGTGTGCCACCCCTAACCACCACTACCACTATTACAGGCACTACTATGGGGTCACTCGTCGGTCTGTTTGCCATCAAGTCCACTGTCAATCAGTCTTCGTCTCTGCCCGATACATCAGAAGGGACACTTTACATGCCCCCAATAACGGCCCAGCAGCACCTGGGGAGTCAAGATACTCTGCATAATATTCAGGATGGTCAGTCCAACCTGTCTCGGGTTGCCAGCGTAGCTGCTGGCGGCAAATCGGAATCAAGTCCTTCCCTCACCCAAAGCATGGTTCCGGTCCTGGCCACAACCCTCGATCCTCTTACCCATGGTACCCCCTCAGCTACTGTGACATCCCCCCTGGTTGTGGGGGACAGTTTGTCATTAAGTGCCCAAAGGGGCAAGCCCTCCTCAAGCTCCCATAACAGCTTGTGGAGTGATGTACTCTCGTCTACCAGTTATGGGACTAGCACCCCCTTCCGTTTGACCCCTCTTCGGATGGTCGCGGCCATCAACCAACTTTCCGATGCCAGAAATCATGATCTCAATTTGACCTCCAACCGATCCCGCGAGGAGGCGCCCTGTGATAGGGGGTGTGGGTGCGGGTGTAACAAAGTTCTGGCAGAGTTGGCCATCATCAAGGCTTTGTTACAAACTTTGCTAGAGGGCCAAAGGAAGGGAGGTGGAACTGTCCAGGAGGAGGAGTCCATGGTCACCACTTCAGCTGCCGCAGGGCACAAGATCTTACCCCTAGAAAATTCCCTGGAATGTACACCGGCACTGGTCCCCCTGGTTTTGCCTGCTCCCAAAGGGTCTGTCGTTCACCGGAACCTGGCACAAGGGGAAATTGCCCGCCAATAACTGCCCCTGCAACCCCCATGCCATTATCAGTGAGAATAGCAGGGTCTCCGATACAAGCCCAATGTCTCTGCCATCGGTGGCGTCGGCCTCTTCCTCTATGGGTCTCAATTGCACTGAGCCCAAAGCCCTGGGTCCGTGGAAGTCTGGGTCCCGGCACAAGCTACTGGGACAAGGAAAGTTCCAACGCCCTACAGTCTTCCTTCAGCGGGTGCCCAAACTGGCAGTAAACAAGACAGAGCCCAAGGATGCCCTACTTAATAAATGTCTATTTTGGATAAAAACCTCTGGAGGCTGCCCGTCTGTTCGTAGAGAAGCTCTGGCGGGGTGCCGCAGAATTCCCAGTTTGGGCAAGAATACCCTGGACTGTATCAAACTGACATTTTGGGATCGCAGCACAGCGAACAGGCTTTTGGGAGGCTGTGGGCGGGCGGGCCAATCACCCAAGAGTGGGATCTCAATCAGCATGCTCCCTTTTTTCAGCTCTGTTGCCCCACCCAGATCTGCTGTAGCAAACTCTGGGGTCTTCTCTAGTAACTGTCCCCTTACAGGGGCAAATTTGACAACCTTGGGCCCGAGGTGTCATGGGAACTGGTTGAGGCAAGGGGTTGATGGGACCTGACTACAGGCCCAAAGAACTGTTTAGGGTCTCCTATGGAGGGGATGGCTTGTTTGCATTGCCCGATTTCTTTCCTATATTTTCTGTGGACTCTTTGTAATTTTGCATCAGAATTGTATTATTTTTAGAATTGTTTTGTAGGATGTACTTTGATGGTCTTTTCGGGCCGAATAAAGTTGTTTGACTGACTGAAAACGTTCTAACACTACTCCATTGTCTTCCCATTTTTCCAAAACCTTCTGTAAACTGTTCTGCAAGTGAAGTCGGCAAAAATTCTGAAAAATACTCCATCAAACTAAACATAACAAATTCAACCCCAAAAAAACAAAATCACATGCAATCGTTGACCAGTAAAAAACAGTGGGGTCTTCGGAATAAGTTGGGACCCTTGAAGAGTTCCATAATTCCCAGACCACAGCCTATAGAAATGGAATAGGGGATTTAAACGTGTTTCACTCTCCCCATTTCTTGGCCCTTGGCAATTATACAGGATTCTGCTGTACCAAGTTAAGAGAACGAATCTGTGTGGGAGATCAGACATTTCTCATGTGTTGGTCCACAGTCACAGAATGAATTCCATGGGACCAGAAGTGAACATTAACACCTTAAGGGGTCCATCATCATATGCCTTGGCCCACTTACATTACATGTAACATGGTTTATAGACCATGATAACTGGACAGGGGGTCCTTTATCCACAAACCACAGCCCACACCAGGCGCGTGTCCTCAGAATATGAAAGTGTCCACACCGTAAGAGATATGCCTCAAGGTGAAGAACAAGCGACCGCTCAGCAAGAGAAAGAACGGTAACAATTCATGAGGTGTGATGAATCGAGTTCCTTCCTGTGAGGCTAGGGAAGTGAGCCCTCTATGCAACTTCCCCCTAGGGGTGGCGGAAGGACGGTACCTCACAGGGAGCGACTCCCCTCTTGGGGTAAGGACTCCCTTTCCCTTAAGGAACTCCCTTCTTACTATCCCCCAAAAACTACTACAACTTTATTAACTGACAAATAAACTCCTTTTAAATGTATTTTTGTAATATAATACGAGAAGAACAATATCAGCCTGGTATTGTGAAGAGCAAAAACGTGAGATTAATGGCGAGTGCTTGTCTGTCAAGTACTGACACGAAGAAGCCAACCGGAGGCATAGTGTATATGATCACAACACAAAGGAAGGACTTTCGGCGGATGCCAGGGAAGTCCCAGCAGTGCGTCATATTAAGAGGAGCGTCAAGAGAACAAGGAAATGCAATCCAGGAGTTTCAAACCGGCCGGATTGAGGAAGCTGGAAATCCGACGGGAGACGCTGCCTTGCCTGTCAAAAAAGCAGCTACGGAGAATAAGGGACAGCCGCACTCTGTTCGACCAGCAAAGCGAAGGAAATCCATAATAGTTCCCGGAGGGATGCTCATGAAGGGACAATGAAGAGGTCCTATTGTTAGCGTTCCGTTTAGGCGATATGCCAATAACAGACCCAAGAAGGTCTGTTCATGGGAAGCAACCCCGACCAACCGACCACAGTTGTAGGGTGGTGGCATGAACGGAACTGAAAGGAAAACCCTTCCAAAACCAAAACCGCCAAAGAAGAGCGAAGTGTGCCGGAAGAAAGACACGTGAAAAAACAAGAGAATTATCCTGACCGACCAACAAGGAGAGAAAGAGAACAGCAATCCGATGATGCGGACCCCCATTAATTCAGGTACAGGTGAGAGCGGGACACCCGGGGAGGGAGCGTAAAGAGTGAAGATTACTCGGGGGCCCTGCATCTTCGTCCCAGTGATTAGCATAAGTATATATAGAGCGAGGATCACTCTGGGACCCTAATTCCTTGTCCCAGTATTTGGCAAAAGTGTATGAAGAGTGAAGAGTGAAGATCCCCTGGGGGGCCGACATACTCATCCCAGCGATTGGCAAAAGTATAAGAAAAAACATAGGAATCCATGATAGGTGCTCTTGTGATAGGCACGACTGTGAGAGAAGTAAGAGTCAGACAGACTTTGTCTACACATCTCAACAAGAAGAAAAGTGTTTGGAGAAACAGGGGGAACAAATACGCACAGGCCGGGCAGGACCCCATGAAAGAGTTGAAGGAACTATTACAAGGAATTGCAAGAGACTATTTGAAGATATCGTATTGAAGAGACTTGTGCGGAGAAGCATCTCCCCGGAGGAGTCTTTCTCCTGGCGCTCTGTTATATATTAATCGGGATAGGGCCATATTAGGCTAGTTTCTGCCGAAAGACGGACTATTAAGTTTGGACTTCACATCTGATGACGAGCACTCTAGTTTAGTTAGGTAGGGCATCCCATAGATTAGGGATAGTGAGGAGTTTTCTTTCTTATTTAAATAAAAGCAAGTTGAGCATGGCACATGATCCTCCGTCTCCTCCTTCTGATCTTGCACAGAGGATGGCCATTAATACCTGGCCACTCAGGCTTGGGACAACTTTTCCTGAATGTAGGGATAGTTCAGAACTACAGCACCTCAGGGCATACAGTGACTTCAAGGGATGTATACTAATTGACCTTTTCACAATTGATCTCGGGAGAATTGGTCTTCTGCACAATTGAGTGTGAAATGAAGGTGAATTAGGACATACACGGGGGAAACCCCCCGAAATCCCCCACTCAATCCAAAAACCCCTGCAACCTCCTGCCCAATCCCATTATATCATTTATTACCCCAAACCCACCCCACACATATATATAAAAAGTTAAATAAAGGTAAAGGTCAATTGTGCAGAAGGTCAATTAGGACCACTATTATTAAGTCAATTAGGACAATTGTAAAAGGTCAATTTGGGTAATACCACTTCAAGGGGACTGCCCTCAAAAGGACTGATGAAACCTTGCTAACCAATCATTTCCCATTTCCTCGTACGGGTACACTTCCTTTGACACCTTCTTCGAATGGGGGCCCCAAACACTCGGTCCCAGGTCCCCTTCTTCTCACACTTTACAAGCAGAAATTCACTGCTGGAATTAAGAAACTAAAGCAAGCAAGTGCATCATATTTTAAAACAATGTGATCAGTGCTTTTGTAGAACAATCAATGAGGTATCCGTTTTGAACATACCAGGCAATTAGGACATAATATTTGGTAATTTTAACAATTACTTGTCTCACTCCAAACTTCAGAATATTATGTGCAGAATCCCCATAGCCCATTCTACAACCAATCAGGGTATCTACAACAGAATGCAGCTTGGAAGATATCCCCCCAAACATTTACTGGGTGAAATTAATGTTTGATTCAGAAAAGAAAACACTAAGGTACATTTTGAAGTGAACTAGCTAAGTAACAAGGCAGATTTAGGAGAAAGTAATGAACAGAAATTCTGATTCATGGTCAAACAAATCTCTGCAGACTGCGGTAGTGACAAGTGCTCTTTATCGAGAAACCCTGTCCGATGTTGTTCCTTGAGAACCAATGATCAATACTCCATCCAGGCCAAATAGAGATCAAGGGATATGTGCGGGGATATAGTGCTGACTGGGTGAAACCATATTCAGAGCCACGAAATACTCACAGTTGTAGACGGTGGTGGGTGTGGTTGGGCTTGTGGTATTGGTGACTGATATGTTTCTACACAGTATGCTCCATATACTCCACAGGTAGACAAGGCACACCCTTGAGATAGATTGTAATTTAATGTTCTGCCAGGCTGGTGGAAGACTAAGAAAAGGGTACAGTCCTTCAATAAGCTATGTGAAGGCTCGGCTAATCTGCTCGCTTTGGAATAGGTGTTCTGAGGTCTAGTTTCAGCCTCTGAACTTTAACAAATTGTGTGCTTGTAGGCAGATCACTTTCCCTTCAAATAAGAACCTAAGCTTCTTTGTCTGTCAAAACTGGGAGTGCTTGAAACAGGCTTATCCTTTACTGAGCCGTATAAAAACAAAAATTGACAAAAAACATAATAGTCCCAGCTACAAACAGCTGAACTCTACAGAATTTTCTAGACACACACAAAAAAAAGGGAGGCAGGGGAAGACCGCTTACTTCATGATGAGTATGTAGAAACAATACATGATGACAAGTATAAGACTCTCCCACCTACAAAAAGAAGAAAGAGAAAAGTTAGAAAGAAATATATAAATGTCAAAGACCATTGTTGGACACAGGCTTGGAGTCAGTGACAGACATGTTAAGTCAGAGTAGCTAAAACATTGTAAGCCTTGTTGCTCAAAGAAGTAGCGCTGATTACCAAATTTAGTGATCACAAATGACTTGAATACAAAAGAAGAACGTGCTTCTTGTGACCGTGGTAATTACGCAGTTTGTGAATCAGGAAAATATTATATTTAACATATACTGTATTCGGAAAAGCCGCTAGGCCCAATGGATAATGATAATCATGGTGTTAATTGATGGACAAACGTGTGGATTCTGAGGACTGTGCTGTAGAGTAACTCTATATGAATCCTCAGTGGAAACCTCTCAGCAACAATGATACACTAATATGCAGATGGCACACAGCTTTTCCTAAAGATCGATTGCATCGACATCCATTGACTCAGGCACTGTCTGTCCCTTGGACGGTTCTTGTTTTAGATGCCTACCTGAAGCTCAACCCAAAAAGGACCAATTTCATTCCGCTGGAAAACTCCACCAAGCATGTCCAAGTCCAGTGTTGACTGACAGACTGGAAGCTTGACAAATCTGCACCCCATCCAGTGCAGTATCTCTCAGCTTTACCATCGACTGTGACCTCCCATTCAAAACACAGATTGCAAAGAAAACCTAGAATTCATGGTGATAGATTGGACTCCACTGTAAAGTCAAGCCTTTCCTCCCCACCTGAGTTTCAAGACGCATGTGCTAGACGGATCCACTCCCACCTCGACGGTGTCAACACCCTACTCATAGGGATCCCAGATGCCAGCTTGTTCCCGATTTTCCCTGCTGAGAGCAGCCAGTATGCTTCAGCACGCCTCATCACAGAACTAAGCAAATGTGACCACATCCCCACCATCCTCATTCATTCTGTCTGAAATGCATTGACAAGTGAAAGGATCACCACTGGATACACAGTGAGGCTCTCGTTTCATCCCTCATTCGTATTTCAATTAAAAACTATCTTTAAAAAGCTGTAAAGGTACAGGAAGGGACATTATCTTAAGTCCTTCAAACAACTGAACAGGCTTAGTGTTCTATGAAATCATAAACGGATGTTCCTGTCACTCCTACAACATTTAGAAATGTACCTCATTATTTCCAATGCAGTTAGAATGCCTTATGTTGTTGTCCATTGTCCATGTAGATGCTATTCTTCTGAATAACGTTGCAGAAGGGGATGGAGAAGTATCAATGTAGAAATGATTTTATTGTTTGAGGTAGAACCAAGGGTTTTAATTTATTGAATGTCAAGATATTCTAACTGTCAGGAGAGTCAGGCCTGGATGACAAGGTAGATATCATTAAGTGCTTTGGAATCAGTGACATAGTCACCTGTAATGGGGATGACTATCTGTGTGTCATCCGCATAGTTGGTGTACGAGACACCCAGATAGTCAAGAATGTCGAAGAGTGGCTTTGTAAACAAATTGTACAATGTGGAAGAGACGCAGGAGCCTTGTGGGACTCCACACAGGACAGGTGCTGGATCGGCCAAGGCCGAGGGTGAGAAAACCCTCATGGTTCTATTGGCCAAGAAGGATTTGATCCATGAATTGGCAGCATCTGAGAAGTGGGCAGCTGTTTTGAGGTGGTGACATAGGATTTGATGATCGACCAGGTCAAAAGCTGCTGAGATATCCAGAAGGAGTAATAAAGCCAGCTTGCCCTTGTCTTTTAAGTTCTCGATTTGTGTTTTTAAATCAATCAAGGCGGTTTTGGTTCCGTGTCTGGGGCGGAAGCCAGATTGCCTGAGGCCTAAGAGGTTGTTAGTTTCGAGGTACTCCTGAATTTGGCGGTAGGCGGCACGGTCTAGAATTTTCAGTAGGTAAGGCACAGTATAGGCCTGTAGTTGGACGGGTTACTAGGGTCCAGTGTAGGCTTTTTGATTAATGGGTGACCCAAGCATGCTTGAGGTTGTCAGGTACAATACCAAATTAAAATGAGGCATTTATGAAGGTGGTAATAAAAGGCGCAAGGTCATAACCAGCCTCCTTGATGTGAGCTAGACATAGGTCACCTTGGCAGTTAGAAGGTTTAAGCTTCTTAATTATATTTTCAACTTCCCAAATGGCGAGGGAAGAGAAGCTGAAAGGTTTAAAGGCATGTTTTGGAGTAGGAATGTTGTACGACTGAGGGTAGGCGTCTTTTGGCATTGATTTTAGTTTGGAGCATGCTGATTTTATCTAAGAGTGCCTTTTGTATGTTGGTGCACCAGGTAAAGTCCGGAATACATGTAAACAATGGGGTTAGAGGGGACTCTAATTCCTTAAGGATTTTAAAGAGTTCTTTTGTGTTGGATTCAGCTTGTAAAATGCGTTTATTGTAAACGTCTTTTTTAGCTACTAGTATGGCTTCTTTGTAAGAAGAGGAGGCACTGGAGAGGATGTTTTTGTTAATTAGAGATTGTATGTTTTTCCAATGTGCCTCAGCCTTTCATTTTTCTTTGCATAGTTCCCTAAGGTGGGGAGTAAACCAGGAGTTGAGATGGGGATGTGGTTTTTGTTTACGTAGTTTTGAAGCCCTCAATGCAATCGCATTGAGGGCTTTTAGCATGGTAAGGTTATATGTATCAACTAAGTCTGTGGGGTCGGAACAAGTAATTGATGCAGTATTGAGCAAGAATAAGCAGGAGAAGTTTCTCCATTGTAATAACCTTCTTGTTGCGGGTGTGGATAGCTGGGGCAAGGTTGGATTTGGGGGTTTGAGGGTAGGAGTTGATAGTGAAGATTATTTTGTGGTGATCGGACCAGAGGCGAGGTGTGATAGAGGCCAGTTTGAGCTCACAATTCAAGTCAGCCACCCAGTCGAGGGTACGTCCTTTATTGTGGGTAGGCTCTTTGATAAGTTGGGTAAGGCCAAAGTCCATTAGTGTACTTGCTAGTTCTGAGGCTTTGGAGTTGTTAGGATCATGGTACCCTAAAATAAAGTCACCAAGTAGAAGTATTTGCAAGCTGGACTTAGTGGTAGTGGCAAGGATGGAGGAGATGTCCTCAATGAACGTAGAGGTAGGACCAGGGGGCCTATAAATGAGGTGCACTGTTGCAGTTTGCTTTGGGGAGATGGGGATTTTGATTGAAAGTAGTTCTGCTGATGGGATCTGGAGGTTGGGGATGGGTCTGAGTTCAAGTGAACTCTTGAATATAAAGGCTAAGCCTCCCCCTTTTGTTTGATTAGTGTCCCTATTGCATCTAATGATCGAGTAATTATTGGGGATTGCCAGAGACAAGGCTGGGCCGGACACCGCATGCAGCCAGGTTTCAGAGATAGCGAGGAAGTCTACATTATCTGCAGTGATAAAGTCAGCAATGTTGAGGGCATGCGCCGGGAGGGATCGGGCATTGATGGGCGCCCCTTTGATACTTATGTCTTTGGTGCGAGTGATGTTAGACGCTAGGTGGGCTGGAGTGGTTTTGTCGCACGCTGGTGCAGAGTCTAGGTTGTGCGAGAGAGTGGGGTTATTCTTATGTGCTAAGGGTTTGATTTTAGATTGAGTATTGTTCTCCTCTTTAGAGAAAAGTTAGGGTTGCGTTGCGCATCATTTACAGGTTTGGACTAATGAGGATCTTTTGGGACCTTCTGGGTATTTTAGCCCTCTTGGTGCTATAATGAATGAATGAACGAATGAACGAACGAACGAACGAAGTAGAATTTGTAGAGTGCAAACGGCCAGTAACAAGGTGACTAAGCGCTAGGCACACCTTACCTCAATGGTATGTGAAAAAATAAAGAAAATAATGTGCGATAACACTCATAAATCATCGGAGACTAATCAAAAATAACAGGGTGACACCACTTACTCAAAGGACTGAAAAGATACAGTGTGAATTTAGAACAGGTAGGTTTTGTGTTTCCAGCTGAATTGTAACGAGTGTTAGTCATACACAGCTCCATGGGTAAGGAATTGCAGAGGTACATTGCCAAAACCTGAAAGGAGCGTCCAAAGGAAATTCTGCTTCTGTACTGTGATACTTTAGTAAGCAGCTGATGCGACAACCTCAACCACCACATTTGATAATACCAGCATCTTCTTTAGATAGGTTGGTGCTAATCCAGGCACATTTTTATAGACTAATGTCAGTGCTTTACACTTCACTCCAGACACCACAGGAAGCCAGTGTAGCTTTCTGAGAACTTGCAATATATGAGGCCGTCTGGGTGTATTCCTCACTGTATGGCTGCGGTGTTCAGGGTGATCTGTAGTTTGTGCAGATTTTATTTGTCTAGCTGCATGTATAAGGTATTGTGATAGTCTAACTCTGCACCAAATAATTGCTTGTGCAATAGTTGCACAGTTATTTTCTGATAACAGCTGTCATATTCGTCTGAGCAGCATTAAATGGTATGATGTAGATTTCACCAGTGAACTTACCTGGGTGAGCTTGGACACAGTGGAGTCAAATAATATTCCACAAGACTTAGCCTTTTTAGATGTTTTAATAAATTCCTCGGCCAGCCAAATATGAGAATAGGGAGATTTTACCATATCTCTTTGCCTAACTTTGGAAAACTCCACGTGGAATGCAGTAAAATCAAAGAGGCACTCGATAAGGATAATTCATGTGTTAGTCATGGTCTTTAATTATGATTAAGCAATGGCTTTACTCCATTAGCAAAACCACATCCAATTTCGAAATAGCAATTGGAGGAACACACCGGGATTGACTCACTAGCTCTGCATATCTCTCAAGTAGTTCTCCTCATCACCCCACTGGAAATACTGGTTGGTCTAGCAGGTTGTGAAACATAGCAGGAATTGCATCTAAACTGTAGGGTGGTGACTGGTACAATTTCATTAGGGGATAGCCAGTAATATCACATCAGGAAACGTGGTGGTTGGACCCTTTGTTTTTACCGGGTTAGCCCCTCATTTTGTTTTCCAGACACAAACATCAAACAAGGCCATCGCTCCGGAGGTCTGTGTTTATGGATATCCATGAGCTTTAGTCTTGATGTAAACTAAATTGATCCAAGTACTGCATATATTATAGAATCAAAGGCCACTGAGTGTTATTATCAATGTCTATAATATTAAAGGTTCCATTGTTAAATTGATCAAAATATTGTCACATAATAAAGCACAATAAATGGTTGGTATACCCCCTTTGTTGTTAGAAGGTAAAGACTGTAATATTAAAAGTGGGGTGGTGGGAGAAATTGTCTACACTCTCTCATAGATGAGTCGTGGGGTAAGCTTGATAGAATGAAAGTAGGCCGCATAATAGATTATTTTAGTACCTTCCTTTTGGAATTTGAGGTTGATTTTGCTGCCTGCACAGCGAATGGCCATGCTCCTTCACCTGATTCACCAAAAGAAACCTTTAAAGAAGATTTCCTGGTGGTGGCGGTCAGATGGTGGTGGGGGCTGTCAGATGGTGTTCAGAATGTAAGATTCGGCTATTAGAGAGGCAATAAAAAGGGAACACAATGCCCTTGATCTACGGTCTCACAGACATGTTAGAGCATCTACTTCCAGCTCTACAAAGATAGGCCTTTTCAGGCCATGAATGAAAAAATGTCTCCTTCCGAAGTCATTGCATGGATAACTTAATTATTAACAATGTTTTAAACCAGGCAAGGGACGAGGTGTTTCCTTCCTTGCGATTGTGCTTTTCGAAAACAGATGTTTAGGTGCACCTTAACATAACAACAACACTGTGTAACAATCTTACACAATATAGCAAAAAAGGTTGGTTCTAAAAAGAGTGCAGGCAAATGAAAAGGGAGCAGATGATTGCTGTTCATAACACTGCCCATTCAAGCAAGGATACAGTTCATGCAAAATGTAGGCCGTTGCCCGGGAAAAAAAGGGGGGCAAATAAAGTATGGAAAGAATTAAAAATAGCTTCTGCATCTAATGACATAAGAACATTCTAGTCACTGGTTATATAGGAGGTAAAATAAGATTCTATATCAAATTATTAAATGTATGTAGTTCGGCTGTCCTGCCTGAGTCATTGACAGCTGATTTTTAAACATTATACTACAGTGAAGATATTTCAGTCAATTTAAGTTCATCTCCTTGAGAAATGTAATACCTCATCCTTTGGCGAGCTTCGCAACAGTCAAACAGATGAAATCTACAATATGGTAGTTGTCTTCACAGAAAGCACGAGGTACAGATGGGCGACTCATCCGATCAATTTCAAAAAAAGCAAAGACCTTCGGATCGCTGTTCTGTCAAAACCTTTGTGAGCAGTCCTATTCACAAACAAAATACCAGTCTATAAATGCTATCCTTTCTTAAAAAAAAGAGGGCAGTTTAGAGAACAGTCCATGGACATGTTTACTTAATTCATCTATTTAAATAAAGGGTTGTTATTTTTCTGGGAAGACGTGAGGATCGGTGGTCGCTGAGTAATAGTCTTGCATGTGTTCAATTTGGTTTCATGAGGGATAGGGCACAGTAAAGCCATGTTTAAAACTTCCTCTAAAAGTACACAAGGAAAGTTGTGCCTTGGTATCAAGGACCAGAGTACAGCATTTGGCCATGCTGGCAGGCATAAACCATGGAAGGTTTTGCTACAATTGGGAAGAAATAATGTTTGCATTTATGAATATAGAAATATATCAATCTTAGTAAGCTATGGCCCATATGCTGAATGACGTCTGTTCTTTGTTTCAATGCATGGAGAATATTTTAGCGTTTTAGCGCATCTCCTCTCAATGTGCAAATGAATGATATAAATGATACACTTGAGTTGGTGTTGGTACATTCTTATACTCATGATGCCTTTTTATAGTCTCAAACACTGAAGGCTAACCAGAAGATGACCTCTACTTTGGCTAATGTATGAGTTGTCTCAAGGTACATTTTTGTGTATCAAAATAATATGTTGAGTCATTAAGGGTTAGGGGCAATACAAACTTTCCACAAATGTAATCTGCGACAGACAACAATTTGATTATCTTGGATGAAGGTTTCCTTCTGACCATACATGGGTACCCCATTTAGGAGAATTGGTTTCCCAGATGTTTGAGGCCAATGGTGCTATAATGAAATATTCCAAACAATTATGTCAGAGATCTATTGACAATGCATTAAAGATACATTATAAAGTGATAACGCCTGTTGTGTTGGAGGGCAGACGGGGAAGTAATGGTCTGCCAGCCCAAGCCTTAAGAAGGAAATATTTGGATAAAATAACAAATACCATTGGACTGGCTTCCATTGGGTGGAAGACCCTGAAAGACAAAACTGATTGTGGTTAATGGTGTAAATGTATTCCTTTGTCAACTCATTCCCTGCACTAACCACTCTTTAGCTTTATTTGGGGGTCTTCTCTAAAGAGCCTGGTGACCATTGGTTCTGCCTGAACGTCCTGTCAGATATCTTTCTGGTACAGGACTTTCCGGAAGTAGCAAACTTTTTTGTTGCTTTTTCTTGATAAACATAACTGTAATTATTGCTAACTACTACTAATATGTTGAACTCACAAATTCCAGACTCTTAAGGTAAAGTCTGTCTGAGATGAGTCGGACAGTCTGAGCTGCCAGCTGCAACCACACGTATGCTCACAGAACAGCTGTATTATTATTCCTCCTTCCTTGGTGTTGGATGGACTGGCTAGTTTCAAAGAGAAATTGTGTTCATGCCCAAATTCTGAGTTTGCCAATTATAACCAAGAATCTTCTTACTTCCCAAGTCCCACGATTGTGCTTTCTTGTGCCTATGGAGGTGTCCCTATGGGGTGTATCCACTGGGTGTGATTGTCACTTTTTGCATGGGGTCGCTAGAGTCAATGAGAGTACCTTAATAACTACATACATTCTGGAGCAAGGGAAGCCTCGGGAAGGGGTGTTCTTAAAATCGAGCAGACTCATCTTCCTTGCTCATTCAATCAGGTGCCTCCTAAATGAAATCTCATCCTAGTAGTGTACCACCACTCTCACCCACCTTTAGTCCATCAAGCCCCAGTCCTCTTCTTTACACCTGACACCCATTGATTGATACAGGCTGACTCAACGGTATTACCCAATCTGATTGTTTCAAATTGATCATATGGTACACCTGGCTGAGTTTGGCCAGTGCAATTCGATCGATTTAAAATAATCAGATTGGGTAATCACTACCAAACATGGGGAGTGAGGGTTGCAGGGGTGTCCCCTGCTTCTGGGGATTTGGAGGCGGGGGATGGGAAAAAAAGTAGAAAAGCGGACCTTACTGCGTCGGTTCCGACCCACACAGGAGGGACGGAACTGATGCTACAGGGTCAGAAGAAAAACGGATGCCTAAAGGGTAAGTAGGGGGTGGGTGGGGAGATGTATTCGGGATTTTGGGGGGTTTAAGTTTTGCCTGTTTTGGCCATGGCAAAATTGTCTTCGCGGCAAAATTGATCACAGTCTATTTGGCTGCAAAGAATTCTGCCACGTGTGCCATGTATACATCCACCTCAACTGCGTGTCTAAGGCCACATAGATGAGTGCCTCAGATGATGGATCTTTCTGGGGCCTGTCGGATGGTTTTATGAGTTACAGTAGGTATGGTGAGCGGAGTCACAAGACACTGCTATCTGTTCCCGACGAACGATGGGAAGGCGATTTGAAATGCATCACGCTTTTCTACCTCACCTTCACTGCAGTGTCCTCATGCCGCTCATAGTACACAAGCAGGTAATGCCTTCCTGGTTTGAGAGCACAAACTGAAGAGCTCTGTAAATGAGCTCACATAAAACAAGTTAAAACACTTAAGGGGATATTACATAGCCCCATCCAACCCCAATTATCTTCCTTAAATTCCTAGTTTTTCCCCTGTATAATCTGACCCTCCTGAAACCACACTTCTACTAACCTGATTTGCTGGCATCTCCTCCACGGGTGCCAATGATACATTAGTCATTAAAGCATCATTTGACAATTGGCTTCTTAGAGCATACTGACATTCCCATTATTCAGATGGCTGAAAATATTTGTGTAAAGGTTTTTTAGGCAGCTCAAATTCTCCTTCTTTGGAGATGGTTTGTATGGACTTTTAAGAGTGACAAAGTCAAGTTGCATTCACTCCCCCTTTGGTTATCCATATGGTCAAATGCAGAGTTAACGTTGTCGCCAAGCATCGTAAACTGATGTCTTGATCATGAGGAATTAAGTCACATGGAGTATTTACATTAGTTTATGGACCAAGACAAAGAGGGAAACAGGGCTACTTAGCAACTAAAGGCAAATCGAAGGGAGTTTAATGATATTTACAAATGTGTACTTGAACCCATTAGCTCTGTTAGGTGCCCATCTACCACGTAAGAAACATGAAGGATTGTTTTCCTTTTTTGTGCTAAAAACCAAATACTCAATCCGTAGATATGTTGCAAGGTAAGGCATGATCAACCGCCCACAGAATGAATGCATGTGAGATGGAGAGGAAAACTGGATGAAGCACGCATGTATCTGTGGAACAACAAATCAATTAATAACACCACACACTTTACTTTCTTCAGGAGATGTTATAATGATATACATGAAAAATATAATTGTTACCATAATTCCGTAAATTTGCTAATATTGTATGGCAGGAGAATCTCTGTGTTATGCTTTCAATCACAAGATACTAATATGATCAATGCTTTGTGAAAATTCCTAAGAGAAGCAACTTGAATAACATGCAAAGTGTTATTTATATGCACTTTTATAAACAGAAATATGATTTTTAAGAAGCTTGAAATCTATCAGGTAATAATAATACAGGTAATGTAATACTTTCAAAACATTAACTTTATAGGGGTGTTGTAAGCATGTTGGAATAGCTATATTCTGGGACCATCCTAATACATGAAACGGATGTGACTCATTTTATGTCATTTGAGTTTAGCAATCCTCATTTTAATTTAGGCATTCGAATACACTGAACAAAATTAAAATACATACATAAATAAAACTTTAGCTTTTTCGTTCAAAGTGAAAGATAATAATGAAAGCTACAAATCCTTATAAATATGAATGCCTATTTAATCACAAATTATAAAAACTATATGACAAACTCGATAATTAAATGTGTTTTATATGAACTGCTGTAAAATGAATAATTTCCCCAGCAAATTGTGACATTTCGTCCAACTTGGAATCTGTCAATTCTGGAGGTAATACTGATAATCATGTTTTTCTGCAATACATTTTTCCCGGCAGGGGTTACTTTACCTGGTATTTACAACTATAATGGAACATTTAAATTTTTAAGATAATTCGTATTGTTGGTTGGATGCTTATGCATATGTGCTTTTATGGAAATGTATTTTCTGAAATAAAGAAACATACTGAGCCATCAAACGGCGGAAGAAAAGAGGGCGTGGGGAGGGATTAAAGAGTGGGAAAACTGCAGACAAAAAGATGATTTAGTTTGCTATCCATGTCAAGAGACATAAAGTGGTGGAATTGTCCAGAATGAAGGAAATGGCAGGGAGTCTGGTATTATTTGACTGCAGTTTTGGCCCCTAGCTGTTGATTTGGTGGAACCTAATAGGTTAGAAAATGCAGGGGAGGCCCAGCAGAGATGATGACGGGCTACAGGTTCGGCTGCCAGCTGTTGATTTAGTGGATTTAGTGGGACGTAATAGGTTAGATGCCTGTGGTATGTCAGAAGAAGGAGACAGACACATTGGTGGCATTTGTACCCCATAGTTCTATTCAAATAATAAGATAAGACCTACCTTTGCCTATAAATAAAAGACTTACCCTACCTAACAGAGCTCCAACTATGGTGCTCATTGTCAGGGTGGTTGTCCAAAGCAAAAAGTCGGTCCTCCGTACAAAAATACTATCCTACTCCGACACTACCAATAATCAAAAGGATTCAACAAAACAAAAAGGGGTCCAGGAGAATGACTCCCTTCTCCTGGCCAGGCTTGCTCAGCCTTGGTAGCTGATTTTATTATAGTCTCTTGCAATCAGGGCTCAAGTTGAGCATACACACGGGGGGACGGAGTCCACCCACTTTATTCAGATTGTGGACTCAGCCCCCCCCAAGCTAAAATGAGAAACATTGAATGTCCTCTTTGAAATTATGAATTAAAGCCAACCTCAGGGATCAAACCACAGTCATCAGGTTTTCAGGCGGACACTTAACCATTGCACTATAAACATTTGTATTGGTTCTTGGAATTTAAAACATGCACATCTTTTAACATTTTCGAAAACACTATTAGAAGAAAATATCCTCTCTTGGTTGTGTGTGTGTGTGTTGATTTTATAAAGGGAAATGCCATTTGTCCTGCGCAATTGGGGTGGTTATACAAAGCCAATTTAATGAAATGTGCATATTTCACCTTGATATGCTAATTTCTGGCGACTTCACATACCACTGCATTTGTTGATGAGCCCCGCCCCCCACTTTAATATTTAGGACTTTCCCCTGCTTGCACTAGTTCTTATTATCCCATGCAGTTCCTTAAAGGGGCTTCTCCAGTCCTTTTCTAAAGTCCAATGACTCTTCTGTTTAAATGTCTCTATACCCAAGGTTTGGCTCTTTTCTCAACTGTGGTGCAGTTAGTGTCACTCTTCTGCTTTCTTGTCCTTTGTGCACGCTATTGCTCTTCCTACTATGACGAGAGAGATGTCCCCCAAGCTCTTCTTGACTTGTTTTGTAGTATTTCCAACTACTGGGATGAGGTGGATATCTCACAATATCTTCTTGAATGATTTTATGAACTTCATAAATGCTGGGACAAGGGAGATTACTACTCTATGCTTCTTCACTTGCACTATGGTTTTCACATTCTCTGTGACGAGGGAGATAAGTTCGTAGCACTCTCCACTTGTTGTATGGTTTCACAATCACTGTGATGAGGGAGATTACTCCTGTATGCTTCTTCACTTGTATTATGGGTTTTTCCATTCATTGTGATGAGGAAGATTACTCCAGCATGATTCTTCTCTTATGGCTCTTGAACCTGCCGGAACCCTTCCCGGGTCGGTCTCCCGCTGTTCTCGTTAACATTGACTTTGCCGGGTAAGCGTCATTGGTTCTTCCTGGGTTTGCGGGATGGGTTCTCTTCGGTAAACACTGAAAGCGTTCTCTCTCTGGGTTTTAGAGATTCTCGCGGCTCTGTGCAGCAGTTCCGGCACACGGTCCACCTCCTTGAGGTCACGCCACTGTCTGGACTTTCCCAATCTTCAAATGAGTCAGATCCTCGCCGGCTCACAGAGTACTTTGACGGCAGTTTATCACCATCCTCTTGATTTAGGACCAGCTTCCTTGCACAGACTTCTCTTCCCCAGGTTTGAGCATCTGTGCGGATCCTATGTGGCTTCTGTCTTTAGCTAGTCCTTCCTCTATTTTCTCCCATGTTTCTGGTTCCTCCTCAGCAGAGGATCATAGTCCTTCCTCTGATTCCAGGAGGTATTATTTATGCCTCCTTGGTGCCAATTCTTCCCAGTACTGTCTGTCTTAAATGAAGGAGTGGTTGTTATTACTTCTTTACTCTTCTTCTTCCCAGTACTATTGGTTCCAACCTATTGCCATTTTTCGTGTTTCTTTTACTCTTCAGGGGTCATTACGAGTCTGGAGGTAGCTATTAGCGCCATGGCTGCCTCCAAACCCGAGTCCTGTGTCATTGAATGGGGACTTACCGGGACATTCCGACCTATGCGGGCCCGGTAAGTCCCCATTCAGTAAACCATTCCCTATTCCCATTTGAGCCCCCATAGGGCTCAATGGGAATGGGGAAGGTGCTAATAACGGGCCCGCAAATTGCGAGCCCGTTATTAGCTCCAAGGTCCCTTAATGGGTCCTGCAAAGAACGGCTGGTCAGACCAGCGTTCCTGCTGGGCTCCTCTAAGGGACCTTGGAATATGGTGGTAGGGGCTTAACGGCACTGCCATCCTTAACAGTGCCATTAAGGCCCTACCGCCATACTCGTAATGAACCCCTTCCTCTTCTCAGTAGTTTCTGATTTTAGTTGAGTAAAAGACGACATATTACACTAGCAAACAGTCGTTTTTTCAGGTTGGATTTCTTGGGATATTGAGGGTCCCAAGGTTTCATATGAAAGAGGATTGGGGAGTTCCTTCACGGAATGGCAGTCCTTGACCCCAAGGGGGCAGTTTCTCCCTGTGAGGTCTGACTTACCACCACCCTTAGGGGGAATGCTGCGTAGCGGGCTCACCTCCCTAGCCTCACAGGGAAGGGTCCCCCTCTGGGGAGAACTGACAACATCCAGAGAATCGTCACATGCAAGAGTACAGATTTAGCTCACAGCTGTGGATTTAGTGGGACCCAATAGGTTAGAAAATGCAGGCAATGCCCAGGAGAGATGATGCCTGCCAGCAAAAGGCCTCTGGTTCAGTGCATATAAGAGACACAAGGTGTTATGCCCCGGGCTCTTCAGCACTACGGCCCGGGGCTACACACCTGGTGGCTATATCCACACTGGAGAATGCATCTGGGTTCGGCTGGCAGGCTGCTGGTAGGTTGGCAAGGTGATGTCCCCTCGGCAGGCACAGGGTACAGGATGGAATGCTGTGCATGGCCGCTGCCATGTTTCTTCCTTCTGTGCATGCAAGGTGGCCTGAACACTGCCTCTGAGCACTCGTGCATTGCGCAGAGTGTTCTACATTGCAATGCAACGACGCCCGCTGCAATAAACTTGTCACGGCAGCAGCTGGCTATTTAAACCTGGCCCGCCACAATACGGGTGTGTCTCATTGCGCTCCGTGTGTTAGTTTGTCCTATGAAAGGCTGCTTTTGGGATGGTATGGTATAGTATTGTTTATTTATATCGCGCCTATACACAGGCAAGTGTTTCAAAGTGTGCAAGGAGGGTGGGAATATGGGGAAAAAAAACAGTCACTCAGGGCCCTTTAAATCCTGAGGTGATAATAGTCTGTGCAGGCAATGAGTGCGTATAATACATTTTGACAGGTTAAGATGCAGCAAATAGGTCTGATGGCAATTGTGCAGTTTTGCAAGTGCAATTACAGACAGACAATTGTCAGGCATGGTCCATTCGGATTGTGCAAGTGCACAGGAGGTGACAGGGAGAGGGAGGTCCAAGTGCACCCGGTCAGTGGAGACTGGGGCAAGTGCAGAGAGTGCCACTCTCTTGGGTTATTCACAAGTGCAGTGAAGGAGGTGGGTGGGGTCTGGCGCCCTGAAGCAAGTTCGAAAGAGAACTGGCGGGGAGCCCGGGACCAGTGAGACTCTGAGGTACACCAGGCAGCCATTCAGCAAGCTGTTAGGGGGGAGGAGGGAAAGAGGGAAAGAGTAGATAGGTAGGTTAGCAGGGAAGAGGGAGGGAGAAGGTAGAGGAGAAAACGAGGGTTTTGAGGAGTTTCTGAAACTTAAGAAGATCAGGCTCAAGATGGAGGGGGGCATGGAGGCACCTGCTGAAGATAAGGATCTCCATCCGAATCGCTGCTTGGAGTACCGGCTCACTCGCAGAAGGTAGGAGGCAGATGAGCGGGTGGCTCTTGAGGGACAGTATTTAGGCAGGTAGCGTTGAAGGTAGGTAGGTCCCAGGCCCCAGAAAGACTTGTGGACAATGTAGAGGGTCTTGAACTTGATCCTTGCAGCCACAGGTAGCCAGTGAAGGGATTTCAGTGCCGGAGAGATGTAGTCTCTTGGGCTTGAGGCCAAGGATAAGTCTTGTGGTTCTGTTCTGGATGAGTTGCAGAGAGCACAGGGCAGAGGTAGGGAGGTTGAGTTGCAGTAGTCCAGCCTAGAGAGAGCCAAGGCTCCGGAGACAATGAGCCTCTGGGGAAAGTAAGAAAAGGCAGAGTACATCTGAGTAGGTGTAGCTGATAGTTAGACTTTTTAGAGATGTCAGAAATGTGAGAGGAGAAGTAGAGAGTGGATTCGAAAATGACCCCAGGTTTTTTGCCTTGCAGGTGGGTGTGGGTGCAGGGCCAAGGGAGGCCGGCAAGAGTAATAGTGGGAAAGCGGGTGCAGAGGTACCAATGCAAACGATCTCAGACTTACTGCCATTGAGGCAGAGGTCGTTTGCAGCACACCATGACTGAATAGCAGTCAGACAGTCGGAAATCAGTGAGGTGGCTGAGGGTAGCCAGAAAGGTAGTTGCGTGTCATCCGCGTAACACTGGAAATTAGAGGTGAAAGTGGACATCACACGTGCCAGGGCAGCCGTATAGTTGTTGAAGAACCAGGGGGCTACATGAGATACCTGGGGAACTCTGCAGCTTTAGAGAGCTATAGTAGAGAGAAAGGCTCTGCGTGCCACCTGTGATGGGCGGTTGGAGAGAAAGGAGGCTAATCACGCCAGGTCCTGACCTGTAATTCCCGGGGTATCACAGAGACGTGCCATCAGGATGCTTTCCTGCCTTACCTTCTGCTCCCTTTCTTGCTCACAGTATTTTTCTGCCTTCAATACCTTCCCTTGTGCCTCCTGCTCTGTGCTCCTATCTCCTGGCTGCTTACCTTAGTTCTTTATTACGGACTGCCTTCCACAGTTCTTCTCCTCTGCTGCTTAACTGTTCCTCCAGCCTCTGGACGCTTGTCTGTCTCTTCCTTGTTCTACTACCTGGTGTCCTCGGCCATTGAAAACTACCATCTACATACATTCTTGAGTGTGTTGGTTCTTTGCTATGACTGGTTGTGGTTGCCTTCTTCAGTTACTTTGTTGGACCCAGGTGGCACGGTCAGCGCATAGCGATGTCCTTACGCCACATTAATCTGGGAAATAGCTGCCTTGTAGCATGGGGAGTTGGCCCCCGGGTGCCTGATCTGTTTCCATACTTCAGGGAAGGGGGTTTGGGTGAAAGACCTATACCATAATAGCACCAGTATGAGACTCTGGAGGACAGAAGAAGATTCCCAAGTGAAGCATCCCAACCTTGAGCTCGGATTCATCATTACCAGGTACTTGATACAAGGTGAGACTTTTTTATTTCAAATATTTTTATTCAATTTGTCATTGAATTTCAGAACAGCTCGAACCAGAATGTATTGATCAAGATAGTACAAGTATAACCAACGGCTAATGCCTGGAAAAAACATTGCTAATAACAAAAGACAGAAAAGGTGCCAAGGAAAGGAGGAAGAGAGAGAAGATTAAATGAAAGGCCACGGTGTGTGGGAATGTGCTAGGCATGGCATACAGTGTCTCGGAGTACGTGCGTCAAGGTGCCATCAGGCGAGTCTTGAAGGAGCAGCTACATGTTCAACAGTTTGCCTGGTAATATTGCAATGCAGACATTTCTGGACTTAGGTTTTAGAAGTTAGACAGAGTTAGCAGTCATAACAAGTAGTAAAACTAAATAGTAAATAACTCACCAAACAATCACCTCATCATAGATGAACTAGAAAAGAAAACACAATGAGGGTGTTAGTTCGACAGCCCAGAAGCAGGTCTGTATGTCTCACTCTGGGACCCGAGTGTAAATTCATTCCAGTGTTAAACACACAGATAATGCCCACATGTTCCCAGTTCATTGTCCCAGAGCAGAATGCTCTAGAAATACGATATGTCTAATATCAATCCATGCGGACCAGTCAATGAGGCACGAGAATCACAAAATACAGAGCAGTGGTGCCCACTTGCTGGGACTCTCCACCAATCTTCAATTACTCCTACAAAAACTGAAATTAAAACTGCAATCCCTTTCTTGTGCACTTACAGGTACCGCCGGCCAATCACAGGTGCACAGGTGCTGAGTTAAGTTGTGTGGAAAACCCATCCTGTACTAGAGGCCTTTCAATTCCCTCAGCCTTTTCATTGAGGCTGTAGAGTATGAATTGACATGGCAAGTGGCTAGAATTGTCCACCTGTTGTAAACAGTGCAGGCAGCCAAACAAATGTTATGGCATGTTTTAGATCACAATCAAGTCTGGACATTGTCTAGATCCCCATGGAAACAGGGTGGAGCCTGGGGCTTAAGAAAGGACAACTGCAGGAAGGTATGCTTTAATGAGTCAAAGGTGTTTGGCATAGCGCTTACCTGTCACTGGGATGGCTTTGCCGACCTTTATCCTAATGAAAAAGGACAGTCACTGCACGGCTCCGGTATTGTACAGATTGCGCGCGGTGTAGTGCCTTAGGTGCATATTGTCTATGTGTGAGGAGTGGGGTCAGAGGGGTTCTCTGAACATCCTCTGCAGACGTGTTACTGCAGTTAGTGTGCGCTGACGTAGGCTTTGAGGTGAGTAATGTAAGCAGTGACCGGTGCAGTGGAAGCCAGGACTCTGGAAATGGTTTCCTCACTTCCGCCATGTGGCATTGACGATACCCATATAACAGTGTTCAGTCTGAGTGCAGATAGGGGGGTTAGAGTGATTGAGCTTTAGGTGTATCTGAGTTGGGGTGTGTGGGATGGGGCAGGGAGGTACTCCATACAATGTGCTATATGCGAGTGCTATGCATTCTATGCACTTGTGGTGGCCAGTAGATGATCTCCACAGGGTAAGACTTTATTAAAATTATCTATGGTTAACTTACTCACAAGAGCTGTAGATTGTTGAAATGAAGGTGAGTTTGTTGTGTGTAGTATGCAGTTTTGAATGCTTAGGGGGTGGGTTGTGCTGCATGGGTGTCACTGGACAGGTTTGTGCAGGTTATAGGAATATAACCACCCACACAAGTGTGTGCTATAGAAGCAATGCAGTGCAGGTCTATGCTTTTGATGTAAGAGCTGTTCTAAAGTTTCCAATACATGTTACTGTACAGGAGTGAGTGGATGTGTAGTGTGTTGGGTCGGAGTTGAGCGTGTGAATTGTAAAATGTGTCTATGTATTGTGACAATTCATGGGATCATGTCACCTCTCCACAAGGGGGAGCTCTTCCCTGTGAGGATAGGGAGGTGATCCCACTATGCAACATTCCCCCTATGGGTGGCAGTCAGCGGGACCTCATATGGAGAGATTCCCCTCATGGGGACAAGGACTTCCGTTGCGTCATGGAACTCCCTAACCCTCTGACCCTTGAAACCAGGAACCCCCTAAGGTCTTTAGACGACCAACGTGAAAGTACTACTGTGTTTTATTATGATACTCCTCCTTACCTACCTCTAAATCCCAATGCCACCAGGATGAAGAAGAATGAGAAGAAGAAGAAGAATGAGAAGAAGAAGAAGAAGAAGAAGAAGAAGAAGAAGAAGAAGAAGAAGAAGAAGAAGAAGAAGAAGAAGAAGAAGAAGAAGAAGAAGAAGAAGAAGAAGAAGAAAAATAAGAAGAAGATTGAAGGAGTTAAACAAATGTTAAGTATAGACGGTATTGAGAAGAAGCGGTCCCGAATAGGCATGAAGAGTACATTGTCAACACAGACAGAAGACTATGGCACCCTGCTGCAGAAGACCCAACTACAGGACATAAACACTGAAAAGGGACTCGATGAGAGGAGAGCTGGTGTGAAGCCTGCCAGCCCCGGGAAGTTCAAATCTGAAGTAAGCAGAGGTAGCAAACCCTCAGCCTGGTGGACGCTATGGACTGGCCAAAGGAGTCCCCTTCAGGTAAACAGAGGCCTGAGTTGAGTGGAAGCGGAGAAGCGGGCGGCGGTGGCATGAACTTGAGGAGGTGGACCGTGTGGCCCTTCAACAGCACTGATAGCGCTAGGCCGAGAACTACGCAGTCACAGATGTGCAGCAGAGTCTGAAGAAAGACTGACGGCAAGCGTTCGACAGGAATGCCGGATCCAAATGCCCCAAGAAGAACTGATGCCATTTCCCTAAAAGAAGGAGGCAATGGGAGCCACCGGACACCCAGAAGGAGGTTAATGTAGTGTGAAGAACATAATGGGAGTGATCTCCCTCATCTCCGTAGTAGAGCCAAGAGTACCAAGAGTGAAGCATACACCAGGAGTGGTGAAATAGTTCTAAGTTTGTTACATGCAATGTAAATCCTAAATCAGTTCAGGGCATGCAGGTTTGTTACCCTGGGGAGAGTTCAATGTGACAGGCATGTCAAAATGAAAGATAGATATGGCACACAATCATTCCTACCTTCCTCTGTCTGTCTCCTCTATCCAAACAAAAAATAACTAGGAACATATCAGCCGCCACTCCAAAATGCTAAATGTGTGTACAGTTTGGTGATTCGGTCACTAAGCTGCTGGAGAGAATGACATTGAACTACTTTACCTAAAGAATATATTTGTTGTTATTTGTTCCTTGCTACCTCTTAGAAAGTGCTTTTTGGTATTGTGTATAGTATCAATGTAAAAATTGAGACCTCATATTTAAAAGTTGGCCTAATTGTCTAACTGGATGATGGGTACATTTGGCAGGGGATAACTGATTGACTAAAGTCGATGATCAAAAACCGATCTCTCCCCCAAAACTGGTCAACACCACTTGGTGGTCGACATGTGGAGAAGGTGGGCTGTTTGTTAAGAGATGTGTACAAGGCAAGGGTGTAGATGGTAGGTGGTGGAGCACTAGAGTCGAGAGCAGCGGCGCAAGTCCATATGAGGGGAAGGGAAATAGCAGAAGAGGGTTCCTGACAATTACTGATCAGTGTGGGGGTCGGAGGGTTTCAGGTGGGACCTATGTGTTGCTACACAGATTTGACGGTCCTGTGCTCAGGTCCTCCAGTCGTGCCTGTCGACTGGAGGACCTGAGCATAGGATGGAAAAAGTTTCAGCCCAAAAGGGCATGATATAAACAGCAACAGATATGATTGACAGAAACCAGAAGACCTTTAAACAACCGCAGAAAGCTTAAACCAATAACCAGGAACATCAAACCTTTGTACCAATATTTGGTACCTAGGAACCACAGAGGTTTACTCTCCCGAAAACAAGAAAAATAGAGAAAAAAATTGTGTATATAACTGAAAGCATAAACAGCATATGTGTATGTCAAAACGATGAAATGTATGTACAAAAATGTGATGCGTGACACAAAATTGACATACAATACAAAGTAAGGAATGTGCCTTGAGAATGCCCAAGGAAGGGAGATACAATAGCACGTGCAAAGAAATGTTGGCACAAAGGCTTTTTGCAAGGAATGACATCTCCCATTAGCATTAATGCTTTACAAAGAATAACACATCTCTCACCAAAGAAAGTCGCTACTATTAACAAAAGGGAATACACAAAGTGAAGTAACTTGTGTCTCTATGATGAATTTGGAACAAACTGAACAAACACTAGGTGAATTAACTTGTGGTTATAATATGAATGTGGAACAAACTGAATAAAGTGTATAAACTGTATGAAAAACACTAACAAGCGTGTACCTTACAATCAGTACGAGATTTGGGAACCTGTGGGCATAAAAGCGCAAAGGCTTGCATAGGAAAAAGACATCTGCCTTTCCTAAAAAATAGACCGACTGGTGAATATCGGTCCCTATTTAAGCAATGCAGCAACTGACCCCCAACTAAAATTTGGATAAGTCAGTTGTTAACGAAACCGAATAACAGAAAAAAATCCAAACAAACCAAACCACGGGTAGAGTGCACAGACTGATACTATTCACCCAAAGCAAGAAACAATTCTAGAATGGGTCTCCACCCTGCTGACTTCTTCCGTACCAGAAAGTATCTGGAGTACACTCCGGAGCCCTGGAGGCACTGAGGGACTGGTTCTATCGTCCCTTTGCTTAGCATGGCTTGAACCTCCTTTACTAGCTGTGCCACATGTAGTTCTTGTAGCAGAACGTGAGGGCATTTGTCCTGGAATTCCAGAGCGTGCCCCTTTTGAAGGACATCGAGCATCCATTTGTCTCTGGTGATCTTTCGCCACTGATCGACAAATTGCGATAACCGGCGTCCTACTGGGGTGCAGAAGTGGAGGCGTGGGTGCTGGGCCGGCTCAGACCTGCTTTGGCGTCTGCATCCTGGCTGGGGGGTGATGACGATGCCGACCACCACTTCCATACATCTGGAAGCGTCCCCTTTAAGCATCCTTGCGGGTTGAATGGAAGGGATGACGATAGGGGGAGGTAAAACCTCTGGATGACCTTGAGACTCTCCCCTTACAGGAACAAAATGATGACCTTCTCTGCTGGAGAGTGCCTAAAGAGAGTGCTTTCTCAGTGTTGGTCTTTATTGCCTGTAGAGTCTTGTCGTTCCGCCTGTCCAAAGAGGTTGACGCCATCGAACAGCATATCGACTACCTTCGTCTGTACATCCATGAAGAAGTTGGTGGCTTTGAGCCACCCCTGGCAGTGGAGAACCACTCCATTGTCCAATTGATGAAAGCCGGAATTAGTGATGTGGAGGGCGACGGTGATCGTGTGGTCAGAGGCCACCTCACCTTCCTGGAACAGAGCTAGCGCCTCTGCTTTCTTATCATCTGGGAGAAAGTCGAGGATGAATCCCAGCTTATAGCACAACTCCCTGTCCTACCTTGAGAGATTGGTGAGGGCGTTGGCAGCCTTGATTGTCGAAGCTGCTGTTGTGATGATGGGTTTCCCTGCTGCATTCTGCTTTTAATCCTCTTGGTCCAGAGGATCCATAGACGAGGAAGATGGGTTGGAGGATCTCTTCCAAGCAGCGGCCAATACCACTGAGTCTTGTCGAGGGCTGGGATCTGAGACACTTAGGGGCTGAGTCCGGAACTCAGTACTTCTTTTTTAAGTGGTCCTGTTTTGCTGGAGTAGTATTAGGGGCCTTTATGACCAACAGGCCATGCTCCCAAATATCACCTGTAGAGGAGGTCCCAAATGCAGCCCGCACTCACTTGAAGTACCAGGAACATTCACACCGAAATATGTGACGTATGATGAACAAATAAACCAGCAGAGAGCCGCAGTGGGGCTCTGCCCAGTGCCCATCAGAGGAACAATGCCTATTGAAGTACCAGCACCAAGGAAACCATGGACATTAAGGTATCCATTGAGGAAACCCTATCAACAAATGAAACGACATGAAGTTCATCTAAGTACAGTCCCTGAAGAAAACAAAAAGGTCTTAATAGAACACAAATTGTGATGTCACGAGAACCCGGACTGACTCACATATAGTAGAAATGACTATCAGAGAATGACGTAAAGAGACAAAACACAATGAACAAGGATATTGGGCCTCATTACGAGGGGGGTGGAATGGGTTTAACGGTGCCGGTAAAGGTGCCGGAGCCGTTAAACCCATTCCGCCCTATTACGAGGTCCCCTTGCAGGACCCGCTCTGGACGTCTGGTCAAACCAGATGTCCTTTGCGGGTCCCACGAGGGGACCAGGGAGCTAACAACGGGCCCGTCATTAACGAGCCCGTTGTTAGCTCCCTCCCCATTCCCATTGAGCCCTGTGGGGGCTCAAATGGGAATGGGGATGGTCCGGGTTCCCTGAATGGGGAAATACCGAGCCCTCCAAAGTCAGAATGGGCTGGTATTTCCCCATTCAGGGACGACAGACCCGGACCTGAGTTTGGAGGCAGCCATGCCCTTATTAAGGGCATGGCTGCCTCCAAACTCGTAATGAGGCCCATTGGTGTACCTAAAGTGAAAGGACGATGTCAAATGTAAGATGCTTAAACCATGAGCATGGTGAAGATATTCGACCAGTTTACACATGTACATATGCTTGGAACCACAAGAAAGCTAAGAAAACCGTGCAGCTTACTACTACTCTGAAAGGTCAAGATAAGAAGAAGAGGGCAGGTAGAGGGTGAAACAAAAATTAAATACAGGAATTGATGAAGAAGAGGCAAATTCACGGTGTCTGAATCACGCGACCAGCCAAGTAAGCAGAAGGAAGACCTTCACACCTACGCATGGCAACAAGCCAGGAGAAGATATCAGAACTTTTCCAGACAGGAGATGCAGCCTCGAGGCCAACCACAGTGAAATAATTGACACATGGCCACTAAAGCGATGATTGATTGCAACAATAATTGGAGGAAGGCCGAGTGAACTAAGGGGCACCCTGAACCTGGCCGACCATTCTGCGTGCTGCTAAGCAAAGTGGAAAAGTATGCATGGGGTTGGTGCCAACCCAATCACAATGGACCAAGTAATCTAGGGCCCTATAGTTAATAGAACCAATAGGATATCGTAATTTTAGTGACGTCTGCAGTAGCCATTTTTGAAGGTAGAGCCTAGATGCCCCACCTGACAGTGTTTACCCAATACCCTTACTCCGTTACCATATACAAATATAGTACCTATAGTAAAGTTACCTTTCCTGAACCAATAGAAGTGCATGCCAACTTTTAAGCGTTACACGTCAATGATGACAAGTATTCAGTATAAATGTTATGATTTTTATGAAGTTCATTGGAGTTAAAGCAAGAAGGAAGATTGCACCACTGCTGATATTCACAACTCCCCGTTTTTTGTACCTGTCATTAAATGGACTCCCTTTGCCAAACCGTCTAGTTGTCATTATTGATTTGGTGTTGGAGTATTTAATCTGCACCCCCATCCATCGCACGGGTGCTGCTATCTTGTCTTAAAGTGCTTCTGGGCAAACCCCAACTATGGGCCGGTTGGGGGTCCCAGAGCACACTTGGTAGCAGAGATTGATGGTTATCGATTATCGATTAGAATAAGACACCCATTGACCGTCGACATAAAGTAACTCTAGGTCCTCAGTAATATCACGAGTCCTTTGCCATCCGGCTGAGTAGACCGTGAAGCTCTCCGTAGACAGTGGTAGAATAAAAATAGAATCTACAGAACGAGGTCTGAAGGGATCCGTGTCAACCACATAACACCTTCTAACTCCTAAGGGTACCTGAGCGGGTGAATGGCTGGAGAAGGCAGTGACGAAGGCGTTGATCCCGAGCATCCAGAGAGGAAACATGCAAACGGTGAGCGAAAAAGAATAATTGCTTTGGCAAAAGGTGCATGCCTTAGAACAAGTAAGGGAAAAGGTAACGGAGGGAGGCAGGATAAACAAAATATCGTTAGAAGTAGAGTAGAATGTATATACATATATGGGGAAGCAAATAGTGACTTAAAGGGTGACTAAAAGTAGTAAAAGAGGATACCGGCGAGGACACCCGAGAAGGGAGAGGATACGGGGGGGACACCCGAGAAGAGAGAGGATTCGCCTAATTCCTACGCTTTAATATAGCGGCTAGAAGAAACTTGCATCCAGAGTCAAAAATGAAGGGGAACAAATAGGCCACCACATCGCTTAAAGATGCTTTGTGCAAGGGATGGGTTTAAACTTCATGTTGGGGTAATATGAGAGGCAGAGGTATATGTGACCAGCTGGATTTCGTCTAGTCTATTAACGTCTGTCTTATGTGTTATTTGTTGTGATGTCATAGGTCAAAATTTCTCCTTCAAGGAACTAGCATAAAATGTACGCTATTAAGTAACTGAGATATTGTAGTGTACGAATTGATGTTTATTTATTAAAAAAGGAGCTATACAACTTTTGTGGAAAAAACGGGATTTGAGCTTACGACGATTGGTGCTCACTCATATTGTTGGAATTGTTTAAGTGACAAAGACATTAACAAGTGTTGTTTAAAGTGAAAGTGAATAAAGTTAAATATGGAAGACATGACTCCATTAGTACACCCGTGCAAACAGTTGCTAAAACACGCACCTAAGCTGAAAAAGTACAGTGCGGAATAGGTTAAAGGAACCGCCCACAAAATGTTTATGCCTTGGCCCCAGGGTGGATCCTTATCTAAAACGGTCTTGCAACACATGACGACAAATTTGCATGCCACATACACGGGCAAATAATTAGACAAACGCCTAGCTAGTCTAGAGTTGTGGAAAATGTACCAACAGGATAAAGAGGAGGAGCTGCCGGTAGATTGGATTCTTAATGTATGCACGGAGGGGGGGTGCCCTCAGCGCCACCCACCCCGTCTGAAACAAAAACTGAAGACAGTAAGGACGAAGGGTTATACCGTTAAAGGAACTTAAAGCAGCCCCAGGGTATAGCAACCCGGCATATGAGTCACCTACGCAAAGCGGTGATGAAAATCTAGACAAAGAAAGAGATAGAAATATCATCTCCAAAGTCCTGAGGGACAAGGAGAGACGCAAGAATGAGAGAAAAGACCAGACACAAGCAAGTACATCTCTCGACACAGAGAGGGAAGGCAAAAGATGGAAAGGGAATGAGGATAGAACTGATGAGATAGCAATCACACAGAATGAATGGATAGGAGGTCAGATTTTACTGAAACTCGATGGCAAGGCATTGATGACACGAAACAAAAAGAGAAGCTAGATGATGTACAGAGAAAAGAGAAACAAAAGGGAAAAGGACTGAGAGATGAAAGAATAAAGAACAAAGATAGAGACGAGAACAGTTATATCATGAAGAGCAAGAAAGGCAACACAATCGTAAACAGAGAGTAGCCAATGATCAAGACAGACAGGAGCAGCAAAGGATAGAGGAAGAAGAAAGGATACGAGAGAAAAGAATAAAGAGAGGAAGGTATGAGGAAATCCAAAGGGCAAATGAACGTAGAGATGCAAAGAAAGAGGAAGAAGATAAGGTCAGAGAAGAAGCGAGGAAGCGCAGAGAGTTCGATGACGATGTAAAACGTAAGCGAAGACTGAGAGCACGCAATCTTGAATATCTGGAAAGAGAGGATAAAAAACCTGAGCCAGTAGTAGATTGGGAAGACATCGAAGAAATCTTTCCTGAGTATGATTCAGTACCAGGCACGTCTAGGGCTAATATCGAGGATGACTTTGACACCAGAAGCATTGGAGAGACGATCGATAGAATATATGATGAAATGGGGCTAGAACAAGTACCCCAAGGGGAGGGGGAAGACGAGCGCCTGGAGAGCACCCAGCTTTACGATACTGAGGATGTCTCCCGAAGTAGTGGGAATAGAGAACTGTCCCTAGATATGTTGGAAATAAGTAGGGACAAAGAGGATGCAAGAAGTTGCACGAGTTGGGGGCAGACAAAGTCTGACACCGAAATAGAGGAGAATGAGGAAAAGGAAGAAGAGAGGAGATTGCGTAAAATGATTCTCAAGGGGGAAAGGAATAAGATGGTCAGACACTAGTGGGTCTGCACCGAGGGCAGCAGAGTCAGCCACACAGTCAGATCGATGTGAAGAAGTATCTCACGATCAGAGGGGGCTTGTCTCCACCACCCTATGTGAGCCGTATAAGGACATTGCCAGGTAGACGGCGGTGTGGGAACATTACCCCTGCAATAGACAGAAGAACAATGAGAGAAGAGAGAGAGGGCTATGTGTCCCAATTTCCGTTGCTCGAGAAAGGGGGAGCAAGACCACAGTATATTCCATGGCGCCACATGGATCGGGAAAACCTGAAAAATAAGCTTCCAATGCTGACATCGGGAGCTGGAAAATGGATACATGAGCTAGAAAAAATGACGGGAGGGAACACGTTAGCTATAGGAGATATCAAAAGGTCTCTTAATCGCCATAATTGGTGATAGAGCAGACTATGTGTGGACATGGGCAGGTTACCATGGTGTGACCCCAGTTAATACCGCGCATGACGGAGCTCCATTTAACAATTGCAGAGCCACGGTATGGAAAGCATTACGATTGCTATATCCAGATACTTCCGACTCGGGAGCCGTAATGACACTTAAAATGAAGGAGACGGAAGCCCCGTTGATTTACATTCAGAATTTCCAAGACGCGTTGGTACTCGAGACTCGGGAATCTTGGGGGAAATCTATACCAGTGTTCTACCATATATTATGCCAAGGGCTGCCAGAGCTGGTACAGAAACAGCTCAAGAAATTGGTAGGAATCGAGGCCAAACCGTGGTCAGAAATACAGCTGACCATCGCACACTATTGTAGGCTACTGCAAGAAAAGAATCGCAAAAAGGAAGCTGCACGAAAGGGTGAAGAGGCAAAATTAGTGCAGAAGAAATTGTCAAAATATGCCCTTGAAGGAGCAATGATAACTAGCACAGACGGATCGAACATGCAACAAGCCAATAATCCACAGCAGAATAATCAAGGCAATACAGGGTTTTACCCCAGGAGAAGAGGATTTAGAGGAAGAGGATGGCAGAGTAATCAGGGAGGTTTTCAAAGTAATCAAGGAGGTTTTCAAAATATGCAAAACGGCAACCAAGATATGTCAAATGGATAAATGATCAGACCACCCCAGTATGTTGGTTGTGTGGAATGACAGAGCAACTAGCATGCACATGCAGAAGTGAAGTCATGAGGCAAAACGGCCAAGGAACAGGAGCAGGTATGGTGAATCCACTTGTGTTTTTACAGCAAGGGGGAAATGGAGTTGCACAGAATCACACGGTGCAACAGCAAATGGCAGGAGCACAGCAAAGCTTGCAACCCCAGAATTTGATGAGTTTTCCACAAGGACAGTCTCAACAGTCGCCTATGCAACTGTCACAGACAGTAAGTGCAGGACAGGCTGTGAACCCTGGAATGAGGAGTAACACTGGTGATGGGGGAAGTCCATTTGCACAAGGTGGGACAAAATCTTATATGCACTAGGACAGCTCACTGGGAACCCTGATGTGTTCTATCCTATCAGTGACACCAGACTCTCACCAGGAACCAAGGGTGGATGTACTTGTAAGGGATAAAGAATATTCCTTCCTAGTTGACACGGGTGCAACACGTTCGTGTATACATGAAGGTCAATTTTCCTTGTCCGGCGATGCTTTAAACACTCAGAGTTTCACAGGAGCTACAAGTCGTGCTCCTTTTACAAACACACTTCCAGTCTCTATAGGAGAATGTGATATGCATGTACCTTCGTTATATTCGCGACAAACCCCAGTAAACATTTTGGGTCGAGATCTAATGACAAAGCTAAATATGACAATCTTGTTCACGGAGAAAGGCATAGTATGTTCAACTCCAGGAATGCACTATGCGGACATATGCGAAATGATTAGTGCATACGCAGGACACACATCTATGAGGGCTGTACCACTAGAGCCAGAAATATCTGCATATGGAGTACGTGTGCTGATGGCAGGGCTGCCAGGCCTTGCAGACAAAACCATGTGGACTCCAGATGAATTTCTATGTAGGCCAAGGATACCTATGCACGAGGAAAAGGGACAAGTATTTCCCTTAATGATACACATAGCTGCAATACGAGCGAAAACGGCTTTGATTGATGGTTCTGATGATGAAGGTCGACAATGGTTCACACTAATCGCCACTGAAGAAGGATACAGATTGACTGACGTCACTGATGATGATCTGTTTGATGAGCAAGCAGATGAGGGAGAAACAACAGTTGAGTTGAACCTCACCTTTTGGGTCAGAATGATCAAAAGAGAAGTGCCTCAGAGAATGATGCTGGCACAAAACCGTACTGAATATTTTGAGGAAGACATGGCCAAGGTGCCTGTCTCAGTGTGGACCACAGGCCCCTATGACGTAGGCTTATTGAAAGGGGTTGGAGAAGTGAAAATTAAACTGAAGCAAGGAGCAATTCTTCCAAAAGCACGACAATATCCCATGTCCAGAGAGGCAGATGAAGGACTTTTTAAGACAATTTCGGCTATGATGGAGCAGGGCATCTTAGTGACGTCAGAGTCGTCATGCAATACTGCAGTTTACCCTATCAAGAAATCAAAGGGAGGGTCTTGGAGGCTAATTCAAGATCTGAGGCCAATAAATGATATTGTTGAAGCAGAGTTACCTTTAGTCCCGAACCTGGCTACAATCCTATGTAATATACCTGTTGAGGCAAAATATTTCATGGTGATTGACTTGGAAAATGCATTTTTCTTAATCCCATTGCACAAAAACTCACAAGATCTGACATCATTTACGTTCAGACAGATGCGCCTGAAAAGCAAAAGGCTACCCCAGGGGTACTGTGAGTCTCCTTCTATTTTTACCAGAGTCCTGCAAATGGACCTAAGCAATATTACATTAGAAAGTGTTGTCCTGCAATATGTGGATGACATCTTAATGTGCAGCACGACAGAGGAGCAGTGCAGACACGATTCTGTTCAGCTATTGACTATTCTGGCTGAGAAAGGATATAAAGTTGACAAAGAGAAGTTAAAATACTGTCAACAAGAAGTGCTATACATAGGTCAGCTGATCTCACACGAGGGAAAAAGAGTTACCCCAGAAAGAGCTGAAGCCATACTGAACACAGCCAAGCCACACACGGTAAAGCAGATGCAGAGTTTCTTGGGCCTTTGCAATTATGTCAGAGCATGAGTTTTCGATTATAGCTCATACACCAAACCGTTGCTTAAGGCCCTAAAGAAGGCACAAGTGATGAAAGAAAAGCTTGAATGGTCTGAGAGCATGGAGGAAGGATTTGCCAAACTCAAAAGAGCCATTTGCATGGCACCAGTTTTAGGGATTCCCAATTATGCAGAGGAATTCAACCTGTTTTCACACACAAATGGCAGCATTATGACAGCAGTGCTCACACAGAGAACCACATTAGGGTACAAGCCCCTGGCATATTATAGTGGAAATTTGGACCCAGTGATGAGAGGCTATTTTCCTTGCAAACAAAGTTTAGCTACTGCAGCATTCACCATCGAGAAAGCTACTACCATTGTAATGAAATGCTCAATGATGTTGTACGTCGAGCACTCGCTATTTGCTATTCTAGAGAAACAAAAGGGAACATTAACAACACAGAGAGCTTCTGCTTATGAAGTTATCATATTGAATCCATCGATTAAAATAGCCTGATGCAAAATAGTGAACCCAGCTATGTTCATAGCCAAGCCAGTCACTGAAAGAGAGCCAATACATAACTGTGGCAATTATGAAGAATTCCATAATGAGATTCCCAGAGTCAAAGAAAATGCATTGGCAGAAGGAGAAATTGTCTTCGTTGACGGTTCTTCGAGAATCGATCAAAGCGATGGACAAAGATATACAGATGCTGCTGTGATGAAACACACAGCAAACTGAGAATTTTGAGTGCTTCTCAGTGCATGATTACCATCTCATTATTCAGCACAGGCTGTGGAATTATTAGCGTTGATACTCGTGATTGAGAATCACACAGACCAGGAAGTGACAGTGTACAGTGACTGCGCCTATGTGACGTCCACAGTGCATGCAGGCTTAGCGTGCTGGAAAAGGAGGGGCTACCTCCGAGCGGACGGCATGCCAGTGCAGCACGCAGCCGTATTGGACAGGCTGATTAAGGCACTACAGCTCCCAGTGGGCGTAGCAGTCGTGAAATGCACCGCCCATACAAAGGGGACAGATTTTATCTCATGAGGAAATCAAGCAGCAGACACGGAAGCCAAGCGTATGGCATCCAAAAGCAAGACGATCATGGATGTTAGTCACAAATGTACATGAGAAAATGATTGTTGCACTGAGTGAGCCCGAGAGTTACAATAATGTGGGACAAGCACAGTTAATGGAATTCCAAGGGGAGGCACCACAGGAGGAGAAGAACTTATGGAAATGGCGAGGGTGTTCTTTAAACCCCTCCGAAAGCTTGTGGTGACAAGACAGCACTGGTAAACCAGTAATGCCTGTAGCCCTATTAAAAATAGCACTGGAGCAGCTACACTATCCATGACAAAAGAGAATCTAGTGGCAACACTCACAGAAGACTGGTTCATACCGAACTTAGCGGAGCATGTTGCATTTTTTTTTAAACCTTTATTCCTTTATTTAATTCTGACATGGCATTTTAACAATAAACACACATAATATATTTATACTTTTGGATGTTTGGATGCAACTTGCTGACATAGACCGTTCTGTTAGTAAATAGATTTCACAGTTATTCATTAATAGAGTCTTTCTAGTCGACCTCTTCGTCTGAGCTTGATGATTGGGCTTGTAGGTATGATCTCAGTGGGGCCCATATGTCCTTGGGTCTGGAGTGCGGTTGTAGTCATTGTACATACATCTCCTCGCTTTCCTGCGTGATGGCCAGCTGTCTAAGCCATGCTTGGAGCGTGGGGGAGGAGGTAGATTTCCAGTTCAGGAGTATTCGTTTCTTGGCTATCGCTCCTGCCACTGCGAATTGTCTGCGTGTCTTGGTTGAGGCTTTACCGATGTCTCCAAATAAGTATTTTTGTGGGGTTACCGGTATGTGGATCTTCAGAATGTCGCTTATTTTCTCTGCCATGTCTATCCAGAACTGGTGAATCGGAGGGCAGTTCCAATACATGTGCATTGCGTCTGCGTCGATTGCCCCGCATTTGGGGCATCTTGGTTGTTTGGTGGGATCAAATTTGGCCATCTTTTTTGGGGTGATGTGCAGTTGATTCAGGATTTTGTATTGGATTAGGTGCAAGTTTGTGTTGATGGAGATGGCTTTAGTATATCTACTATAGTGTGTCCATTGTTGTTCACTGATCTGAGTGTTAAGATCTTCCTCCCACTTGGTTCGCATTGTGTTGGCTGAGGGGGTGTGTGCTTGCACCTTCTTGTATAATTCGGAGACGCTGCTGCTGAACCCTTCCGTGGTGAGAATATCTGCGAGGAATTTGTGTATTGGGGGTTCAATCGGAAATGATGGCCAGATTGCCTTGCATGATGCAATGTTGGGATCAGGCCTTTACCTGTCCTCTCCTGTAGTTCTGGTATAGTGATGAATCGTCCTTCAGGGAAAAGGTCTCCCAGTCTGGCTCCACGTTCCGGGTCCCAGCGGTTCTGTATTGTACAATCTAGAGTCGGTTCAAGATCGTGGTATGCCCATAACGGGATGTGCGGCCAGTAGGGCGTGTCGCATTGGACTCTTTTTAGGATCTGCATCCATGCTCGCACCGTGGTTGACACAGGGCCCGCGTCTACCCTTTCTCCCTTGACCTTCGTAAACAGCATACCCCGTAGGTCATTTGGAGCCGCAGCAAACTCCTCAGCGTGGATATGCGCATGCTGTTCTGTGTCTTTGAACCAGAATCTGGCAAACTGGGCTTGTGCCGCCTAGTATTAAAGCAAGTAATCCGGTGCTGCTAGGCCCCCTGTGTCATAATGTTTGCACAACTTGGTCCAGCTGGTCCTGGGTGTGTTTCCTCCCCTTATAAAATGTGTGCTACTTTTTTGTAGGTTTTTGAAGAATTTACGCCTGGCCATGTGGGTATCCCTCCGAAGAGGTATAGCACTTTGGGGACGATCACCATCTTTGGTAAGGATATTTGGCCGTACATGGATAACGGGAGTTTCGCCCAGAGGTGAAGTTTAGTTTCTATTTGCGTCAATAGTGGGGCATAGTTATTTGAATATAGTGTGTTTTTATCCATTGCCATAATAATTCCCAGGTATCTGGCAGTGGTGGGAGACCAGCGGAATTGGGTCATTGATTCTGTTTGTGAGACGGCTTTGGTTAAGGGTATTATTTCGGACTTACTTTGGTTTATCTTATAGCCAGAGTATTTCGTGAATTCCGTAATGTCTTGCATGATCGGGGTGTTTCTGGATCTCGGACATGTAGCATGGTGTCATCTCCGTATAGTGAGATGAATTTAGGTCTGCCCATGATGCGTATCCCCTTCCAGGCGTGTTTGGTTCTCAAGAATGCTGCCATCCCCTCTATTGTAAGCGCAAATATTAGTGGGGACAGGGGGCATCCCTGTTTCGTTCCTCTCTGTAGTTCGAAAGTATCGTAGATGGTCGAGTTGGTTCTGACTTTGGCTGTGGGGTTACAATATAGTGTCTGTATGCATCTGGTAAATCCTGGGCCAAATCCCATTTTTTTAAGGATGGCATACATGAATCTCCAGGAGATGGAGTCAAACACCTTCTCGGCATCTAGGGTTACTGCATTAGTTTTCTTTTCCGGATCCATTTGTGATGAGATTGCAAAGAATCTGCAGAGATTCAGGGCAGTCGAGCGAGATGGAATGAAACCGGTCTGGTCCGGGTGAATCAATTTATTCATGTACGGATTCAGTTTGTTGTATAATTTTTGCGTCCACGTTGATGAGGGAAAGGGGTCTATAGGAGGAGGGATTGTGGGGTTGCTTGTGTGGTTTCAGCAGAACTGAAATTATGTCCTCTCGTAGCGTCGGTGGTAACACTCCCTTCTCCAGTGATTCCTCCCATACTTTCAGGAGTCGAGGTGTTAGTTCCTGGACGAATGCTTTGTATAAGTCTGTCGTGATGCCATCTGCACCCGGCTCTTTGCCCATCTTTAAATCCTTAATAGCTTGTGCTATGTCCACTTCTGTGAGTGGTATGTCTAGGGCAAATTTGTCTTCTTCCGTGAGTTGTGGAAGTGGGTAGGAGTCCAAGTGTTGCTGTAGTTCATCTGGTGTTTTCTGGTCTTTGTTCCGGTATAGATCCTTGTAGTAATTGAGAAACACTTCATTCATCTCCTTCTGCTTCGTAAGTGTTATTCCCTGTTCGTCTATGATACTAGTTATTTGCCCGTGTCCTATTTCCGTCCTGATAAGGTTGGCCAGTAGTTTCCCTGATTTGTTAGCCTCTCCATACCTCCTGGCTCTAACTGGACGCATCATGTAATGCACCTCTTGATCCGCTAACGTTTTGAACATTTCCGTGGCTTCATGTAAGGGGTTCCGCATGTTTTGCCCCAGGGCATTGGTGTATGCCTCTTCTGCCTCCTTTATGCGGGTTTCGGTTTGTGTCAGATTTGAACGTATCTCTTGCAGTTTACCGTGCACTGTGGCGATCAGTAGCCCTCTCAGCCATACCTTACATGTTTCCCATACCGTGGTGCATGATGACACAGAGTCTTCATTGCGCTCGAAAAATGCTGTTATTTCTGTGAGGAGTGTTTCCACCAGTTCTTCGTCTCGTAGGATTTGCGGCGGCATCCTCCACATTCGAGGGGTTCTTGGTGCGGGGTCAATAACCATATCTAGGATGACTGGGGAATGGTCTGAGAGAGTGGGGGCAGTATAGTACATTCTTTAGTATTTTGGATACTGTCCGTGGAGCATAGCCAGTAGTATATGCTGGAGCTCGACCCATGAACGTATGAGTGGAATGTGAACTACTGTTTGTGTGGGTGGAGTACTCTCCAAGTATCAGATAGTGGCAGTATGCGCATGACCTGTTTGATAGTTGCTGCTGCCTTTGTCTCTTTTCGGTTACCAGTGGTGGTTCTATCCATCTCAGGGTCAAGGATGGTGTTAAAGTCCCCTCCCCAGATCACTTTTTCCTCTCCTACGGGTAATATTAGTGTCAGTATCTTGTGGTAGAACTCCGGATTGCCTATGTTGGGGCCATAGGTATTGAGGAGTATCATGTCTTGTCCGTGGAGTGCTCCCCATACTATCACATATCTACCTTCTGGGTCGCATTTGGTTTTAGTTATCACGAAGCCTACCCTTCGGTGAATAATTATCGCTGTTCCTCTTGATTGTGAAGAATAGTCAGTGGTAGTCACCTGTTGACTCCAAGTGCGGCTGATGGATGTTACCACCTTTTCCGTTGCATCCCTTTCTTGTAAGAAGAGGATATCGATGTGATGTCTAGAGGCGTAGGCCATGATTTTCCTGGATTTGATTGGATTGGACAGGCCTCTTATGTTCCAGGACATGAGCCTAGTACTCTTTATTTTATCTTGAGTGGTCATTCATTCTGGTCTTCGGGATGTGTTCATCGTTTGCAATTTTCGAGTATAGGTCTTTCAGGTTTTGCCTCGTCAGGTTTTTATAGTTTGCTTGAAGTAAACTAGGTTTTTGTGTTTTGTAACAAACTTTTATAACTTTGAACCCAACTCCTAAACTGGGTCCTTTTCTTGAGCTTCTCGGTGTGGATGTGAGTGGTAATTTAGAACCAGTCTTAATCAGGCAACAGGCCTGTAACATTTCCCCGCCTCCTCCCTCACCATCCCCCCAATCGGGCGGTGTATCCCTATGAACCAGGTGCGACATTGCAAGGCTGTATGGTCCGCTTTTTTCTCCAGAGTCGTGGCTGGTATTTGTTTATTTTGTTGGTGCGTCAACTTTCCATATTCATTTTTGTGCTTGGGTGAGCAGGTTTGGAATCTCAGGTACCATTTTGGGCTGCCGGAATGTGCTGTTCAATGTATGCCTTGGCCTCCTCAGGTGTCTCAAAGAATTGTGTTTTGCCATTGTGCTGTACTCGTAGTTTGGCTGGAAACAGCATTGCGTTTATTATCTTTCTTTCTGTGAGTGTCTTTTTTATTGGGTCAAAGGGGCGCCTCGCCGCCTGGATTCCAGATGAGTAATCTGGATAAATGTGGATGAGATTGGAGTCGTAGGACAGGGGCGCTTGTTCTCGTGCCAATTTGAGGATGAGATCTCGGTCTCGGTAATTTCGTATTCTCGCTATAATCATTCGAGGTGTTGTGCCTGGTTTAGGCGGAGGGGCGAGGGTTCTGTGCGCCCTTTCGACTAAGAACTGCTTCGAGAATGGTGCCTCGGGGAATGTTATGTTAATTTGATATTCTTCACCTTTAGTTTTGGTCTTCTGCACAATAATCTGATCCGTTTATTGAGTGTTACTTTATTTTTCACCAATGGTTATTTTGGTTTAGGGATTACCCCACCACGATTTATCAACATATTTGTCTTGCGTACGGTAAGCTTAGACTATTTACTATTTTGTTCCCTTTGGATTCTAGTCTCTTCCTGTCAGGACTTTCTTTTGATTTCTCAAGGGCCATTTGGTGACCATTTATATGTTGCTATAAGACATTCTCTCTATTCGATTAATGAGTGATTGGTGTTTTCAATGCATGGCTGGTGGCTCCGTTGTCTCTGCGCACTGTTCAAAGGGATCGTCCCTCTTTATATTTTTCCACACTCTGAGTGCTGTATACATTAAATGGGACCACCATTCTAGTATTGTATTCACAGGTTGAACATTTTCAAAAATAACTATACTCATTATACAATTTTTGCTCTGTTTTAATTCTTGCAACTGCTTTCACCTCGCGTACTCCACTCTCCAACCCTGGTTCACGGTATGCCAAGCAATGTGTTGTGGTATGTTTGTTTTGCTCTAATTTCAATCACCATCTTTTGCTTATGCGATGATGTTGTTAATGTGTGTATCAACTCTGATTTGTAACTCCTTTTTTGTTGTTGTTATATCATGATCTACTAATTACTCAGCCTTGAGAACGACCAGCGTGTCGAAACACGTGTCGGCTGTTTCTGCTACAATTAAAACATCAACTATATTATTTGTGTGCCTTATTGTTGTAGTATCTAGCGCGTCTCCACCTCACCCTTTCTTCTACCAATTTTCAGTTCCAGCCAGGGTGGTCTGGCTGCGTGGGTGGTAATGCTGCTGACGCCTTACAATTTTTGATAGAACTTTTACTCCAATCAGTGATTACTAGCGCACAGACTTTATTTGCGAACCCACAGCTTTTCTTCAATTATATTACTTGGACAGCACAGCACATTTGGGAAACAACATTTGGTACCAGCACATGAAAGAAGGTGGAAGACGAAGTTCAGAGGGGGAATGCTTTGTTTGTGCACACCTACTGTATAGCATGGGGAAGTCCAAGATCTTCGTAGCTGTCGAAATTGATGTCCAGACAGCACACTGTCTTTCACACGTAGCAATGTGCAAGACCAGATGCAAGTTCATGGGAAGTGATGTCTCATTGAAATGGGCAACTGAATCAACTCATCCTGATGAAGATGATTATGTCCATGACATAAAGACAAGAAATTATTTATTAAATAAAGTTCACACTAAGAATCATGTGATCAGGTATGAGAATTCTGGAGTGAAAGGAGCTGAAATCAGTTGGGAAGTGAACAAGAAGCTAAATGTCCAAGGGAAAACTCAAGGAGAGGCTCGTGGGTGGAAGAACAGAGGCCAAATGCAAATATGGGGAACAGTACTTTCACCAGATGGATGGGAAAAAGGGGTAGTGATTTGCATGGCATGGATGGTCCTCGGAGCCTGCAAAGAAGCAATTGAAAATGCACAAAGGATATGCAAACCATTATGGCCAAAGCTTGCAAAACTGCTGACATGGGTCGAAGACAGAGGAGGACCCTTGCAGATAGTTCCACTGGAAAGCCCAAAACTGTGCTTCAGGATTAATGGCACAAGAAAGATGGGAGAGAATCAGAACTGCGGACAGATTTTTGATGCTCCAGGAATAGTGTATTGAACTGCATGTGGATCAAATACATACATAAGACTGACGAAAAACTGGGGAGGTGAATGTCCACGTTCCAGCGTTGATGATCCCGAAATGTGACCTGAGCATTAATAGTTTCCCGAAAGCAGATGCTCACCTGAGGAAGAAGAGTCCTGTGGAACTGCTGAATAGAATGAAGAGAGAGAATTACTTTTCTGCAAAATCAAAAGAAGCTTGTCATGCAATCCCATATGAGCACAGGCTGTTCAGCATCAGCTCATCAGTGTTCACGACAATCTTCATGCCAAGATTCCAAGTTGGAGCAAACACTAAATGGTTGCAGATAAACAGATGGGAGTTACTGCAGACCATCAACACAACCATAAAAGGATTCAACACCCTAAAGGAAGAGTTATGGGCAGTTCGATTGATGACTCTCCAGAACATACATGTCCTTAATATGATCACAGCTATTGATGGAGGAGTTTGTGCAAAAATCGGAGAATCATGTTGCACATTTATACCTTCTCACGATGAGGAAAATTGAACTAGTTGGTGGCAGATCACTCTCTTCGGCAGGGTCCTCTCTTTGGAACAGCCTTCCTGCCTCCCTGAAACTCGAGGAGAACAATCTCCAGTTCCGGAAACACCTCAAAACTTTTCTCTTTGCTTCTACTTTCTCCCCACCCCTCCCCTGCTGGATTTCTGACTGAAACTGCACTGGTTACCTGGCCACCCTTTCTGATCTCTGGCCCAGGCCCTGACAATTGCCCACCTGCACTTCCTCCCTGGCAACCCCTGCACTTGGGGACCGTTTTCTGTATCCCTTCAGTCCCCCTACCAGCACTTTTGTCTGCACTTCCTTGCACTTGCCACTAGCTGGCTGTTTTGTCTTATTTATCATATTTATTCCGCTTTCCCCATGCACTGCACTTTCCCCTCTCCCTTACCCCCGCACACTTCTCCTCCCCCCCTTCCCATGCACTTGCGCGATCTGAATGACACCTGGCCTAGTAGGATCGTTGTCTGTCCTCCCTCTGTTCCCCCCCTTGCCACGCCACGCCACGCCTTGAAACACTTGTGTATAGGCGTGTTATAAATGCCATATCATATCATAACTCTAACAGAAGCCATAGGTATGCTGATGAAGCTACAGAATCAGATGATCGATGAAACGGACAAAGTTGATGATGACAGCTGGTTTGGATCACTATTCTCATAGGTTCCACAACGGATGGCAGATGCATTCAAGGTCCTAGGAGCCCTGCTAGTGATGATATAGCTAGGATTCTGTGTTATCAAGATAATAATCTCTCAGTGCCAGAAAACTGCAAAAAAATGCCATTGGAATGAAGATCATGATTGATGTCAAGTCAGGATGGAAGCCCAAAGACCTGAGTGACAAAGAAATAAGAGACTTTGTGAAGGCAAGCATTCATGCACCAGAAGGAACAAAGTTTCTATATCCCACGAAGCATAGCAATTATGTAGAAAGATGGGTTTATTGCAGCCCAAATGGACAGTGTCAACTAATGACGTGGAACAAAGACAAACACGTAAGAACAGCAGGAAGTCTAATATGGACCCCAAAGAGACATTTCTTCAAACCATCATGTATAGACCCAGAAGATGAAGAAAGAATGGATTCAACCAATGAAGCAAAAGAGAAACTGGAAGAAATGAAGAAAGAGGTGAAAGTGGTCGATGAATCGCTCAGAGGGGGGAGTATAGAGGAGGTCCCAAATGCAGCCCGCACTCCAACCGTCCATTTTGAAGTACCAGGAACATTAACACCGAAATATGTGATGTATAATGAACAAATAAACCAGCAGAGAGCTGCGGTGGGGCTCTGCCCTGTGCCCATCAGAAGAACAATGCCTATTGAAGTACCAGTACCAAGGAAACCATGGACAGTAAGGTATCCATTGAGGAAACCCTATCAGCAAATGAAACTAAATGAATATTGTCTAAGTATAGTCCCTGAAGAAACCAAAAAGGTCTTAATGGAAGACGAATGGTGACGTCACAAGAACCCGGACTGACTCACATATAGAAGAAATGACGACCAGAGAATGACGTAAAGAGACGAAACACCATGAACAAGGATATCGTGTACCTAAAGTGTAAGGACAATGTCAAATGTAAGAAGCTTAAGCCATGAGTATGGTGAAGATATTCGACCAGTTTACACATGTACATATGCTTGGAACCACAAGAAAGCTAAGAAAACCGTGCAGCTTGCTATGCTTAGTAGAAAGATAGTGTGGCAAGCGCCACTATACATAATCTACCTCAAAATAAGTACGTTTTATAAGTATACTTCTACTTTGCACAAGAAGCAGAATCAACCCCAGGTTACTAAAGGCCACATGAGGAAAGTTTCATATTTAGCAAAATCAAGAAGAAGCGGCTGAAACGAAACTCAGCAAAGGCAACCCGTGACAGGAGAACCAAGGTCGTGTCTGTCAAGATGGACGAACAGTAGTGTCTGTCAAGATGGAGGAACAGTAGCTACAATTCATTGAAGCAAAGAATAGAATATACTACTCTGAAAGGTCAAGATAAGAAGACAAAGGCAGGTGGTGGGGGAAACAAAAATCAAATATACTAATTGATGAAGAAGAGGCAAATTCACGGTGTCTTAATCTTGTGACCAGCCAAGCAAGCAGAAGTAAGACCTTCACACCTACGCATGGCAACAAGCCAGGAGAAGATATCAGAACTTTTACAGCCAGGAGATGCAGCCTCGAGGCCAACCAAAGTGAAATAATTGACACATGGCCACTAAAGCGATGATTGATTGTAACAATAATTGGAGGAAGGCCGGTTGAACTAAGGGGCACCCTGCATCTGGCCGACCATTCTGCGTGCTGCTAAGCAAAGTGGGAAAGTATGCATGGGGTTGGTTCCAACCCAATCACAATGGACCAAGTAATCTAGGGTCCTATAGTTAATAGAACCAATAGGACATCGTACTTTTAGTGACGTCTGCAATAGCCATTTTTTAAGGTAGGGCCTAGATGCCCCACCTGACAGCATTTACCCAATCCCCTTACTCCGTTACCATATACAGATATAGTACCTATAATAAAGTTACCTTTCCTGAACCAATAGTAGTGCATGCCAACTTTCAAGCGTTACATGTCAATGATGACGAGTTTTCAGTATAAACGTTATGATTTTTATGAAGTTCGTTGGAGTTAAAGCGAGAAGGAAGATCGTGCCACTGCTGATATTCACAACTCCCTGCTTTTTGTACTTGTCATTAAACGGACTCCCTTTGCCAAACCATTGAGTTGTCATTATTGATTTGGTGTTGGAGTATTTAATCTGCACCCCCATCCATCTCATGGGTGCTGCTATCTTGTCTTAAAGTGCTTCTGGGCAAACCCCAACTCTATGGGCCGGTTGGGGTCCCTGAGCACACAGTCAACAGGGGAACTGAAACAATGGTCTTCCGGGAGGAATCGCATCATTTGAAAAGGAAATCTTTATTTTTCTTTTCCTCTGGCACTAGGTTGAACAATTTAACTGCTTTAATTTTACAACAGGGACTATTCATGAGCACGTGAATCCATGCAAGACCCATGCTGGAGAACAAGAGTTACAGGTAAGTAATGTGTTCCTTGTCGACAGCATTTTGTTCTCAGAGTGTACTCACCAAAAGTGATGACAAATGACAGAATCATCCCTTCGAAAAAAATCTTTCTTTGAATAATCCTTAAAGACTTGATTTCATACTTTCAAAAAATGTTAGAATCCAAGTTACATTTTTATGAAGTTTTAACGCGCCTAAACACAAGTGTTTGGGCACCAGGAGTAACTACTCCTAGACAATTTGGTGGTTTTACTAGAGCTTTTTCATATCGCCATCTTTCTTTTGCCTCGCATCATACCCATACAGTTGTTCTTTTCTTTTTCTATTACCAATGTGTGTACATTTGACCAGTTTTGTAACGTACATTGCTCTCCCCGGAGTCTATGGGCATCTCACCCCTTTCACCCTCCTGCCCCCATTTACTGCTTCTCAGAAATGTTCTGCATAGCCCTATTCATCTCCTATGGATGCCTCTAACAGTTATGGGTCACGACTCAAGATGAAGATATCAAGTATTGCACATATGGACCTCAAATGTCCCTGGGCCTGGTCTGTGAGGTCGACTATCTGCCCAGCTCTGACTCAGTTTCGTTGCAATACAGTATGTCAGCACTCCAATGTTCCACTCTCGGGAACTGGGTTCCCCCCACACCATTGCCTACCCGCCGCTTTGCTAAGACCAATAGTAAACCCGTCAGTCTTCTCACTCCCCTTGGGATACCAGTTTTGTAATGTAACAATGCAGTCAGTGGGTTCGGGGGCACCTCTTTCCCCACTATTGCACTCAGAGTCTCGAAGACATGCTCACCGAATTCACGAACCCGCGCCAGCTCCTTGCTAAATGAATGAAGTCTAACAGAATTATGCCACATCTTGTGCAGCCCTCTAGGGTGTCTGGGTAGAATTTGTGTAGAGAAGCCAGAGTGTGATAGAATTGATGTAAGAATTTAAAATGTATTAGTTTATTATTAAAATTGATAGCTACTCTTCTGGCCTCTCCACAGCAGTAGCTCCCGGTCTCCTCCGCTATTTCACAACCCAGGGCACTCTCCTATCTGCTTTGGTGGGGGGACTCACCTCCCATCTTGGCAGCCATGCACATGCCATACAGTGTGGACGTCACTCGCCTTTTGTGCTCCCTCCCAAGCATCTTAACTAAAATCAGGGCTGCCTCTGGCTCTCAGGGGAAACTCTGGACCTGCGCTTTCAGAGAATCCCTCAGTCGGTAGTACAGGAAAACGTCCACAGGGGACAGGGCCGTTCTTTCCCTCACCGCCTCCAGCGATAAGAATCGTCCATCCGGGAACCCACCCCAAAAACATGTCACCCCAGCGGCTGCATATATACTACATATTGCTTTTCGCTGGTTAGTGGGATCCCGGGTATGTATGTCACTGGGAGGTCCTGGGAGTAAATAACCTCCCCACCTAGCTTTCTTTTCTATGCGGACCCATGCCCTACAAGGCACCTCAACCATGTTGGTCGCTTTGGATGCCCCTCCAGACGCCATAAATATAATTGACCGCAGGAGGAACAAGGACGCCGGCGCCCTCTCCACCTCTAAATGCTGTCTATCTGTTTGATTCCCACACCAATACAGAAGATACCCGGCCTGGGACACCTCATAGGATGATTCGAAATCTGGGAATGCCAGCCCTCCCCCTCCATAGGGGCCACCAGTCTCTCCCAGGAAATCCTAACCTGTTTCTCCACCCAGATGAATCATGTAATCGTGGTCTTCAAGTCCCGGAAGTAGCCTCTCGGAACCGCTATGGGCACATTAAGAAAAACGTACAAGAAGCGGTGCAGCAGTACCATCCTGACTAGGGAAATTCTCCCGTATAAATTGAGCGTCAGCTTCATATATATATATATCTATCGTCTGCCTGGCTTGTTGCAAAACCCACTGATAGTTTTGCTCATAGAGCACCTCGGGGAGCTGGCTATGTTTATAGCAAGATATCGCGTAGGCGTTCCATGCCATTGAAACCCGAATTCATCTCTAAAGAACATGGTTCCCGCTGTTAGTGGAAAGAGAACTGATTTTGTAGTGTTGACCTTCAACGCAGAGAAGTTGCCAAACTGATCCGCATCCTCTATGATCGGGCCTAGAGTCTATTGCGGATCCCTGACATGAAGCACCATGTCGTCTGCGTAGAGTGAGACAATCAGTTTGTGTGTGTATAATTGCACTCTCCTCTCTAGATGACAGCTCCTAATCATCTCTGCCAGGGGTTTGATTGCCAGCGCAAACAACAATGGGGGAAGGGGGCACCCCTGTCATGTCCCCCTCTCCAGTGATACCACCAGCGTAAGCAAGTCATTCCCATGATCCTGGCCTTGGGCATAGTATAGAGTAGTCAGACTTGCGAGACAAATCCATCCCCCAGTCCCATTCCACGCAGGGTTGTGAACATAAAGGGCCACTTCACAGAGTCGAATGCCTTTGTGGCATCCAAGAGTGGCGCCACTGCGGGGTCATCATGCAGTATTGCGGATAGCAGCCCAAATATCATGCGTATTCCGTGCCAGGTGGACAGCCCCGGAATGAATCCTACCTGATCCAGCCCTACCAGCATATGCATCAGTGGCGTCAACCTGGTCGCCAATATCTTGGCCAGGATATTGCTGTCTAGATTGATGAGGGAAATTGGTCGATATGATGAGCAATCATTTGCCTCTTTGCCCAGATTCAAGAGGACCACTACAATTGCTTCCCTCACTGAGTCCGGTTGTGTGCCGTCCCACAATCACTGGTTGTATATTTCCAGTAAATAAGGGGCCAGCTTCCTAGCATATTGTTTATAAAAACTCTGCTGTGAATCCATCAGGGCCTGGGGCTTTCCCGGATCGCAAGGACCCAAATGCCCTACGACTTTTGACAGTGCTATAGGTCAACCCAGAGATTCCCTCTCCTCATCCCCACACCAATACAGCGCCACCTGTTCTAGATGTTCGTCCACCTCCTGCTGTGAGGCATGTGCCTGGGTGACATCCAGCTGGCTGTAAAATGTGTCCCCATTCCCCAAACGTCTCTATCCCTTGATCATCTTTGATCGAGGTGAATCAGCCGCTGGTCGTGTCGGATCTTGCGGCTCTGGCTAGTAGCCTCCCGGGCCTCTTCCCCTCCACGTAACTTCACACTGCAGCACTCCTCTTCATAAACTTCACCTCTCTCATTGTCAATTCCTTAAACCCCTGAAGTTTTTCTTTAATTGCTGGCTCCTCTCTCAGTGTCAGTGTCAGTGTCTGCATTTGTTGAATATTTGTCTCCACTTCCGTTAATTGTCTACGTATTTGTCTTAACACCCCTGTTTCTTTCGCAATGCATTCACCCTTGGTGTCACATTTAAAACTTTCCCATGGTATTGCATGTGATTCCAGTGAGCCTACGTTGTGTTCAAAGAAGGTGTCTATCGCTCGGCTGAGTTCCTGCCAAAACACTTCATCTGACAGCCCCTCGCTTTTGAACACCCATTAGGGTCTCCCCCTCTCCTGACCCGGGATCTCTATGGCTAGTAGTACTGGGGCGTGAACTGACAGTGTGTGTGCCAGGTAGATAGCTCCGATACTCTTCCTACTGTTGATTCTGAGATCAAAAAATAGTCTAGCTCGGAGGCTGAATTGTGAACCGTTGAGTGAAACTTATACACTGCACCCTCAGGGTGCCGTACTCTCCAAATATCTTTCACCTCCCTTGTCCAACACATGTTACACAGTTCTTCTGTTGTTTTTGGTGATGAGTTATAAGCTATCACTGTCCTATCTCTGCTTGGGTCTAAGACTGCATTGAAGTCCCCGCCCCATATGATCTCCCCCGGGGACATTCTCTCCAGTTGGCGGTCAAGCCATCCCAGGGACTCCACTGTATCCTGGTTGGGCCCATAATAATTTCTAAACGTAGTCAACCGACCCTGTACGAAAAGGCCCCTTCCCTCATGGTCCTTCATCAAGGATCTCAAACTAAACCCCACAGAGCTGCGTATGGGAATGCACACCCTCTGGAGTACGAGGAGAAGGAAGAAAAGTACCTGTGGCATCCCCAGTTTTTCCCAAATCTCGATTCCCCTTCTGAAGTTAAATGGGTCTCGTGGAGGAGTGTCACGTCTATACGGTGGCGCTGCATATACATTAACACGCTCCACCATTTGGAAGGGCAGTTCAGACCCCTGACATTCCATGTCATGTACCTAAGTGACTGAGCCATAATGCAACCCAAACACCATCACACCCGCCTATGCTGTCCTGTTCATGAGGGTCGGCATAGTCCGGATCCTGAAAACCACCCTCAGAAATAACTCCCAAATCCAACTCAAACCCTCAACTACAACCTTTGCATTAATCCCCCCACCACCCCACCAGCAACCCCAACCTGCCAGTTAACCCCACCACTTTAACTGTTAGACCCATCCTTCTGCTCCCGCTCAGGGGCACTCCAGGGCCCGTCCATCCGGGCAGCCTACGGCAATGCTCAACCCCAGCTGGCTATGACAGACCATCATTTCTATTCCTCCAACAAACTTGACCACAGTTGTCCTTTCTGGTGGTTTCTTCCCTCCTGCTCCTTGAGTTGATCTTCGGCATGGTGCCCTAGGCAAGGTATCCAAAAAGGAGTTTGCTTCCTCAGGGGTTTGGAAAAAGAGCACTCAGCCATCATGCTCCGGGAACAGCATAGCATACTTCAAGTTCCTTTCTCGTCGTCTCCTCTTGACGTCGATAAATGTCCTTATAGATGACTGCACTTTGTTTGAGGAATCCGAAAACAAGTGAACAGTAGAGTTCTGATATATCAGAGGCCCCTTTTCCCTTGCTCCGCGGAGGGCCAAGTCCCTGTCCCGATAGTTGAGTAGACGGGCGATCAGTGATCGTGCCGGGGGCACCCGGCACTGGTTTCCTGTTGCTCGGAATGCGGTGAGCCCTTTCTACAATGATCATTGCAGAGAACCCCCCCCCAACCAAGATCTCTTTCAGGAGGTTCTCCACCATTCCTTCCATGTTCTTCTGGTCCGCCGACTCCTGAACTCCAACTATACGTAAGAGGTTTCTCCTTGACCTAGACTCAAGGTCATCCTGTTTTTCTGTCAGCTCCTTGATTGCCTTTTTGATTGCGACCAAGTCTATTGTGGCTGTATTAGTCTCGTCCTCCACTGTTTTGATCCGGCCCTCCACCTCATCTAGGCGCTACCCGTGCTTGTCTAGGCAGACCTGCATGTGTCCACCTTACATGTGAGGGTGTCCATTTTGCCATCCAGTGACCGGTGCTCGCCTGTGTTTGCCCCAACATTTATTAATGTCCCCCAGTGCTCCCCCTGGGTCCGCCATCCCGGATTACGAGGCCTCTTCCACCGGGTTCTCCCCTGCTGTTGCCGCCTTAGTTGGGTCTGAGGTCTCAAAGTGGAGTTTTGACTGTTGTTTCTGCCCTTTTTGGGATTTAGACATCCTGTGGTCGGTGGGTTGTGACTGCCGCGGACACTGCTTTTCTCCTCTTATTGCACATTATATGCCTGGAATTGTGCGTATGCTCGGTGTTCCCTTGGTCAGTGCTTGTTGCGCAAATAGTTTTATAAGTGGGCTAGCATGTGTGCCTGCTCCCAGGATCCGTGTGTGTTCCTGGGGCCTCCATGTCCAGCAGCCGCTGTCCAAGTTGTTCTTTATATGGGCCAGCGTGTGTAGCCGCCCTTTAGAGCCCCGCTGTATCCCAATGGGTTATGCCCGCCCGGGACCCTGCATACAGCCTCTTGTTGCGTGCGTTGTTTGCCTTTTGTCGTGCGTGTGCCCGGGTTCCCCACGGTCAGCTCTTGTTACTTGAGTGGCTTTATGGATGGGTCAGGTTGCGTGCTTGTCCCCAGAATCTGCGCCACAGTCCCACATAGTGCCTACCTGGGGAACTACTTTCCTCCTTGTTTTGCACCCACTTCCCATTATAAGCAGGCCAGCACATGTGGCTGCCCCACTAGGACCACGCCGTAGCTCTGCGGATCCTATCTGTTTGGGGTGCTTCCTTTCTCCCCTTGTTGCTCGCGTTATTTGTCTGTTATTGTATAAATGCCTGGTCAACACTTTATGGGTAGATCAGCGCACCCTCACCAGGCGTCCATCTCCCTTGCTCACTCACTCCTCCTCCTCCTCCTCCTCCTCCTCCTCTCCCCTTTGCCACCGCACACAGGGTTCCCAAACTCCCTATGGTCAATGTTCCTCCAGCCAGGCTTATCCCTCACGTCTCACTCTCACCATCTACTCACCATAGTGCAGGTGCTGCACGGTGTTCGGGCCGCATCCCCACGGTCACCACAGCGGCCTGAGCCTGAGAGGGGGGGGCACACCCAGCGGCGCTTCCCCCTCACTGTCCACTGATTCCGGGATGCGGATGGAGGCCCGGGAAGGTCTGCTCCTCCTCCTCCAAAGGGTTCTTGCCGCATGCGGTATCTTTTCCCTTCAGTGTGGTTTTCTCCCCATGATGTTCCGATTTTTTGGTGTGCTGCCTGTCGGGCCCACTCAATCCAGCGTTACTTCGCACCCAAGGTCCCCCTCACACTGTGCTCACAACCACGGCTCCCGGTTGCCACCTGGCAGTTTCCACTTCCTGCTTTGTGCACCCACACTGGTCCACCATCACGGCACGCTGCGGCCCTGCTCACCGAGCCCCCAGGCTACCTCTGTGATTAGAGAGCCACTGGCTAAGAGTTTCCACACGTCTTGCGTGGGAGTTGCCCAGTACATGCACCGCCAGCTGGTGTCATAGCAGTGCGAATGTCACAGGATTTATTCTGGATGCATGTTAGGAGCTCACAGGCTTGCGGCCATCTTTGACCGGGCTCTCTAGCGCCCCCCCCTTGCATTCCAATATTATTCTGCCCCTATCCTTCCAACATTGATATGTTCCAAACTTAATGGACGAATATGAACTTGTTTTCAGCACTTTTAAGCACATTTTTTTGAACAGAAAAACATAGCACGGACACTGATCAGCTTCATTCTAAGTCTTTTTATCAGTTACAATTATTTTAATTAAAATACTCTCTCTCAGAACAACCTTCACATAAACTGAGAAGTCTGATTGACCATAATCATTTCTAAAGGTTTCATCAGCGAGGGAAAACATGCACAGCTAGTGAAAAACAATGGTATAACTTTTCAAAAGTTAAATTTGTTTGAGAAAATATAATCAGTTAATTGTGACTCTTCCAGAATTATTCCAAACCTTTAGAAAACGTATAGTACATATTTAGGAGTTTCAGAAAAGTTGTGGTTTTCTGTGTAACCCTTATGCTGCTTGTTTACAAAAAACTTATTTTAAGCATTATATTATTTAACCGTTTGAAATCATTGGATGATTAGACTTTTTAAACAAATGTATAACATTTTACGTGCAAAATCCCATTGCAGATTGATGAAAATAATTTAGGAGTTTACAAATGTTATGATTTTTGGTGAAAGATGAGTAAGGATCAGAAAAACAAAGTTATCATGTGCAAACATTATATAAGTGATATTGTTTTGAAAATGTTAGTGGACCAGAAGGATCACTATTTATCTATCACTCAAAGAGCAGCTCCTGATGAAAGAAAAGCTTCACCCTTTACCATGACCAAAGATAGGCAACAGGATAGGGAAATACTAGACGAGCAAACACACACATTTTGCAATGAAAGGAACTCTTTGTTCCAGGGAGACTGTTACGTCTGATCCTGGTCCCTGTATGCATGGTCTGGTGAGTGGCGATGTCAGTGTGGTATGTCAGCATGGAATCCTGTATTTCTGTGCAGAATGTGGTGTGGTTGGGGTTCTGATCTAGGCAGTTGACAAGATGTATCCTGGGTGGTGGGAGCCAGTAGGCTCCCCGCAATATCTTTGTATCTCCTTTGATGTAACCTGATGAAGCCTGTTAACCCGAAGTGGATGAATAAACTACCTGTGAAGTACCATACAGCTCAAGTAGCATCCTTGTAACATCCTTTGTGACAGGGACCATGAGAAAAATCCTTCATGTTCACGTTAGAAAGTAAGTCAGGAGTAACTTCTTTGTGAATAAACAAATCCCATGCCAGGATTAATTCAGAGTTAGTTAAATTAACGGATCTATGTGATCACTGCGTTGCCTGTAACTGCGATGGCCGAAAATGCCGAGGCCAGTTACGGCACAGCCCAGTGATCATATAGTGATCACAGTGATCATATAGATCACTGTGCCTGCTTCCCCCAGCCTGCTTTTACCTTCCCACCCCACTTACCTTTACGGCGGCACACTACTTTGTGTGCCGCCCATACCCTTTTATCCCTGTGGCGCCAGCTCCTCCCACTCAGGGGTGCCACCAAGGGGTGGCCAGGGGGGGCCGTGGCCACCCTTATAAAAATGCTGGCCCCCCCAGCGAAACAGCAAAAAAATAAAATAATTTCCGCACTGAACTGTGTATGAACAATAACATGCCCAGTTCAGTGTGAAAAACATCTTTCTTTTTTGCCGCGGCCGTGGATGGACCGTAGTCAGATCAGAGAGACATGGTGGCCCTGCACCCCACTGATCGATTTGCGCATGCTCAGTGGACCCGGCAACACAGCCTGAGCGCGCGCATTTCTGCTTTGGCTCGTGCTTCCAGGCTGTGTTCCAGGCTCTGAAAAGGAGACCTGGGCTGCGTCACTGACTGAGGGATCTATTGGTTCCTGGCAAACACTTCAGAGCCAGCTGAGGATGGCATGTGTGTGGCACCAGGGGGGTGGTGCTGCAAGACCACTCAGTAATCTGGGAATCCTGGGAAAGGTCAGTGTTGTCATTGCTAGGAAGGTCAGCAAAAGTTCTGATGTACTGCCCCTTGAACCTGTAGGTGTTAAACCCAAACCCTACCTTTGACTAGAACTAATCATTTTCGAGGACAGGTGGGCTATAAGTTAGCAAATGTGTACTGGACTAGAAGCCTCTAAGGGTGTCTAGTATCCCCATTAGGTTAGATATCGTGACACTCAATAAATAATAGATCCCATTCTGACTCTATTCTTAGTGTTCTCAGAGAACAATATCCTATTTTGTTGTGGAAAGACCCTTTCCCCTGATAGGCCTGTATCCCCAGCCCATTCTGACAAAACTAAAAAAAAGATGATGCACTCTGTCGTCTAACTAGCATGTTTTCTTTTGCTCCTATGTTGAACTGCCCCACATCCGTGCCACGTTTCTAACGTATTGCATTTCCTCACATCCGAGCATGCCATGCAGTACCACTACTGCCATATTTCCTAGACTTGCCTTTTTCTCTCTGTCTGGCCCACTATCCTGTGTTGTCCGTTGACCTCTTTGCCAAATCTGATTTTTACATGGCTAAAAAGAGGCAGATTAGACCACTCTAAGGCACACCCTAACCCTACAATGAGTTGCAGTATGCCTTACAAGGCTCCTGTTTTAAATGCCCCTTTTTAGTTTGGGCTATTATGTGGCAGAGCCACCTAAAAGCTGATACTATTGCATTAGGAGTACAGATGGGGGAGATGGCATATGAGGAGGGAAACAAAGCTTTAATGTGTTTGGTTATTTACCCACCCATTGCCTGCCCATGGCTATTCTAATCCCTATGGTCCCTCCAACCAAGTACCCTCCCCTCTGTCCCCAACCCCCGCCAAAGCACCTCATGGAAATTCTTTGAGCTCTCTTTGTTCATGCTTTGCCATCAAACTTTGCTTTGAAAAAAACACTGGCAGGCCCTTCAAGTGCTGTATTCTGAGTGTTAATGACTTAATTTGTGCTGTAAGCGTGCTACTTATGTAATAGAAATGCCTTAACCAGGTCTAGCACCCAATTTATAAACACTATGCGTGTCCAGTGCTGAAGTCCTGTTAAAAACAAGTATTGGCAAAGTCAACAGTATTTGCTTGTGTAGACGTATTAGGCATTGCAAGGCACTGCTATTGGATGTCCAGGCACTCACACCGTTTGCACCTGCTACTATCAATGGCCAGTTAATATCACTATGGCATGGATTATTTGGGCCCTCCCGTGCGCCTGGGCTTGGGAGGGCTAAAGCCCCCCGCCCCTTTGACACAGCAGTCATCAGTGCTGTTATGCCCAGCCCGGGCCCAGCTGGCAAGAACCTGTCACATTTCTCCCCTCGGAGAGCGGTGTATTTATTTAAACAAATACACTGTTTTCTGAGGTGAGAAAACAGGCATTGAAGTGAAGGGTAGAGGCTGAGGACAAAAGCCTGCCAGCCCATCAGTAGGACTCCCTCCACCCCCATGTTGCAGCTAAAGGCTTAACTGCTGGCTCAGCTTTTACATGGCCTATGCTTTCAATAATTACCATTAACAAAAGAAAAAGTATATTTGTGTGCATGTGGGGATTGTATGTATGCATGTATGTCTGCATGCATGCATGCATGGATGAATGTATGTGTGCATGCGTATAATGGAGTGTGTAGGTGGTTATATGTTTGTATGCTAGGCCTTGTCTGCAAGTGCACACCTGTGAATGAATGCAGTGCGGATGGTGTGACTGTGCGTGTTAATGAGCGCACAGTCTAAATGTTCTGGGTGCTCGTGTGAATGACAGATCAGCTGTGTGGGTGCATGTGTCTGAATGTCTCCATATCTCTGTGTATCTGAGGAGGGGCATTGGAGCATTGACATTTTTTGACAAGAGCATGGCATGTTTTACTGCTGTTTTTGGCCAACGGAAAGTCAACGTGAGTGTTTTTATGTGATGGTGGGGTTGCAGTGGGCGTGAGAGGGGGGAGAATACTACAGTGGGGCTGACCTGGCTGGGTCTTACTGTAGCATAGAATGTTGTACTCGCATTGAGGTAAAAGGCAACATGATGAGTGTTCTTACATGGGGAGCGCATGTTTCCTTATTTTGAATTGGGTCTTTATTTTACTGGTGTTTAAGGTCAAAGGCAACATACATATTCTTACATGGGGAATATAACATGATGCGTGCAACATAATTGCACTTATATGGGGGGATTTGTGTGATGATATGCTACTTATTTGGTACTTTCGCCAAAGCGATGTACAGAGAACATATTTACATCAAATATATCACCCAGCCGAAGTTTGCACTCATTTAATGAGCTCTATTTATTATTGCATTTATTGACAGCGCCCAAACCCGTAAGTATCGCGGCAGTGATACAACTTGGTGAGCAGGGAAAACAGTACAGTACATAGTAAAAGAGGGGTAACAAGGTGCACAAGCAACATAATAGTACAAGGTCCGTAGAGGAGGGTAGAGATCAGGGAGGTCACTTTGAAGTATGTATGAAAGGCTGAATTGGCCTTGCCGTGATTTGAACCTGCAAATCAAACTCAGATTACAAGAGCATGTGCTCAGCCCGCTGAGCTATGTTACTGGCTAGCCAGCAAGTGCATTTCTTCTTTCTGTGACATTGAAGTTTCTTACTGGTGTTAAGGCCAACGGCAACATAAGTGTTCTTACATTGGGGTAGGGGCATTTGTGCTGCCTGCAAAGCTGTTTTTTTTACTGTGGCATGAGATGTTTACTGCCGTTAGGGAGCAAATACAACATGATGAGAGTTCTTATATGGGGAGTGGGGGATTTGTGTAGCCAGCAAGGATAGATTTTCTTACTGTGGCATTAAGGCAAAGCCAACAGGAGCATGTTCTTACATGGAGATACTGGCATGTATTGGGAGAGCTAGCATAAACATACTTTGTCATAGTATGGTTACTGGCATTATGGACAAAGCAAACATGAGTGTTTTCCTATGTGGGAATAGTGGCATGTATGAGTGCACCAGAATGGACATGTGTGACCACAATCAATATGAAAATGCTTTTTTACACTTGCAGAGTACTGGCATATAGCGGACAAAATGCGCTGGTGGCTGGGCATCTAACGTACTTTGTATGTCTTGCCCTACAAAACCGATTGTAAACTGTGTGGCTTGTTACCCAATTTATCAGAGAAAGTGTACTGTAAAACGCACTTTTTTAACCCATTATTTAAAAGCTTTTCTCAAGGGGACAAACCCCCCTTGATTGGTTCGCCCTCCCTCACTACTCTCTGTCACTCCTATGCATTTGGCTGGGGGCAGAACAAGTGCCCTTCCGTCCGCAGACTTTTCCTAATTTGGCCCTACTACATTAGCTCCAGGCCCCACTTGTTACAGAATAATAGCTACGCCTCTGGTGAGTTGGGGTGAAAGATGGATCTAATGGGCCAAAGGAAGGCGTGATATCTACTCAGACTCCTGGGCCTGGCGAGAGGGCTGTAGGACGGGTGGGTTTGGGGGGGAATCACTAGCGCGATAGGTTTAATGTCCCGTCTTACTAACAGTTTTCAAAACTGCCATCCAGCCCCACCAAAATGTTGAGGCTGGATCCACCCCTGTGTGGCACCCTGTGTGCCAACCCAAGATTTCCTGTGGCCTCATCAGGCCACCCCTATGAAACATTTCTGGGGGCGCCACTGCCGGAGTCCCACTAATGTTGGTTAGAGCTGACGCCGCAGTGTGCTTCTCTTTTTTTTTCTTTCCTGTCCTATGCTTATCAAAATGGTAAGCGGGGGACACCCCTGCAAACCCCGACTCCTGTTACAGCGCCCAAGCAGAGCTGGGGAAACCCCTGCAAACCACGCTCTGCTTGGGTGCAGTAACTGTCACCCTCATTTTGTGCGCCCCCAAGGTCGCAGTGACTGCAGGGGCGCTCAAATGAGGACAACATTTTCGTAAAATACCAAATTAACCTCTATGGGAATCAGCCCCATAGTATCTTGATAACAGTGTGCAATGCTGCAAAAAATATGCAACAACTGACCCTTTCTGCTACACAAACCAAAGTAATATTTTTTAGACACACATCTCAACAGTATCACCCATTATTTCTAGCTTTATTTCAGGACATATCTCATTGCCTTAGTTATCGGGGGATCCTCCATTCTCTTTCTATCAGACATGGGGATCCCTTTCCCATCCCCCTTCCCACTCTCTTTCCATTGATCTTTACATGATATGATAGGTTATTTATAACACGCGTAATGTGATATGATATGTTATTTATAACGCACTTAATACCCAGAGTTTTCTAAGCGCGGACCCGGGAATCGAACCTGTCCTCTTGCTTCCAAGGCGAGTAAGTTGCCGTTGAGCTATCCTCCCGAGACAAGGAAACCCAGAGGTTTCTAAGTGCGGACCCGAGGATCGAACCTGTGGTGCTCTGTGACGTCTTGCTTCCAAGACCAACACGTTGCCCCTGAGCTATCCTCCCTTGAGGCTATTTCCCAAGTAGTGGATAAGTTGAAAGGGTACATATTCCTATGTTTGCCATCGATGCTATGCTGGGGTACTGGGACTTGAGCTGATGTCTTTGTGGTTCCTAAGCTTCAGACAAGCAAGTCCTGTATAACAATTTTGATAAAATGGGTGGGCTGCTCTTGACCGCGGCAGCATGCCTCAGCCACTACATAGCTCCCACACTTCCACTTGATGTGATTAGCCAAGTTCTCCTCCGACCTGGAGAGTCGCTTGAGTCCTTTAAGCTGAAGATGGTAGAGTACACAAAAAAAACAAAGCAATAAAAAAGTAACATCCAACGGTTGCTCACTGTTCAAGCTTGAACCTCAAACACGTCTAAGATCCTCCCCAGTCGCCTTTTGCACTTTGTCAAAATATATACTAATTCATTCAAAATATAATAGGATAAAAAAAGCAATGCAAGACTTACTATAATTAGTGCAATGATTGAGAAGGTGTAGTATATGGAGTCTCTGAATAAAGACCACCACGTCAGTCGTACAACCTGGAGTGAGAGAATAAGAAAAGTCTTCTTTATATGATGGGGTGGAGGTGAGAAAACACAAGTAAAATAGCAATCTGTTCAGTACAAATGGATGTAAAGGAAAACATCTGTATTGACAGAAAAACAAATATTGTGACACAATGTAATTTGGGACTTACTCTACATTGCAAACATAAAAGGCATTGAGGATGAATTCAAAGGAAAGGAAACGTAGCATCGTGGAATGCTGCCCTGCGGACATTGAGAAGTCTCATGTGTATATGTAGGAAGAGAGAAAGTAGCAAATAAATAGGGCTAACGTGTACAAAATTCAAGAACAAAAACTGGCCTTGTGATCAATCGTAGCTAAACCTTTAGTCCTTTACCCCCATCTCTGGGACTATAGCTTGGGCGGGAGGAGGCTGGCTGCTGATGCCTGGGCTGGAAGAGAGACCTGTCCCTCTCAGCACAGGCTATTTAAGTCCCTCCCTCAGGTCAGGCCATTTCCGGCCAGACCGTAGGGGGGCACGCCCTTCCACACCGTCGCTGAGAGGAGGCGAGTCCACGGAGAGGGTGAACAGAGGGGCAGACCGCAATGCCAGCTGCCTCTCTAGCACCCGCCGCGTGGGCTGGAGCATCAGCTTAGCGGGGCTAACCGCTACTATGGCCCCGTACCCAGTAACAAATCATATATATTGTCCACACATAATGAGATGAGACAGAGACCTTTTCTGTTATCGGTAGCTGGCAAAGATTATTACCTGCTCAAGTTTCTATGGCCTCGAGTATAAACATATGATATGGGAGAGAACACCTACCTCCCTGTGGCAATGAGCTGCCACAGAGAGAAAGGCGATTTCTAGCCCCCAATCACAAGAGGGCTGTGACTCTAACCAGACTTTACAGACCACTTGGGTTAAGTCCTTAAGAAGGTGTTCACATACAACAAAACACCAGAAGGAGTGACATTAACAAGATGTAGATCAAAACAGCAAGTGACAAGTAAATCAATTACAGATATTTGTAATCACGTTGGATATGCATGTTGTACAGAGACACCTTTAAACAGGCCAGAGCATTTGAATGCTCCACCTCCTGTATGGTATATTTTGTTATATTACGTGATATTGGTGTACTGCATACTGCTATTGCCATGGCCTCGAAGAGCATGGCAGTTCGACTGACAGCAGTTTGAACATAAATAATAAATAGTTCATTGCATTGCAAAAGGAGTGTGATATTATACAGTAACAAGAGTTTCTGGCAGAATCCAGAGATATTGGCACTGCGTATCAAGTTTGTCAATGATCACTTTTGCTTAAACATAGTTCTTGAATAAAGAGCACTCTTGCTCTGGTGTTGTGCTAATGGTCTTTATTGTTACTATGCGTGCCGACAGGTGTTTCGACCACACAGGGGTCTTTATCAAGGCAATTAGGTTATTCTGATGGGTTGAATTGGTCAGGCTTGATGCCTAAAATTGTTCTTAGAAGGGTGCATTGAGTAGTGTTTCTTGCGAGGCACAATGGTTGTACGCGTCTCCCTGGTCGGTTATACATTTACGATTGCGTGCAAATGGCAATTATTGGCAGAGATCACTAGTGTTGTAGCATTATATTAAACAGGTTTACGTGATGTGCTATGCCAGTGATGGTTTGGTTGCTAGGATGGGGACCAGATTTGTCATGGACTCATCTTGCTAATATGGGGATGCTGCACTAAAAGATGTAGTGATCACCATGTACACCGATCTTTAGAGCAACTGACTGCAGTTGAGGGCACTGCAATATTTGACATGCACATTCAGTAAGCATTACATGCCAAATGGTTCATTTTATTGCATGCATACTTGGCAGGCCGAAGACTGGTCATACAGTTACACTAAAACAATCTGTGGAATCCAGAAGACACCACAAACTGTTCTGTTGCATAGAATGCATTTTTGGTAGCAGAATAGACAAGAAACAAGCATTGCCAGAGCCAAGCGTTTTGGCTCTTGTGAAGACATGGGATCGGCATTTGACAGGCACTGCCATGATAATTTCACCTGGCCGTAACATGGCAACAGATGGAAAATTGAGTCATTAACTGATAGCATGCCCAGCAAATGCCCATTCAATTCCCAAAGTGAGAAATTCCTCCCAAAAGTACTTACACCAACAATAAATGAATAATGTATGCATGAGTGAAAAGTGACCGAATAATGAAAAGGGAATAAAGTCTACATGAGTGCGAATCACATTTGCATACCGTACTTTACTCATATGTGACTTAGTCACTTTTAACCATGTGAATAGTGAGCGTAACTGCAGCACTTGCCCACTATTGCGGCATTCATTTAAAAAAGAATTCAGGAAGAAAAAGGAAATGGTGTGACAAAAATATGCACAAATATCTGCTGCCTTTATGCGCAATTAAAATTGCAACAGGGAGCTAAACTTATAGAATTTCATTTTTCATTTTGACCTCAAAATCGCTGTAGGCTGGATGGCCAAACTAGAGGTCTGCCTGAAGAGGAGTGGCAAATGGCAGCACATCCAAATGAGCGTGTTCCGCAACAAGTAAAGGAACGCACTCAAGCCAGTTTGATCGAAACACGGAAGCACAAGGCTTGCTCCTGCAACAAAGGAATGCACTCAAGCCAGTTTGATCGAAACCCAGAAGCGCACGCTTTGCTCCTGCGTGTCCTCTTGTATGAATTTGAAAAAAGCTCTGAATCTTTACCTGATCGAAAGCGAAGAAAGCACAACAATGGAATGCCCTGCCCCCCACCCCCTAAGAGAATAACCCTGCTACTGGACGGTCTACAAAGCCTTGAAAACGCTGCTCTTTGAAAAAAACTGTATCACAACTCTGTACTGATGCTTTTCTGACGATATTGAACTGCGAGTAACTGGTTGTAACAGCGCCTCCATGCCTCTGGGCTGCAGCAGGCTTTATAAGTGAAATAAATACATTAATAATAAATAATGTGGCATTCTTAAAATGACATTTTCCAAAAAGAAGAACTTTTCCCTAATTAAAAAAAAGAAAACAAAACAGGTTTTTCCAGAACTCATAATTCAACAGGAAGATGAAAGCTATTTCAAGCAACACGAGCATGCATCTGCTCTCTCAGAGAAACATATTGCATGTGGCATAAGCTGAACCTTGCAGTAACCATAGTGATAAAAACATGGTCCATATCGGTTTACAGAATCCCATCAGATATTGGGAGCTCCCGATGGCGCTTCAGACATACGGACCTAAACAAGAAATGTGCAATTGAAGGTGTTTGCCTTCGTTTCAGCAAAAAATTGGTCAGGTAAAGAAACGGCATGTTGCCACTTGCCGCCTCACAACTCCATTTTCGAAAGGCACAAGTACATTGGTTATCTAGTGATGCTGCTCCCTATTGACAAAAAGAAAATCTCAAAATGTTTCATCACCTATATTAAGTTCACAGGACTCAACAGTTTCTGTCCCATATGGAATTAAGTTAGAGAACCTGGGGTGGGGCAGCAGATGGCTCTCAAAGGGCAGCCATTTTGAATGTGGCAGCCACGCCCCCTTGTTCTGTTCCTACAGCCATCTTGGTTGTGGATGGCCACGCCCCATGTTCTATTCCTAATGTTCTGATTGAACACATCTTCTTCTTGTGTTTCCTTTGACAGATGTTGAAATTGATCTAGCTATATGTGTGTAGCATAGCTCAGGAGTTGCATCAATGGTAGGGAAAGGGACACACTTTCTGACAGCACAGAGACTTATCTCGTCAAACCTCTTTACTCACTTAATAAATACAAGCCTCCATCCTTTTCTCCATCAACTGAGACCAGGAGAGTTGCACTGGCGAGTGATATTGACTGCTATTATCTAAGCCCGGAGCAGGGTAGTGGAAGCCACGATATCCGAGTTCTGTTCTCTAAAAGTAGATAAGTATACTGGTATATGTATTGAATATGAGTTATGCTATGTTTTTGGCATGTGTTTAGCACCCATGATTCTTTGCTATTTATTTATTTATTTAACATTTGTAGAGTGCTCCAAACCCCTAGGCATCAGGGCGCTGGTTACAAGCAAGCGGTACATCATGTAGACAAAATGAGGCAGTATCAGGTGACTGGATATGCAGGTGTCTGATAGTAGTAGTTCCGTGTGTGAGGCGTCCTGGGTAAATAGCAACGTTTTGAGGTCTCTGCGGAAGACCCAGTAAGATTGTTCAGATCTGAGTTCGTGAAGGAGGGCGTTCCAGTTTTCTGTGGTAATAACGGGGAAGCTTCTGCCACCAGCTCGGGGAGATCAGGTGGTTAGTGTAGCGTGACCGGCCCTGCCCAGAGGATTTGGCTTTTTGTAGTTTTTGTAAGAGATATCTGGGTGCAGAGTTGGTTATGCATTTGTTTGTGATGGCCAACATTTTGAACATAATCCACTATTGAATGGGGAGCCAGTGAGCATTTTGTCTAGCCACTGTAATATGCTCTTGCCTGGAGATATTTAGAGCAGATCTAAGAGCATTATTTTGAATGATCTGCAGTTTGTTGAGATTTCGAACAGAAGCGCCTGCGACTAGTGTGTTGCAATAGTCCAGTCTCGACTTTATCAATGCTCTTGCGATTGTGATGCAACTGTCTGACAATAAGAATGTAGTGGTGTTGGCATCCCCGATGAATGAGTAAATAACTGTCTCTTGGCCCGGAATGTCTTAACCTCGGTATAGGAGTGCAGTCCGCTTCACGTGAGAAGTTATGCACGAGTGGCACATGTATGATGTGCACGTGCAGTGAGTCATTTGGCGCTACATTTAATGTGTGTGTATGTGGTTTCAGACCGGGCTAATCTGATTACCACACTGCAACGAATTTTGGTATACTTTGGTTTAGGCAAGGTTGGAGATGTACAGGCTGCCTGACCATATAAGCAAGTGCCAGGGTAAATGGACTGCCATGCTGCATGGCCAGTAGGGCTGCATCTTGTGGCATTTAATCTACAATACGCACATTTGGGGATCGAGAAACACAGAAGCATGTGGAAGAGATTATCATGATTGTCTTCCTTAATCACTGTTCTTTGTTAAAGGGTTGTGGTGCAATCTTCACCAGAAAAGGAGAGTTTCAGCTTGTACCTTGTTACTCATCTTGTTGTCAGATGTGAGGGGTGGGGGGGATGGATTTTTAGCATTTTCTAGGGAAATCTAGGGACTCCATTAGGCTAAAAAGTAAACTAAGAAGGGAGTTCAAGATTTTGGCGGTCAAGTATTTCGGAAGTGTGGAAAAGAATATCTTGCAGCAGGACCTTGTAGAGGAGCAGCTACATGCCTCTGCGGGTAATCCCGCCCCTACCTCATATGTTGGAAGCTGGAGATCGTGCCATGTTTGACACCAGCAGTTGTGTCAATACCAAGGCAGATATTTGAAAGAAGGTACCCACTGAGAAAACCCTATCAAAATGTATCCCCGAAGAGACGACAATCTGAGGGAGGAACATCCTGAAGGGATATGAAAAGGAGCAAAGAAAGGAGCGAGTGACATCTCAAGAGAGGAGCAGGACGCCCCGAGAATACTGGCTGAAGAAGAATGCATGGATCTTACAGAAACTGATGATGAAGTTGAGAATCGAGTAAACTTCATGTGCAAGAAGAAAGATTGCACGTGTGCAAAGTGCTGCAGAAAATCAACCATTCAATAATTGTACAGATGCTGAAACGCAAGTAGACTAAGTCATCGTAGAAGCTGGCTATTCGTAGTGAATAGAGTGCAGGCGAAGCCACCATTGTATAGGAGCTGGACATCGGTGTCATGAATTTAGTAAGCCCGGACCGATGGAGAGAAAAGGCCGAGAATTATGTTGCAGCAAGAATATGCTGAGATTGTGGAAGCGCCTGGCCAGGCTGTCTGGCCTGGTATCGAAACGGAGACAGCCAAGGTCAGTTATCTATTCTTGAAAGCAGTGAATGTGCGGAGGATGAATCATCGCTTGTTAAGGTTCAAAGAAAGAACACTGAGAGTGCCAAGTTTTATTCATTTAAGACATTTAAATGCTGCAAAATGGACTAAATTGTGGTCTCCTGTCACGTAAACCAAGGATGGAAAGAGAGTTGATCTTGGAGTCCTAGAACAATGATAGTGAGAGCCTGCACTCCCATATATTCCCACAGAAAAGGATATTTTGCAAGGCCAAGTTCAAAGACAATCTTCATGGCAGAAGGCATAGGTGATGAGAGATGTTGAGCTAATTGGGTGGGGCGGTAAAGTCAAGTCCACCTCCTGGCAACTGGGTCTGAGCTTACGTGCTGTTAAGTGAACCGTATGTTCCAGACATGGCACAAGAGTGCCAACCAATTGTAGAGGGCCATATAATGAAGAGCCTTATAGTGTGAAGACCACTGATAAACCGTGTACTTAATAGTGTTAATGATTATATGTTTTAGAGGGAGGCATACGTTTTCAACCTGACAGTGGGCAGCCAATCACAATCGTAATACCTATATCAAGTATATTTAGATGTCTCCCTTAACCAATCCCACCCCTTGATAGGTGTTCTATTATGTGCCACATAGTATGATGTCACTGCTGACATATTGTTTGCATATATGGATGTTTTTTTATGAGAAAATCGTTGAGAGCTGAGCAAATGTCTGTTGATGTCTGTTGTAACCTCCATGTTTTAGATAATTGTTAATAAAACAGGGTCTTTGCCATCTTTCTGAGTTGCTTCGATTATTTGGACTTAAAATTACTTTGCGATTCCATCCGTTGCATGGACTTTACTAAAGGCCATAAATCCACGTGGTGGCAGTGCAGATGGTTGAAAAAGATCCAAACTAGTTTGTCTTCGGTGTTTCGGACGATCAGGCATCCTCCGCCATTAGCCGGAAGATCGTCGGGTTTCCTATGGCGAGCGGCCAAAATAAATAAACTTGCAAGTAGAACCAAGATGGTGGGTAGGGCCCCCTTTGACGAAATCCCTGCACGGTTTCCATGAGCGCTCTTTGGACGGAAGGCGAAGTGGTCGGATTGAAGGAAGAGTCGATACCGGAGGCCTTGAGTCGATTAACGAATGGTGAGTAGACTAAGGCAATGGCAAAAAAAGGGGATAGGATTGTGATGATTTTTTGAGTAATGGGAAATATTGTGAAGAGAAAAGGTAGCAACTACGAGTCCGGACTCAACGGAGTTTCAGAAAGAGATGTCTCATATCCCAATGGGGTAGAGCAGAATCATATAATGCGTAACCAGGATTACATAAGGTGACGTCTCAAACCCTGTATAGGGTATAGAATACAGGCGAGAGAGATAAGGTGATCACAGTGTTTATAAATGTGTAATGTCGGCTAGTCTAAATGTTGTTTGTTGAGTAAAAATATTGAAGAACGATAGAAGTTGTGAAAAAATTGAATAGTGATTGAGTTTAGTGAAGTGATTGGCGCCAATCAACAAATCAGAGGCCTGAGCAGCGATTGATGGTGCGTGCTCATATTTGTTGTTTCAAAACATTGAAAAGTGGTGATTTAAGCAAAGATATAAAATATATTTAACAAGTCTGGTAACTATTGACAGTCAAGTGAGACTTGTCATTATGGGAGACACACCTCTTATGCACTTATGCAAAACATTACCAAAGCACACGCCCAAGCTCAAACAGTATAGTGCAGAATGGGTGAAAGGCATAGCAGATAGAATGTTCATACCATGGCCAAAAGAGGATCATTGTCATTACAACACATAACCACGTACTTGCACGCTGCATACTCGGGAAGAATTTATTGAAAAGATTAGCAATTTTAGAGCTCTGGAAGATGTACCAAGAAGGAAGGGAATACCCGCCACCTTAGGAGTGGATGCTTAGTCTGCAAAAGGAGGAAGGTCTTGAGCCCTCAGCTCCCCTTACCTCACTAGAAGCAAAAGGTGCAAGTATAGAAGAAATAGGGTTATATCCTTTAAAGGAGTTGAAAGCGGCGACGGGGTATAGTAATCCGATATATAAGCCCCTGTTACAATAGTGATGATAACCCAGAAGAGAATAACAAAAAAGAAGAGATCTATAAGATCATTCAAGACAAAGAAGAGAGGAGTGAGCGGGCGAACCTGTCGACAGCCATTGACAGCGAAATTAAGAGATGGAAAGGAGAGAAGGATAAAGCTGTCACTTAGAGGGCCTGCCTAGGCTCCCTCCACCTTGGAGGGGTGTGGTTTTCACCCTCCTTCTTGCTCCCTTTTGATGTTGGGGCATGGTGTGGGCCACTTCATGTCTTCACCGAACAAGGTACTCCTTCATGACCCCCATTTTTAAACTGTTTTACTGACCTGGGATGCAAAACCTTTACTGTAGAAAGTTGACTCATGGGAAGGGGCATGTAGGGCAGGTTCTGTCACAGCTCTGATGAATATGACAACATGTTCCACAGCACCAGCGTTTGGTCATCGAATGTGCACAATATAAATATGTGTGTGCGTGTGTGTGTCACATACCTGCCCTGCAAATATTCCACAGACACCGATGATACACAGAATATTGAAGACGGCGGAGCCCACAATGGTCCCCACTCCGACATCACCATGCGTGATAAACACACCTGCAAAGAAAGAGAAAGAGCAAGGAGATCAGATGTGCTTGAAGGAGTAACACATATATGCAAATGGGAAGGGGCATGCTGAGAGCACCACCCAGGGACGTCATTTCACCAAAATGCCAGGGGTAACAGAAGTAACAGAAGTGAAATTGCATGACCTTGAGCTCTGATGACATCACAGGAAGTGGTGTCATTTGACCCCACCACAAAGTGACATCATGGGAAGCGATGGAACATGACTTTTTACCGCTTGACAAAACAGGGAGTGTCATCACATACCATTGTTCCTGAGTACACTATGAAAAATATGGTTACAATGTCACTAACGTGATAAACATTTCATACAAGAATGGATCACCATATGTATTGGCAGAAAAAAAATGCTATAACTGCAACTTGCAAAAAGCAAAATACATAGTCTGAAATGGATGCTTATTCTACTCTAGATGCTTTTTGGAGTATTTTGTCTGCATTGTGAATTTGAGGTTTTTAAGAACAGACTAAATCAGTGACTCGCCCCGGAAGCGTGCCTGAAATAAACATTAATGAGTATAGCAATTATTGTATACAATTCCAGAAAGACAAATTATTTGTTATTCCAATTCTTTCTTATTTAGGGTCACTGCTCAGAGTGTTACACTTGTGAAACCCTCTGTTTTTTTTAAAGAATTCTGAACAAGAAAGCCAGCCACATCCCAGGAGCTTAAATTTGTCAAAAAAAGAAAAAACTTTTTTATGGGTCACAAGGGAGACCTCAAGGGTCGCAAGTGCGACCCCTGGCGACTCCGAAATGACGTCCTGGCACCACCACCACACTTCTTTAATAAGCCCCTTTGATCTGTAGCCCTCTCCATAGTTAGGTCTGTTAAAACTATACCAATGACATGTTACATTTGATTTTTACTTTGTTGTATACTATCTGATATTTGCAATCAGATTACCATCCATCTATTTTAAAACATTATGGTTTTGTGTTTTGGAATCTGGTTTTGGACATTCAATAAACTATGGATTATTTCACACACACTATTTCTCGGTAGGGCTGTTTTTTTGTGCTGGTGGTAAATTGCAGGTGGTGCAAACATTGCACTGTTTCCCCTAACACAAAAGGTCTGCAACCTGTGGCTCTCTAGATGTTTTATACTACGACTTTGTTGATCCCTCCCCATTGACTGTATTGAATAGGGCTGATGGGAGTTGTAGTTTAAAACACCCAGGGAGCTAAAGGTTGCAGACTCCTCACCTAACATGTATGTTTCGCTGCTCGTACATCATTGTTGTTTCTAGTTTTACTTTTGAGGAGCGTTCAGAATGCACTTAATACCAGTAGATGTTGGCTGTTTTCTGAAAATTCTGATTGGCTAAGGGGAGGTCAATACCGATCTCCATGTGCTAATATGGCCTTACTGACAGAGGGCGGGGTCCCTCATGACCCACCCCAGGTTTTGGCCCAGTGTGAAGATGAGGGCCAGGCTGGAAAAGGGTCTCTTATAACATGCAATACTGACCCCATCTGAGGTCTTTAAGGTTATCAGTAGATAGTGATCTCTTATCCCATACGATAATGGCCCCATCTGCGGTCTATAAGGCTATTAGAACATAGTGGTCTCTTATCTCAATGCGATAACGACCCCATCTGAGGTCCATAAGGCTATACACACTTAGTGGTCTCTTATCCCATGCGACAATGACCCCATCTGAGGTATATAAGGTTATTATTACATAGTGGTCTCTTATCCCATGCAATAACGACCCCATCAGAGGTATGTACGGTTATTAGCACACAGTGGTCTCATGCAATAACGACCCCATCTGAGGTATATAAGGTTATTAGCACATAGTGGTCTCTTATCCCATGTGATAATGACCCTATCTGAGGTATATATAAGGTTATTAGCACATAGTGGTCTCTTATCCCATGCAATATGACCGCATCTGAGGTCTATAAGGCTATTATCACATAGTGTTAATAGATAGCAGAACATGTTTTGGAGTCTGGGTGGTGAAGCAAAACATGTTACGACAGTAATTAAAGTAAATAGTAACCTGTGTAAGGATATGAAATGTGGTTTTCATTTTGTACTTTTTACACAACAAGGTTGTCTTAATAAATTAGGCATTTAAATTGCAAACTTGGTTAAACTGGAACAGGTTTATGTATTTGGTTATTTATAACGCGCTTAGTACCCAGAGGTTTCAAATCGCAGAGCCAGGGATCGAACCTGTGTTGCTCTGCATTGTCTTGCTTCCAAGATGAGCGTGTTGCCCCAGAGCCAGGGGAATGCGGAGAGTGCAGGGGAAGGAAGGTCCATGTGCTATCCTCCTGAGACCTGATAACGCCATGATCACGGCATGCCTCCCTTTTAACATGATCATGCCATATAGGTATTGTAAAAGTAAACAGTTTCTCTAAAAGAAACTAAAAGCATTTCCCAATCTTTCAGCTTTGCCTTCAATGTGTTATATTGAATGTTGTAGTGCAATAAAAATCCCCCCAGAGAAGAGGCATCTTTTTGTAAGACATCCTGCCGGGAATTTGCATTGTTGTGTCGCGGTCTGCTTTTGAAGGGAAGATGTTCAGAATGCAGCCAATGCTAGTAGTTATTGAGCGACTGCACTACGAACATTCTTTCTGATTGGCTGAAAGGGAGGTAACGAGTTCCATGTGCGGATATAGCCTTATAGGCAGAAGGATGGGTCATTATCACGGGATAATGAAGCCCCCAACCCAGTTATAGCCATATGTTGGGTAAAGGACATTATCCCAAGTGATAAAGACCCCTCTCCAGGGGTTTAAGGCTTGTAACATAAACTGATAAAAGCAATATAGGTTTTGGAGTTGTGGTGGAGAGGACAACACGCTAGTATTATAGTGAGTAAAGTAAAGTGACAAAACACGTTAGAAAATGAGCTGTGGTTTTATTTTGTAGTGTTTAAATAACAAGATTGCATTTCTAAGGTAAGCATTTTAATTTTAAGCTTGTTTGAGATAGAATGATTTAAATCTGATCATGCATTGGTCTAATATGAATGAAAAACTATGTATACAAAAAAAAAGCATTTTTCCTTGTTTTAACCTTACATGTTTGCCCATTAAATTGGGTGTTGTCTGTCATGTTGAAGAGGCAGTGAAAAAACAAATGTCGAGATGAAAGAATTCTCACTGGGTTATGGCATCGCTCTTTCTGATTGCAGAAAAATGCCTACTGCTGCTGGTATCTGCATGATTGAAATGCAGTCAATAACTGAATGTGCGCGATAACAATGCTTCACAGCACCTTCGTTAGCTAAGGGGTGGTCAATAATGACTTCTATGTGCTAACAACCATTGCCAGGTGTCTGGTCTTTCCATCAAATACATTTCCATCAAATTACTATCCATCGAAATGCTTTTCCATCAAAAAGCATATTCATTGAATACATTTCGATGGATTCTAGGGTTAGAGTTAGGGGTAGGGTTAGGGTTCGATCGAACCTCCATATTTTCAATGGAAAAGTTTCGATGGATATGTACTTTTAATGCAAAAAACTGTAATTTCAATTAATCTTTTTTCGTTGGTTTTATTTCGATGGATTTTCTTTTCGATGATTAATTTCCGATGGAAAGACCGTAAACCCCATTGCCGTTATCTTACACTAATACCATTGTAATCATGCACAAAATAGGAGTATTACCAGTGCATAGTGATCACCACCTAAATTAACCTATGGACACACCTTTTTCTGTGATCTGGAATTATGCTAATCCATAGAGAAAATATATTCTTAATAGCACTGTCACTGGTGCAGTATTTGGGATCTGGTCCAATTAATATAAAAAGGTATGGCATGCTAAACTCATCAAGACTGCCCAGGTCCGTCCTGTCGCAAACTGAAACACATACAGCTTTGCCCTGCTCCTTTACTGTAACTCTGCACACCATTAAGGTCATGTTTATTTATTTATTTATAGGTATTTATCATGCACCTATACAATGTGTTTCAAGGTGCAAACAAGACAAGGGGGCGGGGAACAGGGACGACAGAACAAAAACGGCCCTACTAGGCCTTTTGACATTCGGATCGTGCAAGTGCAGTAACAGAAGTGCAGGGAACAGGGGAGGGGAAAGTGCTGGTCAGGGCGGAAGGGCCTGAGGGATAAGCGAGTGCCAGGGGAGGCCAGGTGGACAGAGCCAGGGGAATGCAGAGAGTGCAGGGGAAGGAAGGTCTACGTGCTAAGTGCGAGGTACGGGGCTGGAGGGGCTCAGGGGTGCAGGCCCAGCCAGGTAAGTGCAGGGGGGAGGGGGCCGAGAAGGGCAAGTGAAAGAGGGGGTGGCAATCAGGGGAGACCAAGTGCAATGGGTAGACTGGACGAAGAGAACCTGGTGCCCTGTAAGAATCTGAAGGAACCAGGCAGCAAGTCAAGAGGCAGAGGGGACATTAGCAGGGGAGGGGGAGAGCGAAGGAGGAAGAGCAAAGGAAGGCCTTGAGAAGCTTCCGGAACTTAAGGAGATCCGTATCAAGCCTGAGAGAGGTAGGGATGCCATTCCAGAGGGAGGCACCTGCGGATGAGAGAGATCTACCACCACTCTCTTCTTGAAAAAGCATCTGATCTGCAGAGAATTGGAGCTAGACGACCAAAGGGCTCTAACAGGGAGGCATTTAGTGAGAGAGGATTAGATGTAGCGGGGTCCCAGGCCACAGAAAGCCTTGTGGGGGATGCAGAGGGTCTTAAACTTGATCCCTGCAGCAACCAGGAGCCACTGGAGAGATGTTAGGACTGGAGAGATGCGGTCCCTGGGCTTGAGGCCAAGGACAAGTCTTGCAGTCCTATTCTGGATTAGTTTAAGGGGGCGAAGAGAGGAGTTAGGCAGATTGAGAAAGAGGCTGTTGCAGTAGTCCAGCCTGGAGAGTACCAGAGCTCTGGAGACAGTGAGGTTCTGGGGGGAGGTGAAGAAGGGAGAATGTCTCTGAAAGTGGGCCTTCTTGGCAAGGTCCGTGATGTGAAGAGAGAAGGAGGGAGAGGAGTTGAAGATGACACCAAGGTATTTTGCCTCACAGGAGGCTGAGACGAGGGGGCCCATGGAGAGTGGCCAGAGAGTGGGAGGGTAGGAGGGTACAGGGGTTCCAATGAGAAGGGTCTCTGTCTTACTGGAATTGAGGCAGAGATTGTTAGCAATACACCATGCCTGTATAGCAGGCAGGCAGCAAGGAATGAGAGAGGAATACATACCCAGAGCAAAGGGCATGCAACACCTTTACACACTCAATGCTTGTGAATAAACTGAAACACACACCCCTGTGAAATAAACAAGAGTCTAGGCCTGGCAGTCAATCTATCAAAAAGATCTTAAATAGTAATTTCTAATTAAAATGACTCATCACCCATCGTGCTGTGACACGGGCAGCTGAAGAAGCAGTAACCCGCCCACAGACAGCAACAGGCATGTGGCATCCAGTGGGAACTCTGTATTGTTTTTAGTTTCTGCACCAGGTTCCTCATCCTGACACCTCTCTTGACAAAATTATTGGCATGAGTTAATTGACAGAGGGAGATGGTTATGAGGAGGAATACATAGACTTTGGGTGTAGTTTGGTGTTCATAGCAAACGCAGTAGACATGTTGGAATGGATACTTTCCCAGCCAAAGCGCATGGACGCATCCAACTCAAAGCTATTTGTTTGGTAAAGATCATTGTTCTGCTATGGATCCTTACATAATGGGCGGTTAAAGTGTCAATCAAAATAGTGTTAAGGTTTTCGATCAGGCCATATTGTTCCCGCAAGACGATGATAGGCAGGACATAGTCCAGTAAGCAATGCCGTGTCATGTAACCAAGCTCCCCAGATGTAACAGTGCCTCGATGCCCCTGGGCTACAAGTGTGCCCTATAAGTACAAATAAATAAATACATAAATACATCGTTTCCAGCCAGTATGGTCATTTAGGACTAGGTCGCTCAGCATCAGAAAAGGATTCAGTCTGAATGAATGGCTTCAGTAACAAGCCCAGAGGGAGGAACCTGCGGAGGAGAGAGATCTATCCCCCATCTCTTCTTGAAAAAGCATCTGACCTGCAGAGAATTGGAGCTAGAAGACCAAAGGGCTCTAACAGGGAGGCATTTAGTGAGAGAGTGTGGGATTTATCCAACAGTTTGGGATTTTCTGCAAGCATGGGTTGGTCTTTCGCATTGTATGCCCAGGTACTCACTCTATTTACCAGCTGTTACCAATATTATAACAGTGTGAGTGCATGGACTTGTGATTGCAATACCTAGGAATTATGTTAGCACCTGGGCAAATGATGGCAATTATTTGCTAGCAATGCCTGCCAGGCCATATGATGGCCTATCTGGGCAAGTCATTTCAATACCAGGTCAATGATGGTGCCCTTGAGATGGCCTACAGCTAACTGTCACATTGCCTAAGTGCATGGCCACATAACGGCATGGTTTGGCAAATGCCCACAGAAGAGCCAAAAGTGTTGGCTTTACCATTCCCAGTCTTAAGAGTATTTCATGTGTCCTGTCCTGTGCAGTGTTATAACCTCATCACTGACTATTCCCTTTCACAGCCATCATGCATCAAGGAACGCGAGCTACTCCACTGCCAGAGACATGAAACAACCCCATCAGCTGCCATTGTAAAACACAGATCCCGTTTCATGATGTAGCGCCAAGAAGTGAAATAACAAGGTGCTACAATGGATTCCTCCTCCAGAAAGCTCCTTTAAAGAGTCCTCAATAACAGTTATTGAAACACTTGTGTATAGGCGCGTTACAAATGCCATATTATATCAGTAATGGGTTACTCTGGAGGACGCTTGGTAACCATACAGGATATCAGTAGGCATTCAGAAAGAGCCCCCCTCCACTTCTTCCTCATTACACGTGCTGTGCCTTTGATTTAAGAGGGAAATAAGAACACCTTGGAACTCCGAACGGATCTTATATTGTCTGAGTGGTAATGGCAGGTACTGACCGGCAGCACCTCTGCCTGCCGCACTAGGCGAAATTATGACACCATACTGCACTTAAAACAAATCGCGATTTACCTATAACTGATGCAAAAAGCTCTGGCGTTGAACTTCCAGCCGCCATGAATGTGGCGCCCGCCACATCTTCACTCAGATGCAGCCTCTATAAAACAAAAGAATTAGAAACATTAAAAACTATTCAATATTCACGCAAGGTACTCTGTCGTAGTGACAGATGTGTGTGATCATGATAAATATGAAATAATATGTAGATATGCACACAATCTACAGTGTTGGCCAGCGTTAGTGTATGGTAGGGCACTTAATAAGATTAATGGCCACTGTTAGACCAGGGAATTTAATAATGTCAGTGGCCTGTGTCGATATAAACAAGGCCATTCAATTAGCGGCTAGTGTTCATGTAAACCAGGGCCTTTAATATGGCAGTGGCCCGTGTTGATGTAAACTACGGCATTCAATTAGTGGCTAGTGTTCATGTAAACCAGGGCATTTAATGTGGTTAGTGGCCCGTATCGATGTAACCCAAGGCATTCCACTAGTTGCTGGTGTTCATGTAACCAGGGCATTTAATGTGGTTAGTGGCCTGTGTCGATGTAAACTATGGCATTCAATTAGTGGCTAGTGTTCATGTAAACCAGGGCATTTAAAGTGGTTAGTGGCCTGTGTCGATTTAACCAGGGAATTCCATTAGTGGCTAGTGTTCATGTAAACCAGGGCATTTAATGTGGTCAGTGGCCCGTGTCGATGTAAACTACGGCATTCAATTAGTGGCTAGTGTTCATGTAAACCAGGGCATTTAAAGTGGTTAGTGGCCTGTGTCGATTTAACCAGGGAATTCCATTAGTGGCTAGTGTTCATGTAAACCAGGGCATTTAATGTGGTTAGTGGCCCGTGTCGATGTAAGCCAGGCCATTCAAGTAGTGGCTAGTGTTCATGTAAACCAGGGCCTTTAATATGGTTAGTGACCCGTGTCGATTGTAAACTACGGCATATATTGAGAAGACCAGTGGTCAGTGGTGATGTAACCCAGGCTCCTGGTGCTAAATATTTCCTTACATTAGAGGGATCACCCCACCCAAGCTTGGGCATAGATATGGGGTTGCTATTCAATGCTTGTGTAAAGAATGGGGTGATTGATCAGCGCTGGTGCGGCTCCTGGCATCTGCACCCAGTGCTGGAGTTACCCAGAGGATCCCAGCTCAGTGTTAGTGTGACCCAGACAAGAGATGCTAAATCTTGCCAACCACAGGGGCTAGGGCCAAACCTTCCTATTAGTAATTGTCGATCAAAACAGGTTCATTTGGGAATAAAATCCACCAGACACATACAAATCCACATTTCATATTATGGCACATACTGTATAAAATCAAATTCAAAGATAAAATCTAGTGCATCGTTAAAACAAGTCTACAGTGCACAGACTATCCAGCAGTGACGAGATAAATCCATTGTTATAGAGTGTTATGGTTAAATAAACCATGGGAATCATGTAATTTCCAGCAGCATCATTTGCCCCTTCCTTGCCAGTAAGGATTTCTGTGATTAACTCATATCATAAAACACATTCTCAGTTAAACACATTGGGCCTGATTCATGGAATTCCTTGCACGGTTCACAGTGACTTTTCACGCTGAAAAGTGACTTTGCACTTTACGAAATACACGCATTGCCAGAATAATCCTTTCTCAGCTTAAATGCCTGCCTGGGATATAACAGAAAGGCCCAGTGGCACAGGGTGAATTGGCTGAGAGAAGAACACGTAGGGGCCGATTCATGGAATATTTGCACGATTCAAAGTGACTTTGCACTGTCGACACAAACCCTGATTCATGAAACCGCGCAAAGTGTATTTTTGCCGGGCAAAGTCAGTGCATGGTCATTTTTGCAGTACAAAATGACTTTGCACGGTTTCCTGGCCCTGCTACCTTTTCTAAAGATTGGAAAAATAACTGCTGTTTTCCCTGAGGCAGGGATTCTGCCCGTCTACAGAATTGCATTAAAAGTGATGGTGAGGAGAGGGGCCCAGAACTCAATTAGACCTTGATGTAGATCAGCAGGGATTGCATCCGGGCCTGGGGAACTATTAGGTGCCCGATTGAGAATTGCTATCGTCACCTCTTCCAGCAAAACATCTAACAAAGAATCCAGTTGGGGGGTGTGCCCCTTCCTAAGCGGTTACTCCGTAAAGTATAGAAAAATACTCTGTCCATGCCCTGTCCTCCACACTTGTCTGAATACCCTTTAGCAAGGGTTTAGGCAACGGGTCCGTTCGGCACAAGGTCTCACAATTATTTGTAATCATTCGTGGTGGAGGCCCCCAACACATCCTCCCAAGCCAACTGCTCCAGCTGGTGTCCAGATAAAGTTTCGAAAACAAAAGGATCGAATGCAAAAGGTGAGAGTGCATTCGAGCGAAAACCAAAGGTTTGAAAAAAAATTTTAAAAAGTGTTTTTTTTTTTTTGCTCTAGTTTAGCTTTAAAAGAGTGTTTTTACACCAAAAATGGGGGCTTGGGAGGGGGACCCCCCAACAAAATAAAAATAAACGTTGATTCTTTTTTTCGGTCGGATTGACTCAACCCTTTTGTCATTCGATCCTTTTGATTTGGTACTATGACCTATAACCGCTCCAGCTCTCATATAATGTTTGTGTTGTTTGCCACTTGGTAGCTGCTAGGGTTAATAAAGACATTATTGACTAGCCCTAGTGTAAAGAAAGGGATTAGTATTTTATTAAGTGCACTTGAGCCTATATTCTGGTTGCAAAGCAGCTCCTTACATCAATAGTGGGGTCACAAGCGTGTATCGCCCTTGGTGGACTGGAGAGGGTGGCCACCAAGAGGGATCTGGGGCTGGGTGTATTCAAGAGCAGCGTATTTTAGATGGAATGATATGATATGATAAATCGTGCTCCTCGAAGAAAACAGTTGTGACGTTGTTTCTGAATTGCATAATGGTGCTAGCGCAGGGGATATTGATAATGATTTGTTATTTATATAGCGCCTTTATCCAAAGCGCTTTACAGAGCAAATATTTACATACAATATCACCCAACTGAAAATGGTACTCTTTTATCGACCTCGGAAGGATGAAAGGCTGAGTTGGCCTTGCCTGGAATCGAACCTCCGACCTGCAGATCATGCTCAGATCATACTAGCGAGCGCTCAAACCGCAGAGCTATAAAAAGGAGGTGGGTGCCACATAGTTTGGGGCATAGCCTATGAATGCTTGTTACCGACCTATTTCTTTTTTGCATCTATGCATCCCTGTGCATCCAGGTCCTAAATTCTATGGATGCGCTGACAACCATAGATGGCAGCCTTACCAGGTAGGAGGAGGCGGCATGCAAGGTAACAGCTGGCGCCTGCTTGTAGGCATAGCCAGTAATGTTGTAGGTGCGTGGGCACTGTGTGGTCATATTTGCAGAGACCTTTGGTTAGGAGGCAGCAGCCTGGAGCACCATTTTCATAGGCGTCTGGAAGGTTATGGGAAGGCATAAAGTTTATTCATCGACAGCCCATTTTTCAATTTTTGTTCCCCCCCAAAAAATTCTAAAAAAACTCATCAAAAAATATATGGAGGCGTGGGCAAGGGTATATAAGGAGTGGTGGGAGGGAATAGGGTAAAATTAATAGGGGAGGGGGATTTGGGCACGGACCCCCAAAAATAAAAAAATACAATTTCAATGAGGTTTTTCGAGAAAATAAAATTCAGAAAAAACCATCGGAAAAAAGACTGTCGATGAAGGAACATAGAACTAGCAGGAAGGTCGTGAGCAAGGTTTTTTCTGTGCGCAGGTGAGATAGGACCAGGACCTGCGCGGTGGATCTAAAGCTGACGCCTGGTTGCAAGGAATTTATTTGTGAGAGGAGATGTACTTGTCACCATATTCTGTATTGTTCATTTTATGTGTTTTGAAGAGGAGGTGCATGTCTAGGTGGAACCCCAAAGACTTGAGCTAGGGTGATATTTTCAGGCAGAGCTGTGTATCATCTGCATATTAGTGGATGTTTTTGTTTAGGCTGGTGAAGAAGATTCCCATGAGCTATGCATAGACGTTGAGGATCATAGGGAAATCGAGGGAGCCCTGCGGCACTTCACAGGTTGAGGGTAGAGCTGGGGGTCTGGTGGAATCTCTCTATACATTGAAGGCCTTCTAGGCAGAGTAAGACTCTACCTGCAGACTGGGTGCTGTCAAACATCACCAAATGTGACCCGGAGTCGCAATCAGACGTCTGCATCCACAATCCCTTGTTTCCAGAAGCATGGAAAAATACAAACATGTATACAAGGATAACAATTCCACCATATTACAAATACTATATGCTCCCACTACATTACCTGTAATCACTATACACACATTAGTATTGTGGTGGGTGTGGCCAGTGGCCAGATTCTTGGAGGCATGGCCATGCCCCCAAGAATCTGGCCACTGGCCTCACACACCACAATAGAATTAAACCATATAACAATCATGTACAATACACCTTCAAATAAGAAAACTCACCCTGAACGCCCTGAAATTGAAATGATTCCGCGGACACCAATAACGACCGCAGACTCAGCAGCATCTGCTTATCCTTTTTTCACCTATAAAACAGCTCCATAACATCTTTATTGCACTCCCCTACCCTTTCTATGCCCTCTTTCAACCATTAAATAACCCCAAAAGTGTTTCCCAAACTGTTCGCTCATGGCATTGCCTGCTGACTACCGTGGTGTCCATGGACTGAGTGGCACCGGCGCCCACTTTTTTCACTTATAAAAACAGCTCTATATCATCTCTGTTACATCCCTGGCCACTTTTTCCAGACCCTCTTTCAACCACCAAATAACCCCAAAAGTGTTGTCCAGGCTTTATCCCCACGGAACTATCCGCCGCGCATACAATGATTGGCCCTGACATGTCTGCGGACCCCGAATCATGAATTATGTTCACGGTACCGGACCCAGATATCACATTTTTTACCTACTTTTTGGCCATTTTAAAAAAGAACGCCTGGACAGATTTACACCAAATTTACAAAACCACGCTCTTGGGACCAAACTGCCACTTCTGCTGTAAATCTGGTGAAAATCAGTCCAGTGGTTTGGCCTGTAGGCATGAGCAAAACATTTTTTCCATGGCATCTGAGGATTTCCACACATTTTCGGACCCCCCCTTATAACTTTGCCCCCCAAACGAAACTGCACCAAACTTCGCAGAATCATTCCAAGGGGGCCATATACTCCATAAAGTCAATTTCAGCCAAGTCACACATTCGACAATGCCACCTAGTGGCCATCGCTGGAAGTTCACCTCCAGTTCTGAGCCACAACAGCAAGGCATTGTGGGTATGTGCATTAGCTCAAATGTAAACCTACCAATGGCTACTAGGAGGCTCTGTGGAATGTGTTTCTTGGCTCAAAAGGACTGTCCTACTTTCACATTTCAGGTGAAAGACTTTTTTTCAAAACTTTTTAAATCCACCATAACTTTCTTGGTGTTGTGTGTGTGTGTGTATATATTACACGCTAAACTCATAGGAAGACCACTTTTTGGGAGGCTTATAACTTCGCTCCCCATGGATGAATCCTCACCAAACTTTGCAAGAAAAGTATACGGCCCGCTCTGCAAAGTTTGGTGAGGTTTCGTCCAGGGGGCAAAGGTATAGGGGGCTCCCAAAAAATGTTTTTCTCCATAGATTGAGTGGAGAAAAACTTTGCTCACGCCTACAGCTGAAACTGCTGGACAGATGTTCACTAAATTTGCGGCAGGAGCTGCGGCTTAGTCCCAAAAGCGTGCTTTTGTAAATTTGGTGGAATCTGTTTGAGTAGTTTTTTTTTAAATGACCAAAAAGTAGGTAAAAAAATATAGTGTAAGCTGTGTCTGGTCCGCGGACTAATTTCCCTGTTTGGTCCATGGACTGTACTCTGATTAGCTTAGGAGGCAACATGCTGTCCGCGGACATCGGACGCGCCCACTGATTGGATGGTGAAAAGCGTGAAGTGCGCCAGATTTTGGAAACACCACCCATCATGGATTCACGACTTCGGCCGCTGTCCACGGACATCGCAGTAAAAACATATTAAAAAACAAAACATTGCACTTGTCAAATTTATGAAATAATCTCTGTGGAGGTGAGGGATGATGAGGATAGGATGGGATATTGCTGCAAGAAACAAAAACAACAGGTGTTTATCGCCTTAAAAGTCTGGGAACAGTCCTGTGAAGTTCGCGGACACCTCTGCATTACCGGGGTTGGTGAAAGGCAGTTCTTGGGATGGCTTATAACGTTGGCGCCACTTAATGAAACTGCATGAAATTTTGCAATTATATTACTGACCTGATTCCGAATAAATTTGCAAGGTTTGGTGGGATTCTGTCAAGAGGAGGGCAAAATTAGAGGGGGGTCCCAAAATAATGTAAAGGCTTATAAATGAGGTGCCATTTGACGAATTTACACTTAATTTGACAAACTGATATTAGATCTAGATATAAAGGCCTACCTCTTGCCCCATTGGCTGCCGGCAAGCGAAGCCGGCCCCCTCCCTCCGGGGCTCACGAGAGGCTAAGCCAGCACTTGCCCTGTGCCTGCACAGCAGTCCCCCCACCCACCCGAGGAGCAGAAGCTCTGGACCATGTCCGTTCAGGAGCAGAGGACCAACGAATGCATCAGCTGTCTTGAGGCATAAGCGTACCTATTTATGATAAGTGCTTTTGCTCCGGCGAAATTTCTCCAAAAATGCGTATTGTGCCCGCGCTCAGCTGCTTGTGAGCCTTCTTTGCCTATTTTGAATGTGGAGGCTCTGTCCACACTGCCCTGCACCACAAAGCCCACAACCAAGCCACTCGCCGCCATTGTAACCCACGAGGCTCTCTGCCACTCCAAGATGGCCGCGCCCTGAATTCAGCATCCGCATCTGCCGAATCCAGAACTCCAGCAGCCAGCTGATTGGCTGCCGGGCCTACCTCTTGGCCCATTGGCTGCCGGCAGGCGAAGCCGGCCCCCTCCCTCCAAGGCCCACGAGAGGCAAGGCCAGCACCTGTTTTGTGCCTGTTCGGTGCCGTGACTGCCGTCTGCCAGACCCCCTGGCCCTCTTCAGATAAGGTACTCTTGCATCCCTCGTCAGCCACCAAACTGCCACAGTAGTCCAAATTTGCCTCAATGTACCTATGTGTGATCATGTTTTTTCCTCATGAACTATTGGTCCTGCCTATGCCTATGCAGCCTGACCGCTATGACCATGCCCCTACACTGAGCCACGTGCACTGCCAGAATTGCATTTAGCCTATCTATGATTGCATTTAGCCTATCTATGATTGCATTGACTAGCCCAGAGGTGCTTTGCGCCCAGAATTGCATTTAGCCTATCTATGATTGCATTGACTAGCCCAGAGGTGCTTTGCGCCCAGAATTGCATTTAGCCTATCTATGATTGCATTTATCTATGATTGCATTTAGCCTATCTATGATTGCATTTAGCCTATCTATGATTGCATTGACTAGCCTAGAGGTGCCTTGCTCCCAGAATTGCATTTAGCCTATCTATGATTGTATTGACTAGCCTAGAGGTGCTTTGCGCCCAGAATTGCATTTAGCCTATCTATGATTGCATTTATCTATGATTGCATTTAGCCTATCTATGATTGCATTTAGCCTATCTATGATTGCATTGACTAGCCTAGAGGTGCTTTGCGCCCACAATTGCATTTAGCCTATCTATGATTGTATTGACTAGCCTAGAGGTGCCTTGCTCCCAGAATTGCATTTAACCCATCTGTGGTGTGCTACTGCCCCTGTACTCATACTACTGCTCTCTCATACCCAGGTGCTTCACGATTGTATGCAAACTGCCAACAACCACCTTGAAACTCCCCTATCCCACCTACGCACAATGTATCTCCATACGCTCTATACTGTGCTACTTAGATCACTTCTTTATATTATGAATACCCAATACCCGACCATGTTACCAAACTCACTTTCACACGAGTCCCTACCGAATTCTCACAAACCAACTGATATGATCTCTGTACCCTGCACTGTCCTCCAGAGAAACCGCAAACTACGTGCCAGGCTCCCAAGGCTTTATGACCCTTTAACCAAATCAGCCCATAGCAAGGCTACTACCAGCCTTCACAGCCCCTCCCAGCACCCTCTTCAACTAAACAGTAGACTCTATCGTGAACCAATTCACGCCCAGAAAGACACGCATAAACCCACACTAACACTTCTAAAACCAATACAATTCGAGACCAAGGGAGCACTGATAAACGCCCGCTCCATGGTGGCCCACGCTACAGACATTGCCGACCTACTCCACAATGAAGACTTGGACTTCTTAGCCGTCACTGAATCCTGGCTACATCCAACTGCAGGCCCCGCAATTATGTTAGCCTTACCAGAGGACTACACGCTACTAAGACTCGATCGTACCACCTCTCGAGGCGGAGGTCTTGCCATTATAGCAAAAACAAAATTCCCTCTGACCATTGAGTCACCAGCCAACATAGAATCTTGTGAATCCTTAACTGCAAAGCTATCCTTATCTAATACACAATCCATCTCCATTCACCTCATTTACCGACCACCTGGCCCCTTAGAATCTTTTGAAGAAGACCTCACAAACATCCTATCAAATAAACTTAAGACCTCCTCACAAAGTATCGTATTAGGTGACTTTAACCTTGGTTTTAGCGACCCCACAGATGCTAACGCCACAATAACTAATAATACTTTAGAGGAACTAGGCTTTACCCAAAAAATCACAGAGCCCACTCACACCAAATGCAGAACCCTGGACTGGCTAGCTGTGCACAATTTCCCAGTCTTGATCTCTTCTATACTCCCACAGCCCTGGACAGACCACTACTTGATCTCGTTCACCCTAGAGGCGACACCAGCGCAAATTGACAGTATAGCTCCAGCTGTTCAGACTAGAAATAAAAAGAACATCACCCCTGAAAATTTGATCCCTTTAATCGCACCGACCTTGAATGCCATTCCGGACCACACAGATCCCTCAATGATGGTAGACATATATAATAGAGCCATGCTCTCTTCTCTTGATGCCATAGCCCCACTGAAGTTAAAAAAAAGCAAACCCAGAAAACATATCAATGCCTGATTTTCTCCTCATCTTAAAGCCCTCAGACAAGAAAAGAGACACTATGAAAAAATCTGGAGATCACTCCCCTCAGAAAGAAAAATTTGAGTAAACTATCCTCTCACTACAAAAAAGAAATCATCCTGGCCAAACAAACGTCCTACAGTACTCGAATCTCACAAGCCAAATCCAACACTAGAGAGCTCTTTACAATACTAAAAGAGGTTGAATCTCCCATCCAAGCTCCTGACTTGTGCCTCAAGGACAAAAATTGGTGCACAGGCATACAAAATGCCTTAGCTAACAAAATCTCCTCTCTCAAGACTAAGATAAACATTAAAAAAGATTCCCTTCTCTCTTCTACCAAACCCAGTATCCCCACCCCTAAAAAGAGACACCCTACTCAGACACACCCCCCTGTGCATATTCCCCACTTTAACTTCCACAGAGTATCTACTAAAGAGGTAGAAAAGGTCATCCTCACCCTCAAATCTTCGAATTGCCATGGGGTCCTATGCCCCGCACAATTGATAAAGGATGCGGCTCGTGATCTCGCACCATTTATTACCAAACTAATAAATGCGTCATTCACATCAGGCAGCGTACCTAACAATCTCAAACAATCTTGGGTCCTCCCCCTGCTTAAAAAACCGAATCTAGATCCCTCTACTCCCACCAATTACCGTCCCATCACTACAGTACCATTCCTTCTTAAAATCCTCGACACAATAGCATACTAACAAATCCAACATTACCTTGAGCACTTCCATCTCTTAGGAGTCAGACAATCGGGCTTCAGGCCTCAACACGGCACCGAAACCGCACTCATAGATCTCAAGGCACAGATAGATGAGCTGAGATCAGGGTAAAGTGGCACTACTGCTTCTTCTTGATCTCTCGGCTGCATTCGACCTGGTCGACCACGAGATCCTATGCGACCACCTTCAAAAAGCCGCCCACTTTTCTCAAGAGGCAACTGACTGGATCCAATCCTTTCTAAACAACCGCACGATGAGAGTCTTCTCCCTACTAGCAGCAGCCGACCCAACACCCATCACCTGTGGCGTACCTCAGGGATCTTGCGTCTCCCCGACCCTGTACAACATCTTCACGAAGCCCCTTTTTGATGATCTAGACGGTCTGGGTATCACCTACACTAACTATGCCGATGATACACAGATCCTCATCCCGTTGACGGGGGATTATGACAAGGATTTGGCCTTCGTCAACAAAGTGTACCTCATCATCCAGGCATGGATGGCCTCACACGGTCTATGCCTGAATGATGACAAAACAGAACTCCTCATTCTAGGGTCCTCACATAACCTGAACAAACTAGACCAAAACTACTCCTCCTTCATAATTGACAACAATAAGATCACGGTAGCCAAGGAGGTAAAAACCCTTGGCTTCTACCTAGACTCCACTCTCACCTTTAAAAAACAAGTTAATGCTATGGCATCCGCCACATCTTACACATGCAAACTCATCAGAGCAGCCAAACCTTTTCTCTCACCGTCTAACTGTATCACCCTAGCCAGGGCTCTGATCTTGTCCAAGTTGGACTATTGCAACGCACTTTATGTAGGAGGCAACAAATATATCACGAACAAAATTCAGATCCTTCAAAATAATGCCCTAAGAGCGGCCCTCAATATCCCAAAGAAAACCCACATCTCTGATACTAGAAGGTCTGTCAACCGGCTTTCCACCAAAGACAAAATATTCCTCAAATCGGTTTCCCTGACCCACAAATGCCTCCACCAAGCAGCCCCTCAATACCTTATCTCTAGATTCACCAGACCCACCTCTGCTCGCCCCTCTAGAATGACCAATTCCAATCTCCTCCTGGTGCCAAGGTTTAAGCGTTCTATGTCGGGTGGGAACAGCTTTGCGGTTAAAGTAGCACAATATTGGAACTCCCTTCCACCTCCTTGCAGGGAGGACCTCCCCTACCACCTATTCAGAACTAAGACCATCCATTGGCTCAAGATTCATGACACCTAACAAGCTCTCTTGCTGCCCTGACACTCCACTACTATGATTGTAAATATGTATATTTAGGTTGCCAACTGATCAGTGCAGATACCTTGTCACTAGACAACCGTTGTATTGTATATAGTATTGCCTATGTTGTATACTTCTGTAACCCATGCCTCTTCGGCGCGCGTTGTTTCTTTTTGGCGTGTCCAGCATTGTAACCACGGCTGGACTTCTTTGCCCTGTATGTAACCAAGCTTTGCAATCCTCTTGTTGCCCCTGCGCCTTGCTACCCCTTTGGGGTTAGGTGCCCAATATAAATAAATAAAATACAAATAAATGTTTTTGCAAAATTTGGTGGGATTTTGTCAAGAAAGGGCAAAATTAGAGGGTGGCCCAACATATTGTAAAGGCCTATAAATGTGGTGCCATTTGACAAATCTACACAAAGGTTTGCAAAACGATTATAGATCTAGATATCAATGTTTTCGTAAAGTCTGAATGGATTTTGTCAAGTGGGCCTAGGTCATATGACTATTGTATGTGCATACCTTTGACACTTTTGAAAAAAATAAAACATGGGTGGATTTCCAGCAAACTTATGTAAGGAGCATTAGCAAGGACCTAAAAGCATGGTTTTGCAAATGTGCCCGTTGTTTTATTTCTTGACAAGTTTCATAATGTAGGTACAAGAAATAGTGATATACCTTTGGTGACTGAGGTGTAGCCTGTGGCCATGGGCAGTTGTAAGATTATCCAGGTCATGGAATAAGGTCATGATCCGGACACTGGCACTGGCCATGACCACGAGGGACAACACATGGGGTTAAAGTGGCCATGTCCACCTGGGACTGGCTTTGTGGTAAAGTTATTCGAAATTGGGGGATAAGTTTGAGAGGAAAGAAAAATGTGCTTGTGGTAATATGGTCATAGGGTTTTCTTTTTGCCTTCTGCAGGCTGTCATGGAAAGCAAAGAGGGGCCCTGGATGGAACCCCTGCCTTCCCTTTCCATGGTGGCCATCTTGGAAAAGGATTTTCCTTCCTACACCGGGACGCCTACCCGGTGTAGGAAGAAAAATCCTTTTTGTAGCACCCGGGATTCCCACTTTGGGAACTTAGGGTGCTAATGGCCTTCATCCCTCATTACAGGGGCTGGAATGGGGGATAATGGGTCCGTCTAATCGCCCCAATATTTTAGAGGAAATGCGCTCTTGTGCAAAGACAGAAAAGCTCACACGAGGGACAGGAGCCGTGGAAGAGGTTGCGAAAGAGGCTCTGGGGAAGGCATGGGAAACGCAGTAGAACAAACAAGCACGGAAGGGACATAGGGAACAACACGCTTTGGAGGGCGTGGCAAGAATAAGACCCCACATCATCCATGCAGATCATTAATTTGCCCAATCATGTACTCACTCAAGAACAATCACATTTCTTAAGCTTGGGGCTCAATTTCTGCCCATCTGTGAGTTTAAATTATAACCAAACAAGGCTGGATTTTGACTTTGTGAACGTTTTAAATTGTAATGACTTAAACCTGAGCTTTACTGAAACACATAGCTCAACAGAAGTGGTATGTTTGGATGTTCATGTCAACATCACTTGTGACGACATTAGTACATCGGTTTACCGCAAGCCAACAGGTGCTAATGTCCCCTTGGTGGCTTCTAGCAATTATCCATCCGCATGAATAAACAATATACCTTACAGTGAATTTATTCACTTTAGGCGTAACTGCTCAGATGTCAGTAAGTAAATTTAACAATGAGTGCTCTATTGCTGCTCCTAGTTTCATCTCTAGATGTTATTCCAAAACAGTGATCGAAAGGGCTTTTTAAATCGTGACACTTTACTTGATAATTTCAAAAGCAGAAAACACCATGTTGAAGACACCGAAGCCATGAAACTGATTTTGACGTATTGTCCAGATTCTCGCTACATTCGAAACATCATATTTAAGCATTGGCACATTCTAAAAGTAGATAAAGATCTATCTGAACTTTTACTAATATGCCCCAATATTACTTACAGCGGATCACGGTCCTTGAGAGATACATTGGTGTTAAGCTATTTGCCCCCTGTTAGAGAACCAAAACACACATATGGGATTTTTCAAGTGTCAGAAATGTAAAGTGTGTCAATATGCAGTATCGCAATCAGAGTTTTTACACCCTGTTTTACGAACGAGTTATACCATTTGCTCAAACATAACATGTGAAACTGAATTTGTGATTTATTTCTTGAGTTGCCCTTGTAAAAAGTGGTACGTGGGCAGCACCACTTGCAAATTAAAAAACAGGATTTTGCAGCACATGAAGGCCATCAAAAACAAGGATTTCTCATACCCTATTGCTAAACGTTTTGATGAACACCATGGTGGCAGTTCGATTGATTTTTCCTTCTTCGGTTTAATTCATGTACCAAGTCACCCGAGAGGAGGTGATAGAACATTGAAATTGCATCAACAGGAGACTAAACTCATCATTGATTTTGAAACAAAGGCTCTGCTAGGACACAACATCGATGAGGAACTGTTAACTTTTATTGGTGTTTAATTTTGATAATGCATTTTTGAGATTGTAACTGCAGTTTTTTAAAATGCTTCGGATACTTTAAAAAAATGGAATTATGGGAATTCTAAATGTGTATTCCATTGCCTTGTGAGTGTTTATGAGGGTTACCTATGTGTTTGATTATTTTATTACTTGACAACATCTATTGGCACACCAGTTTACC